>NC_139835.1:23742955-24122955 GCF_963691815.1 Echiichthys vipera | reverse complement strand
CAGCTTGAGAGGGGGAAAAGTGTGCTCAGATGGCGGACTTGGAGGAGCAGTGTAGTGGCTCGACTATCGACTAGCCTGTCCAGCATGGCTACAACCGCCACAGTTTGGTCTCCTTCACCCACTTCCTCAAGGCTGCCTTTAATCTCTCCCTGTGCCTCCCAATCCATGCCTTTGATGTGGTGATGCCCTTCCTTCACCTACTCAATATTTGATCTATCTCACTTCATACAGCTAAATCCAGTTGAAGTGGATTCACGTAGACAGGGTACTCCCTCTTTTCCTCCAGTTCTTCCTCCTCTTTCTCATGTTCAGCAAAATGACCACCTAACCGACTAAAGAAAATCACTTTTTCTTCTGTCATGTAACATGGAGCTAAAGTTAGTGTTAATTGATAGAACAGTCAATTGTGTCTGCCTCAACACACAGTGCATAGAGATGGGCATGTAAACAGGTTGAAAAGCCTGCTGCGCTTGTGCACACACATTCCCATACACACTGTCATAATAAAAGTCAACCAGCTGCTGTGCTCCCACCCACCATGTCAAGCCAGAGGTGTAAGTATCAACTCTCATCTCCTCCCTGCCTGCACCCACAGACGAGCCTACGAAAAAGAAACAAGATACAGAATTTCTGCCTGTTTACTTCAACTGGAGACCTAACACATGTTGTGTAGGAAGATAGACTTTATTGTCAGCATGAAAAAAAGCTGTGGCTGTATTTTCATAAACATAACAGATGTTTCATAGTACAACAGACCGAACACTGCAAGCATACAGTCCTATAGTACGGTTTGCAGGCTACCGTTGACTGGCTGCGTGTATATAATTGCTGTCTCTTTATGGTGCACGGTAGCTGGTGTCAAAAAGTGACCCTGCAGCCCAGTCCCACGTCTTCTCATCGTCAGGATGGCGGTGAGACATCTACCATATGGCCTAGCCTTCTGCATCCTTGTCCCTGCATAATCACAAGACCAATACTGTATGCAGGACAACGATTCAACAGAAACAAAAAACACAATAGAACCTCTAAAAGTAATAAGCAGAGACTATATATCGTCAAGTGAGGTTTCCATTATGCTTTCATAAATTATATAGATCTGTTCTGTACCCTTAAATGTCCCATGTTATGCACATTTTCAGGTTCATTTTGGATTTCTACTATATACTACTAGAGAATGTTTACATACAGTGTTCAAAAATGTCTCTTTAAGTCCAGTCTGCTTTGACTGGTCAGCGTTTCCCGGTCTTCTACATATGTGCTCTTTGCACCGTCATTGCAGCAAGGGAATGACTGTAACCACACTGTGGTAGCACTTTCTACCTATATAGGATTGTTGTGACATCACAACCGTGAATAAGTCCTGACAGCTCATTTAAAGGCACAGTTTCTGAATATGAGCTATGTGTTTCTCTGTGGTATGAGCGTTGTGGTAGTTTCACAGTATTTATTTAGCACCTCGACCTGCTTTATAATAAAAAAGACATGGAAATCTCCTTGACACAATATGGGATCTTTAATTTGAAGAGAAGCCCCAAAACAAACAGACAACCGAAAAACAAACAAGAAACAAACCTCGAGATTGGCGTTATATATGACTCAGATCTGTGAGGCGCTCTCCCTACTTAACAGCAATCAGGGATTCCTTATTACAGAGCGGAGGGTTTGTGTAACATTGAACCCAAACCCTCTACTATTCTGTTCCACATTAGTTCCACTTAGTTGGGTCCCAATGACCTATTCAATGTAAATGCACTGAGCAATAATGAGTGGCGGACCGCAGCGGCTCTTTAATGGGTGAGTAAGTTCAGGGAGAGTAAAATGACAAGGCAGAAAGAGAGAGAGAGAGAAAGAGAGATTCAAGGCCTTTCAGGATGGGGGTGTTTAAGCGGGGTAATGATGGGAAAGTAAACGACTTTAAAAGAATAATTAGGCCAAAATAGGAAGAAAGCCAACCATGTCTCAGCAGATATATTTCTGGATTCGTAAAATAATTTAAAAAAAAACAAAAAAAAAAAACGTGTCTAGCTACCATTTGGAGCACTTGGGTGACTGGTGTTTTTCTAAACTCTGATTTCAACAAAGGACAACAGAGAAATGCATCTGTGGTACTGTAATGCCAACAATATGTCCTCAGAGGTAGAAGACCTGCAAATTAGTCACACCTCAAAGCTATCCATGCTGTTTTGATTTGAATGCTAGTTAACCGAGAAAGGACTCAAATTAATGAGTGAGGTGAACAAATGAGTGCATCAGAGACATATTAATGACTTATGTGTAAAGAGGAGTGTGACAGTCTCTTCTCCTCCTCTTCATCTCAATTTGGCAAGAGGAGGTGTTGAGGGAAATAGGCTTTTTGACATAGCGCTGTGTCGGAGTGTTAGAAGAACTTGACTCAATCTGTCACGCTCTGGGACCGCCTTTCTTAATACTGCTTTAGCTTAATGGCCTGAGGTGTGTGTGTGTGTTTTTGTCTAACAGTGTGTGCTGAAGGGTGTATGTCTATTTTTCTCCTGTGTGTGTGTGTATGTGTGGCTGTGTATGGTGATGAGGGTGTACCTGTAGGTCCTCAGGGTGCTGTTTGATGCTAGGTAGCGCACCCAGATGCCAAGTTCAACTCAATGGACTCCCTCTTTTTCTCACTCTCTCTCATCCGCCTCCAGTCTCTCTCCCCGTCAGAATCCCCCTTGTAGAAGCCAGGAGACAGGACTGTTACCTCTGAGACAGACACCGAGCAGATCTCAGGTTGAGCTCCCTGTTACCATGCGGCAGCCATTGGAAACAGATGGTCTCCAAACAGCCTGTCATGTTTACTGCTGCTGCCATAAAAGACAAGAGTCCAACAACACACTCCCTCAGGAGCCCCACGGGATCGCACAGGGGCCTGCAAACAGCTGCCTGGGGGGGCCCATTGGCCCTGCACGCTCACTCATAGCATACACACACACACACACACACACACACACACACACACACACACACTCACACACACCTTGAAGCGACTTCTACCTAAACTACCATCCAAATACCTCTATTATCAGACACACACACACCTATGTACATACCGGCACAAAAATGGCCAGGCACGCACTCCAAATGTCCTCCGCCAACCTGTCCGGACATGCTACATTTACCGCAATTAAACAAGCATGCCATTTGAATATCTGATGACACCTTGCAACCTGCTCCATGGGCTCTGAATATAATGGTGTCCCTGCGGAGCCCGGGAGAAATTGTCCATGTCACAGTTAATGAAGGGAATTTGCATTGTTATCTCAATTAAGGGCAGCGGAATAATGAAGCTCACTTCTGAATTAGTTAATCGACAAAAACTTGTACAAATGTGTTTGCATGGCCCATAGGTATGGTCTGTGGCTAATGTATATTCTTCAGGGTTAGCGGGGTTACGTCAGACAGACGGGGGGCGGACGGTAATGAGGCAGGTGATACCGGACACTTCTCTTCCTCTCCTAGGGAGTCAAGATGCTACTCTGACCTCCCAATGCCTCATCCTCCATCTCTTCCTCCCTGTCTCGCTTATGCCATGTCTCCCTCACCTCTCTCGATTAGTTCTCTCGCCAGTGCCCCATTCTTTCACTGGCACACCACATCAAATACACAAACCAGAGGTTGACAGGAGATTGGAGCTATGAAAAAACTGGGCGCTTAGTATCCACTCCACATCACCCTCCTCCTGCTTCAGGACATCAACACATACAGATAAAGATATCAGTACAAGGTAGGTTATAAAAGACTGTGCAGGAAAAAAGAAAATATCAATTTCCTTTGAGTATTGTTAGGGTGTATAAAAAAATCTCAGCTTTGGTATTAGAGGATAATGTTGAGTTTGGGTGTCCCATTGATCTGCTGTGACAGTTTAAGTGGCTGCTTTGGCGTGGTTTGAGAGGAGTGTTTTCTTGTGTATGAGGACTGTTTAAGTGGGTGCTTGTAAGGAGTAACTAAAGGCCATCACTAAAGGCTTGCACAAGTGCTCTTCTGCTCCAGGGGCCTCAAATGGCCAATGAATTATTTATAACAGCCAGTACACGAGTTGATGTTAGGGTAGAGAAGGGGTGGCACACACACACACACACACACACACACACACACACACACACACACACACACACACACACACACACACACACACACACACACACACACACACTTGCATGCACACACATAATGTGGAGTCTTAAGGGGGTCAGTGTGCCAGACAGCCACAGGCTAAGCAGCCAGCTCATAGTCAAAGTGCACTGTGGGACAGTAGAGAGAACAAAACTAGTCAAAGGGGAAATGGAGGGTCTCATTCCTGTTTTCTGCTCAATCTACTAACTACTGGAGCTCAAGGGAATTGAAAAAACAAACAAACAAGAACGAATAAAATGAACAGCAATACTCACAATTCTTATTGAATGATGCACACGGGTATCACTGTACTTGCTGAAACAGTTTAGTTTCTAATTGGGAACAAAAAAAATTCTAAAAAGGTCAGAATAATGTCAACTTTGAACATACACAGAGAGAGACATAAAAACAGAAGTTAGTTAACACATGTACAGAAGAGGATTAGGGTCCCATGCGGAACATTGACTTGAGTTTAGAGTCTTAAAATCCGAATTCTGAGTTTGAAGTCAGTGAAGTCAGTAACTTTCTAATTTTTTATATTAATTTAAATTGTTGAGAGCACAATAAGTCAGACCTGTGAAACGGTCATGTACCTCTGCATCGAGCTGCTTCTCTCTCTGTGCTCCTAATGGCATCTGCAAGATTTCAGTGTGTCGACGAGGGCGGAGCAGTCTTCGTTGCAGCGTCAATGACTGCTTGTGAACTCGTATTTCTCATAGAAAGTTGCAGACTTCAGCTTTAAAGTGAGAATGCTGACAAAAAAAGAGGCAGAATTCAGAGTTAAAACTCAGAATTCTGACTTTTTTTCCGGCGAATTCTGGCTCCTCAAAATTCCGATTTTATTCATAGAACTCAAATATGTTTTTCACCTGTGGCCCTAATCCTCTTCCGTAGACATGAATACCTAGCTGTCACTCAAAGTTGTTCTGCACTATTCAGTTCACAATAAGAGCATAATTACTGTGTAAAACTATGGGCTTTTTGTAAGAGTGATGATGCATGCTTTGTTTTCCTATATTTGGTTAAATTAAAATTTCCCATCAGCTTGTCATGGCAACATGCAATTGCTCTAAAAAGTTGTTAGAGAAAGAAAACAGCGAAATATGGCCTTGAAACAAGTACGTTACTTGGCTAGCAGACTCATTAAATCTAATCTTCATGATTAACACTGTCTCTGAGCTTTACATACCTAGCTCTAAATGCATGTGTGTGCATAATGAAGCCTGTGAAAAAGGTGTAATTACTGCTGAATTACAGCATTTTGAGATATCCTCAGTTTATACTGTACTAAATCCTTCAGCCTCAGCTCAGGTCTATAATATCTACATATGACTAGAGGGATTAAACCACTGCTTAGTCTCGCTAAAAGAGACTTTAGGTTATAGGCACACACACACACACACACACACACACACACACGCTAACAGAATTATAATGATGATCTATGAAATCACGTGGTATAGCTAAACCCAGGGTTGGGAGCTGCATGTGATGACTTGGGCAAACAGGGACATTTTTTCTTTCACGAAAAGCTTCTGTTTGCTAAAATATAAAATTGACCACCTAATCACAGGACACACCAGGTTTTAGGTCAGTGTTCAGCTCTCAGATCTGTAGCTGTGTCAAATGTAACTGTTATTTCTCTGTGCACACTTTTTTGCGCCTTTAAGCCATGTTAAAGGGACATTTTGGTCTAATGCTGTTACTTCTCAGCTTCATATTCTCCTGCTGTTTTACCAATACGTTTCACACAGCGCGTTAACATGCACATCAGTAACCCGAATATGGCCTTAGCCCGGTTAAGGGAATAATCTGAGGGTGGTGCTCCGCCAACATAGAGCTGGTCAGAATACGGCTTTTTTTTCCTGTTCACCTTTGTCAACATCACAAGTGGGGGAAAAGGGAAGGCTTTTCGACAGAATTACAACTGAAACGGGTTTTCTTGGTAGTGATGTTACTTGCCATGGCGAAGTCCTCCCCCGGTTTAAAGCCAACGCTCTATTGTTGTTGTTTTTTCATGTGGTTTTTGACGCCGTGTCTTCCTGAATTTATTCTATTTCGGGGTCAAAAGCCATTGCCGCGGAGTGGGTAGGGGGGAGTTCTAACCCCGGCACATGCGCAGATGAGAAACCCGATAGTACTTCGCATAAAGCCGGTGTCTCAAACTAATCCAGTAAAGGGCTGCTGTGGCTGCAGGTTGTCCTTCCAACCAAGAAAGAACACACCTGATCCAAAAAATCCAACTGTGTGAAGGCGATTCAGTTGGTTGAATAAGTCTAGTCTAAACCTGCAGCCACAGTATCTCTTTATTGGATCAGTTTGAGACACCTGGCATAAAGCGTTTACATGCAAGAGAACTCTGGTTACTAAAGGAGTGTCTAGGTATGTTAACTGGGGTATGAGAACTGCGATTTTACCCTGGGTATGGTGAGAAACCGAAGTATGCCCTTAATCCATTTGTAATCGGGTTTTTAAACTGCATGTCCGTTCTCTCTTGGGACAATATATTTCAAAATTAATAAATAATGATAGAGAACAATACACATGTGTATTTATTTATCTATTTTGTTCAATTCAATTTAATGCCATTTAACTGACCTTAAGGAATAGGTCTGCAGTTTGGAATTATTGCTGTACCGTGAAACCAAACCCTGGACCAAAAAAAACAAATCATTCTTTCAACAATTTGTTGAAAGGACAGGCAGTGAGAGAAGATAGAAAAGAAAGCAATGAGATAAGAGAAGAGGAGAATAAGTCGCAGAATGGAAGGCAAGAACGAATGAAAGAGAGGGCGAGAGGTAAGAACTTTAACTCCGGGGGTTCAATGAGGGTTAAGTTCAAAACAAAACAAAGTGAATGTGGATGTCAGTAATAAAAGCTTCATTAAAAGGTCAAAGGTTTGAGAGGTCACTTAGACGAATTCTCCCCACCTCTGAATTGTCTCCCTCATTCCCTGCAACACTAGAGCCGCATCCCAGCAGCCTCTCTGCCCTGATGCAACATGGCATCTTAAAACAAGCAGTTTACATTAAAAGGTCAGCTGGGGGAGGGCACCCAGCTGAATCTGTGGCTCAAGATAAAGAGGGCATCCAAGCAACAACAACATTAAAGCACAAACACACACATGCACACACACAGACACTCCTGTCTGTCTTTTTCCTTTTGTTGTGCATGCTTACATACTGTAGGTAGACCTATACATGAGAGCACACACACACACACACACACACACACACACACACACACACACACACACACACACACACACACACAGCTTCACTGTTTCTCTCACAAAGCACACAAGGAACACGTGTTTAAATACCAAAGAAGCACAGACTCGCCTCCAAAAGGTTAGTGAAATCCAAAAATCAACAAGACCAGAGTTTAAATGCCAAACAGTTTCAGATGCAAAGGTAAATATCCATCAGTGTAAAGAAGTCACAAAGAAGGCTAAGAAGGTGAAGATAGAAAAACAAAAAGACGAAAAATTAACTCTCAGCATTTTGTCAAGCTGACCTGGGATGTACTTGTAAGAAAACAACACCACACCTTTTACCAATTAACTAAGTTTTAATGAATTTTTTAATGAGATGTATAAAATAGATGCATTTGCAAGGTTGAATATCTATCTGTGCTTTAATTATGTGTGTGTGTGTGTGTGTGTGTGTGTGTGTGTGTGTGTGTGTGTGTGTGTGTGTGTGTTATGTTCCTCAGATGATAAGTGCTTCCTCTTCTGACACACAACCACAGTGAAAGGCTGCTTGATTAATTCTGATCCACTTAATTAGAAAGCTGACGATTTCCCGTGTGTATACTGATAACGCTGGGAACTGCTGTCATTGACTGTTATTGACTGATGAGTTCATTAAGACTTTAGAGAGGAACATGGTTGTTGAAACGAAGCTTTCTTGCTCATAAAAACATACAAACATATCTAATCAAGAAAGCTTGTATGTGCCATATCCAATAGGTTGGTCAAAGGTGCTGTACTTGGAATACTGCCTCCACATGGTTCTCACCGGCCATTCCCCAGCTTATCAAATACCGACATGTATGGCCCTCAATGTCTGATACTGACTATCTATCGAATGAAAGAGAGACTTCTGAGAGGGAGGCTTAATAGTTTCACCCTCTAGAAAGGCCAAAAGTTCACTGCCAAAGGTAAAGGTATTCGTGTGCCTGCAAAATATGAGCTGAAGCAACAACAGTGGGATAGTGTATGCCTGCATGTGCACGAAGAATATTCCTTCTGTTGGAGTAACACACAGCAACGCACAGTGCATGGATATGTGTGTTCTCTAAAAACCTTTTGTGAGCATCATCAGGACGTTTTGACAGCTGCAAGTGTGCAGGTGTAATTTTTTTTTGTTACCTTGAGCAGTGAGTTGCTTTCACCGCTGACAAGACAGAGAAATGTTCCTCTATACTGCAGAATACTGTTAATTTAACAGAAACATGCAGAGACTCAAATGTGCATGATGACGTTACAGAAATAGCCGAACAGTGTGACTTCTTTTTACTTTAATGTACCAAAACACGATCACACCTTTCTTTGTGCTTATCGACAGGTTTCCACTCTGCTCAATATACATCCGCAAACCGAGACGCATAAAGACCTTTTCTGTGATGTGAAGTAAGATATCAGCTGAAACGCACTAGAGTAGGAGGAAGATGGACAGGCCAATAGTGAGAGTATGTGAAGAATGTGTGTGAGGAGGTATGAGGGCTGTGGATGGATATGTCAGGAGTGTAGGGGGCCAAAGGGCATTCTTTCCCCCTGCAGAGATCTCTCCAGTAGGGTAGGCAGTGATAGTATGGACACCCCGATATCCAGCCCCGCCAACAATCTCATTGCATGTCCAACTCCTGCTGATTACCCGCAACTTTGCTAAAAAATGCCCTAATTCTCCATGCTCGCACTCTATCTCTCCACGTATGAGTCTCTTGCTCTGTTTCTGTCTTTCTCTCAACCCTTCTCACTGTCTTTGTCATGACATCAGTAGAAGTTCTGTGACAGCTCTGTCAGTGACTAGCGACATGTATTTTTCTTTTTCTACATGAGTTATGCTGATATAGGCACCAATATTCTGAAGGTCAAACAAGATTAAACCAGTGGAGGAAGTGAGTGAATGACAGGTCTTCTAAAATATGCAGCCAAAGTCAGAAAAGATTGATTTAGATCTGCACAATTCATCATTCTAATTTGAATGTCTGTCTGCTTCACTATAGGGGCCCAAATGCATACATACTCCCTAAGTGAATTGGTTACAGGCCTCTTGTCTCCTACACACATCTCTCACAAATCAACTTAGCCAATATTGAAAAGCCGTGATTATCCATAATTCTGATATATTGCTTTGGTTTATTAGGAAAAAACACAGAAACCCGAAATATGATCTATTTCTGTGCTGCTCCCTTTGCCAGTTTGGTAGCCCCCACTCACTTCTACAAAACCCATTAAATGTGATCCTTGTACAACACACACCTCCATGCATATGGACACACACACACACACACACTAGGCACAATGGGGAGGTCAGGTTTGGCATCGGGTTGCTGCTTTATACGTTTTTATTTGCCAAATTTAGGTCACATATCAATCTGAAGGAAGACAAAAAAAAAGGGAAACAAACTATCTTCACAAGAGAACGGCTGGAACATTCCCATCTGAGAGAGGTCGTTTGCGTTGTTCGACATTCACAGTGCTTCCCACAACCCAACAGTTGCGCCCCAACCTCCTTTGAAGTCAGCTAGAATTACTTATGACACAATAAGCTGCAACAATGAAGCAACAAAAGAGACTGGGATTTAAAAGACATTCCACTTTACCAAACTCTATCCAAAACAATGCTACAAACGTGAGTAGGATATATATTTTGACGTGTTTTACTATAGCTCCATAAAAGGCAACATTCAGATCGTGCTTGCAGGTGGCAGATATGCCGCAGTTGAAATGCTGATCCAGTATGAAAAGTCAAAGTATATGATAGTGTTTTTAATATTCTCTCAAATGATTAACATCTCCGTGTAATCCAAACTTGGCAGAGGGATTTAACCAGAGCTTCCACACTGGCTCTGAGCCAAGCTGGCGCTGTGACTTGTCTTCCCACAGACAGAGGGATGAGCCTGGGACAGGATGGGAGATGCGGGGGCCTGGATGGACTGGCTGCAGACACAATACTGGCACTGTGACAACAGCCACCGATCAAGACTAATCTTGCTTTACCAAACACAACACACTCATGCACCCCCCTCACATACAGATACTTCCATAGTCTGTATTCTAACAAGCTGCTTTCCACACAAAGAAGTCATTTTCCATATCCGAAATATAAAATAGCATATTTTTACTTATTTTATTATATTGTGCGAGGTACAATCCTCAAGCTTTAGACATCCAGGAGTTATAATTATATAATTAAAAAATGGAGGGAATTACGTGTGAGAGGGATTTAAACACTAACTTTACAATTCACAAAAAGAAAATCAGCCATAATTACTAAAAGTGCACCATTTTAAGGCTGTTTTTTTCTACAATAATATTTAATATTGTCATCAGAGCGTGCACTTTACTTGGAAATTATTGCCATAATAGGACAGGCGTATGTATATTTTACCAAAATCTTGTCACAGTATCATTCCACAGTTTCTTGTATCTATATTTGACCAGTTGGTTAGGAGGACGAGTGAGACATTTGGACATAAAACACTGTTAATAGTCAGAGCATCATTAAGGGATCTTTCCTCATAACTGGCTTCACGGGGGGCAGAGGAATGATCAAGAATAATGTGCGGTGCTTTGTAGCCACCCAGGTCACAGCCTGCATACAAATCCGCAATAAGGAAGAGAGGCAGGGAAGGAGGGAAGGCCGGGGACGAGGCAGGGGGTCTCAAACACTGAATGGGTTTGAGAGGGGAAGAGAGAGAGAGACAGAGGGTGAGGATAACCGATCTCAATAAGGCGGGTCATTTCTGTGTAGCAAGTTCAGAGATTCTGTAGGTCCTTATGGGGAAGAGGTGGAGGGAGTTAAAGGGGAGGGGAGGCTATTTGGGAGAGTTGGGGTAGAGGTAACAGTGTAGAGAGGGGGAGTCTTGTGCAGGCTGAGGCCCAAAGCTGTATTCAGTGGGGGTAGGCTGCTCCAGCTCCAACACTACTACAAAGCTGGACTCCTAGGGTTCATGAATAAGGCGAGGAAATGATCAGAAAAAAAGGGAAAAGAACCCTGAGAGATGTTTAGACAGATGGCCCACTTGAAACAACACGAGGACACAGAGAGAGAAAAGTGATTTTAATGAAACTTCAGATTCTGCAAATAATTGATCTTTACCCCCTCCCCCCCTAAAAATCCCAGCAGAAAGGTGAGAGTAAATTTGATGTGTTTCCGACAGACATTACAAGATACTGGTTGCTTTAAATCCTTTAGATTGAATTAAACTGACATCACGAGAAGGGGCTCGAAGAGAGAGAGAGGGAAGGGGAAAAAAGAGAGGCAGGGAATCAAATGGAAGACGTTCAGAAAAGAGCTGTGGTGCCAAAGAAAATAGATAGCAGGGGACTTCTCTCCTCCTCCAGTCGTTCTTAAAGGGCTAGTCAGTATTTTTAGAAATTTCATTTGATGGGATTCTGGCAAACATCTCTGCTCTGGGCCTTAGATGTAATATCAAATGTTACTTGCTGGGGACTAGATGATGTTTTATGAATTTAGTGAGCATGAATTATTGATGGCCAAACTGCTATCAAATATCTAAAATGTGCAACTAATTATTTCATGGGGGAGACCGAAATAAAAGGTATCGCTTTTGTGATTCTATCACATTAATGCTGATTATTTGACCATATCAAACCTTCACACTTGAGTTCCCTCATAAGAGGAAAAGCCAGAGGAGATTTCAAAGGTTCTCGGTTGCATAGAAGATGCTTATTGAGGGCTTTGAAGAGAGCAACAAATAATATGTAAGGTGTAGCGCACTGGCACAGTATAGTATGTGCAGAAAAATGGCATATATAAAATCACCAAGCCTACAGTTTAGGTAGAAAGGACAGAGAGCCTCCTGCGGTGGGAGCTTCACCATATGAATGCTGCACAGTGTAGGTACGCCACCAACCCACTACCTATCTTTTATAATCATAATCCATTTCCACTGCTATTGTCCTCCATGGAAAAGGCTCGCTCCATGAGATCACCAAATGAGTGAGAGAGAAAGAAGTAGAAAGAGCAATAACAGTGTAGAAATACTGTGTGTGTGTGTGTGTGTGTGTGTGTGTGTGTGTGTGTGTGTGTGTGTGTGTGTGTGTGTGTGTGTGTGTGTGTGTGTGTGTGTGTGTGTGTGTGTGTGTGCGTGTGTTGACAGGGGGAGCTCTCACCAACTGAATGCCTATTAGAAAGTCCCCCTGAAACCAACCTGCCCATCCCACCCACAGTCTCCCCTCGGCCTCACCCAAACCTACCGAGGCCTAATCATACGCTTGGATTTCTCTTAGATGACATGAACATAGCATTGCGACAGTAGCAGTTAACCACTCCACTTCTAGAACATGGAATTAGATTTAAGATGGCGATGAAACCCAAAACGGCTCGATTCCGGGCCCATGTTCCAGTCTTAACCCAACATTTGAGCTGTGTTTATTAACCCCTCTAACTCAACCCTCTGAGGTGTGTGTGTGTGTGTGTGTGTGTGTGTGTGTGTGTGTGTGTGTGTGTGTGTGTGTGTGTGTGTGTTTGCCCAAAGGCCCGTCTGCCCTGCTCGGGGTCTCATTACTGAGTGAGTGAGCGATGGCTGTTCTGCTTGGTTGACGAAGGGGGCAAAGGGGTACGCCTCAGAAAATGGGTTTTCTGGATTTTGATTAATCAGATTTTGTATTTCTCGGTTAGAGAAATCAAATCAAAAGGTAGAGGATGGACTTTAAACATTTATAATATTTGGAATCTTTCACGTTTACCCTTTTCCCACCCAAATTAGCATGAATAAGGTTTTTTAAACACACGAAACTCCGCTAAAAAAGGCACTGGGGTTCTTTTACATTTCCAGTCGACAAGTATGCCTTTCTGTTTTATTAATTCTAGCCTGTCAACTTCAACGTCAAAACGCATTAGAAAAGAGGCTTAGTAAACAGTAGGAAGCAACATGGAGGCCAGTGACAATAGTTGGGTTTTCATCCAAATGTATCGTGAATTTTAATAGAATTTCAAGAAAATTGGCAAAAGAAAATGTCAATTAATGTTATTTCTGTCTAGTACTGTTATTTAGTTATTGGGCGTTGGTCCGTAGAGATAAGCAGTAGGTGGTGACAACACCCAAGTCAGAAGACCTTTATAACGCTTCAGAAAAAGAGATGACGTAATTAAAAGAGCACCAGTCAAACCTCTAACAATGGAAAACAAGTGGAACACAGGCCTGTGTTTATAAGACCAAAAATGAGGCAAAGAATTGTTTGCGCACCGCAAACGGGCAGCGGCCCAAATACAGCAGCCTGCTAAGCAGGAGCCCCACCGCCAGCAGTAACAGCGGGCACTCATGCAGTCCCACCATCGAGTATTCAATTTTGCACTATTCTATATCATAAATAGTGAAGTTAGTAATATGTGAATATCTTTCCTATCAAAAGTTACAGGGAAAGACATATTCTTTCAGGCGGCATTTTTTGACATTTTCTGCTACAAAATGTATCCCCTCCCTTAAACACACAGATGATGTCCTACCAACGTCCTACCAACAACCAAAGTGTTTAATTTAGTACATATTTCAGATCATAACTATTATTGTTGGTAAATATTAAGAAGCTTCTTCTCGGGCTCTTTCCACATATTTATTTTGTGTGTATTTCATGTATTAATGAAGTGGGTATTCCATGTATTAAAAGCAGGGGATATAGTATAAGATGGCAAATCTCCACTTAATGAGGCAGGTTGGGGTGGTGGATGCGTCCAAAAACATAGGACTTTCACCTGGTCTACCTGGGTTCATTACCCATTGCCTTTCATGTCCCTGATGTACTAAGCCAAACCGTTTTTTCTAATCCTGAACAAGTCATTTTGATGCCTATATCATTCATGTAACGGTAGTTTGAACTAACCTAACCAACACCAAAAGCTACCAGTGCGAACCACTTGCGGTTCTTCACCTTCTGTTCACCGTTTCATTAGATATCATACAAATCTTTGTGCAGAACTTTTTGAATGATTTTCAACAAACTTGTTGATGAGAATACGTTGAAGTAAAATATAAAGGACAGGAAGTTATATTTAGTCTTGTTTCAGGTGTAAATGCACATTTTCAGTGTTTCAGGTGGAAAAGCTGGTTCCAAATTACTCTGCACTGAGTTGGAAAGGGAGATGGAACTGTGTTCGAGCACCAGCTTGGGAAGAGACAGACAAAATGTGTAGCAGTAGCAGAAGTTACGCATCATACATAGCATTGCACTGGAAAATGCACGAAATCTTACTTGTCTACCCGGGTGTCATGTTTCCGTCACTGTCAAGCGGAACTGAAGCTGATAAATACCCGTGACTACTGCAGAGTCATTTGTTCCAGGAATGAATGCCGATTGTAACTTTTACCACTGAAGACAAAAGCCAGATGGCAGTGGGGTTTTGTCGAGTGGTAAAGGGGCTACACTGTATAATGTAAATGTAAAAAAAACTATAAATAGAACTGAGTAAACAAAATGAAACTTGTTTTTGAGAATTGTTTCCAATCTTTTTACTTATACAAAAAATGTCAAAAATATCTTTAAAAAAAGAACAAACAGGGTAGGCTATCAAGATACCATTGTTTGTGTGTGTGTGTGTGTGTGTATTTTCTTATATAGGAGAGGAAAGTGCTCTTAGACCCAAACACTCGGACCTCTCTAAGTGTCCTGTGATTATGATAGTCTGCCATTACTGCAAACACTCCAGGTGAACACACTGTACTGCCGACACACATGCACCACTGTGGCCTCCACAGCTCACCAGCATTGATTTTCACTTCAGTCTTACAGGTCCAGCATATACCTCTAACCCCTCAACCATCCACAATATTTACCTAGTTGCCAACAGGGGATATCCTATTGTCAGGGTGGTGTGGTGACAGATAGGTGTACAATGTCGCTGAGAGGCCTCTCCTTTGACATCTGTGCTGGGTCTATTCAACCTGGCACCACGGGGAGCCGCGTATGAGATGCCCCCTTCATTTGTTCGTTCCAGCTCTGTCTCCATCCACCTGGCTGTCTAACTGCTCTATTTCTCCTGTCCTCGCTTCTTACCACCTATTTTCACCTTTCTCTCTATGTTGGGTTACTTATATGTTGGAAATAATGGCGTCCTTTCAAGATAAATTGTGGTCTCTTTAGATGTGCTTTCTTGTTAGTAACTGTAAACTCAACAGCGACAAAATAAATAATCACCGAAAAGAGAATGGGACCAACATGTTCAAAGGCAAAACAATAAAAGGTTTCTTGGCGGACAAACTTGTATTGCAGTAGTTAAAAAAATAATACTGAAAACATGTCTATATTCATTAGAAGGTCTTTTCAGACCAACAGTACGTCATTTCTCATAATGGTTCATCACTTTCTCTTTTCAGTTTTTTCTTCATTTGTAACGTGTTTTTTTCGGCAGCCTATTCTCATTCCCAGGGCATCAAATACTGTCACTTTGTCAAGGCCCTTATACTGATGCAGCCTTGAGCAATTTGGGATCCTCAACATTAGACGCTCAGAGCAAGTGCTCCAGATGTATAAGTGCGACAGAGTCTGTGTAGGAGGAGATTGGAGTTGTGAATGCATCAAGCAACATAGAACTTTAATCCAGGAGATCACAATTCTTGATCTTGTCCTATAACTAACCAAGTCATTTTATTGCCTAAACCTAACTACAGTACTAGTTTTGTTTGAATTCACGTTAACCATGAGTTTAAAACAGTGACTGCAGTGGAGTGTCACAGTTTGACGCACAGGGCTACCCAGTGTGTTGACAAGCGACACCAAGGTGTCCTTACAAGGTGTCTGTATGTGACAAGTTAAGATATGAAGGGGCCGTTTTTCTCTTTTTTACACAAATACAGTAGATGTCCATGAAAAACACCGACATTGCGGATGGCACAAACTTAAATATATTTGCTCTTTTTCTCCAATTTCAATATATAATGTGCAATGTCCCACTTTACTTTACTTTACTCGTATCTTTTTTTCTGCTTTTCAAAGATTTCCTGTTCCCATCCTAAATCAGGGCTACATGGCACAGGCCATCCCAGTTGGCTTCTGAGTGATGGATGCTGTAGGAAAATAGATGGAGGTCTGGGACCAGTCAATCTCCAGGTGGTTACCAGGGAAATGCCCAAAACTTGAGCAGGAATGCAGGGGTCAAAGGTCAACCTGCAGGGGACAGGTACGGTGACAGGCCACTTGGCTTCAAATATCATACAAGCATAGAGTATAATGCCTGTATGTTCACCACACTCAACTATAGGGATACACTCACACACATCTACACACACAGAGACACACACACACACACACACACACACACACACACACACACACACGCACACACACACATCAGTGGGGTGCTGTCTGGTATGTTCCAGTCCGAGTCAGAAAGTCAATCAATGGGAAACGAAGAAGAGAGATATTTTAGTCACTTCTTCCATCTTTATCCTACCCATTTTTGCAAGATAAGTCTTGATCTCAGTGTTGTGGCAGTTAATGGTCAATATTATAGCAACCATCTCATCTGCATATTAATGGATGGCACATTTCCAAGTCTAGCGGTGAAAGAGAAACACAGGCAACAGAGCAGATTAAAAGCAAAAGTCAAAGTCCTGGGGAGAAAGGGTGGAGGAGTGTGGGGAGGTGCAGATTTTAATGCATGGTCAGAAGCAAGCATCATTGATTTCAACACTAAGTGAAGGACAAGGAGTGAAGAGCTCGATTCCAAATCAATGACACAGTCCAAAATGTCTGCCATGCCGAGTGCAGGGCTCCCAGATTAGTGTGCAAAACCCAGAGTGTCACAAATTTTGTCAGACAGACACATGACGAAACCTCCAGGTGTACGCGGAGAGGTAGACAGCCGGTCGGACAGAGACTCCGACTGAACCAGACAGTCCTATCCCCTGTGACGTATATAATGTTTGTTTTTCTTCCCATCATTTTAAATGAAAAAAAGGAAGCTTGTCTGTTAAATCGCATGGCATATGCAAAGGAGCACCACTTACGGGGATCCTATAGAGACCAAAGCAGTGGGTGTGATGGACTAATTAGGTAAGGCCTGTGTATTCAAACATCAATAGGTTCCATCAGACTGCACATAGCTTCCATAATGGCACATCCATGCCCAATAAGGGAATACTGCTGATTACACACCTGCACATATGCACACATTTAAACACATGCAATGCTAAAAAGATGGAGCTGTAAAAATCTGTATGTATTAAATTAATGTTTAATTTAATGGAAATGTGTGTTTCTCCGTATTCAAATTAAAGTAGCTTTCTGTGCCTGTAAACTTGTTTAAATCAACAGGGAGAAAAGAGGAAACTGAAAAGAAAGATGTAAATCAATTTACTCTGACTTCCTGACTGATTTAGGAGAAAAAAGAGATGTTGCAAAGGAGGAAGAAAAAGGAAACCTCTGACCGTTGTCCAAGTGTACCGTAGGTGTGAGCAGAAATTAAAATGTTTCATATCGAGCAATCCAAAATGAATTGGGCGAGGCTAGAGGAGTGAAAAGAAAAATCAATGGATCCCTGGCTGTGGTGAAAGGGACGGCATCACGAATGGGATTTGCCAGTGGGGCACAGCAGCTGCCAAATAACCTAGAGCTAAAGAATTACAATAATACTGATGAAGTGTGTGAGGGCTTTTAGAGGCATTGCTGGAAAATTGCTCTGATGGAGGCATAACAATGCTATCTAATTCGACTGCCCTCTCTGCTGCTCTGAAAAGGCACAACAGATGTAACGCTACCTTCTCCAACCACCGAGGCCAGTTGTACAGCAATAAAGAGGCAGGGTGAGACAGAGGAGGCTTTTATTATTCTCCTGTGTAATATATGGATGAAAGATTTTATACCATAATCTATTTGTAGCAATCCCTTCACCAAAATATAACTCTACTGGCGATCTCCACCTGTCAAGCTTCAGGAAACTACCTGCTCTCCGCCCCACTGATTCTATCATGCCAGCTGTATGTGTTGAGGAAAAGAAAAAAACAAGTGCAAGGTAGAAAAATACAGAAAGCAACTCTACCTCCATTACATTTCGAGCATGTAGCTGGAAAACAAAAAAAAAAACAGCGGAGGAACGAGGGGGAGATAAGATGGGATAAATAAAAGGAGGAGAGGAACAAGCTCCCATCATCTATTTTTATGCTGCGTTTAATTTACATTTTCTTTTTGCTGCCGATAAAAGCGGACAGGGAACACAAGGATGGTGACACCCAGAGAGCTCCCCAGGTCAGAGGGCACCAGTTAACCTGTCAGAGACAGAGTACTGATTAGAATAAATGTACTACACACACACTAGAGGTCAGCTGCAGCCTCTGCTTCCAATCTGAGCCGCCACTCTCTCAGGGTGTGTGTGAATATCCACCAACTATGCATGGTGCGTGTGTGTTACAGTGTACGCACATGCATGCCTGTGTTTGGGAGTATGAATAGATCCGAATGAACTCTTGAATGTACAATTGTGTTAGAGTGTATGTGCTGTTATGCATATGTGGTTTTGTGCATTCACTTTTGGTTTTTCATATTCATATAATATGAAAACACACCAGTTGATGGATGCGTTTACTCTTTTAAGTTGTAAACTGTTTGATTATAGACTCTAATCCTTTTAATTTTAAATTGATCATTTTAAAGATTTTGATGAATATACATTTTGGTGGCATGCTTGTTATCTATAGGCCAATTCCTGTATCCAAATTGTAAAGAGAAAGTCATGTTTTATGAATGAATGTTGTTACTACGGTTTACAGTGTGTGTATTACTGCTTACCTTATATAATTATTTTTAGGGTTCTACAACAGTGGTTTATGTTTCTTTAAAGCTCCCATATTGTGCTCATTTTCAGGTACATACTGGTATTTTGGGTTTTTGCTAGGGCTTGTTTACATACGTTAATGTTCAAAAACATTTTTTCTTTCTCAAAATGTCTGTCTGAATAAACACCCTCCGTCTGTCTTTTAGCACCTGTCTCTTTATGGCCACCTACTGAGAAAATGCCTACTCTGCTCTGATCGGTCAGATCTTCCGGGTCTTCTGCATTTTCACTCTCTGTGTCTCTGCACTGTCATTGCAGCCAGGGCATGACAGTAACAACACTGTAACAGCCCTTTCTACCTATGTATACTACAGTTGTGACATCACAACTAGGGATCGACCAATATGGATTTTTTTAGGGACGATGCCGATACGGATAGGGATTGCCAATTTTCTTGAGACGATATTTGGAGCCAATACTACTTTTGCTCCTACAATTTACATCATAAAAATTACACAATGATGATAACAAATGTTACAAGTCTTAATTTTAAAATAACAAACATTTATTGAACTTACAAAAGGCGTCTGCAGCAACATGGAGCTGCCTGTGGACGCCTGTGTGTAAATAATGCTGGGAAACTATCGGCGAACACAGCAGCCGGCATCCGCTGATACGATACACCTAAAAAACGCCGGCCGATGTATCGGTCTATCACTAATCACAACCTTACGAAGTCCTGACAGCTTGTTTTTTTTAAGAGCTTTTAGGGTTCAGTTATTTACTTTAAAAACTTTCATAATGCATAGCTTGTGTGCTTGTGTTCTGAGGAGGTCCACATGAATTATTATTATTATTTTAGGGTCTGTTTTTTTAAACAAACTAATGAAAAGATAGATAGATACGAGGAATAGCATTCTATAATAATATAACTCGTAATAAAATCCATAATATTACTTTCTTCCAGCAGATATTTATCCTAAATGCTTACTTGTAGAAACTGATATATAAAAATGTAAAGCACCGAGCGTCTCTTCTGTGAGTAAGGAGAGGACCTGCTCTGTGGGATGGAAATCTAACGCACATAAACACTAGACTTCATCTCTGGGTCTCAGAGGGCAAGACCCTGCGGCCCTCTTACAGAGGATGAAAGAGCTATCCCTGAATAAAAGAGTGAGGCTGCTAGTGTACACATACACGCACACTACCGGGTTTGTGCACACACATAGAGTACCTCATATGAAGAGCTGGAGGCTATCACAGTGTGAGCTACCATGTGGGATGTTTCTGGGCCCACACCTATGGAGGGTGGAAAGCCGCTGCTGAACGTGTAGGGTGAAGTGAGGTTACTCACTGGAGAACTGAAAAGTCTGGGTTTGTGCATCCAATGAATCTGCAGCAAATTAACAGATACTTAATGAATATACAGTATTAGCTTAACTTTTTCTTGTTTATGGTGAAAAGCAAGGAGATGCAGTTTTCATTTCCTTTTTAAGACATTTAGGGAATGAACTGAATTGAATAGGCTTCCTTTCCTTTTTTTTGCAGCGGTGCAAGCAACCAATGCTAATGAGTGCAAGAGTCACCCTCTGCATCCAGACAATACATGGAACAAATGCATTTGTGTGCCTTGAATTTTTATTCATCAGAGACTACTAACAAGGCATCTTTGCAGATTTGCATGTCATCTGTTTGCAGAGACTATATATGCGGATGGTCTCCCTATCAATACAAAATCCGTTTTTGCCTCCAGTCTGCATATATTTAAATTTTCATAACCGGCTTTATTTATTTCTAGAGGTTGTAGTGTTCAGCACTGCCAGACACAACTTTATAATGGTGTCTACTGGGCTTATCAGCTTGAGACTGCAACACAATCATCATAACCTGTTATTTCTAAGGTTGGTTCCCTGTGTTCAAAGTCTGCACAATAAAACATATACAATCGTTACGGACTGGAAGGATTTCCAAAACTATGACAATAAAACCAAAATGGTAAAAAAAAAAAAAAAAAAAAGGTTTTAATGAACATGATTTCAGGGAGAGCAACGAAGCAAACAATGAAGCCATCATCAGTCATCTCTTCTGGTTTCCTGAAGGAAGCGACATGTGGTGGTGTAATAAGTAAACAAGACAAACACACACACTCACACACACACTCGCACAGGTGGCTGTCACACACCCCCTAGCGTATCTGTATACAGCTTGGCGTGATACCGCTGCACATGTATCTCTTTGATCAGAAGACCTTTCAAAATGATATTCCACTCAACACAATTTGGTATAATTGTATCACATGGCTTTATCAGGTCAAGTACTTCCCACTATTGAACCCACTTTGCATTAGAAGCTGTCAATAATTGTAGGACACTACACACAAGGAACATCAGCATTACAATTTTACACTATTTTTTTTATTACTTGAAACATTTAAACCCTGCAGGATTGATATTTGGCTGCTAAACTCTGCGGAAATTCATGTGGGAAACAATGGATTCAAATTGTGACCGCTTAAAGCCAAAAAAAGTAGCAACACGTCAAAACCTCTCGAGCCAAAATTCACTTCTCCACTGTTCACATATTGTCAAATATTGAAATCCCTGCTAAAATATTACAGTACACTGGTATCATGTAACATTGCTGCATTTAGCCATGTTATAGCAAAGGGGTGATTTGGGGTGAAATATCACTTAAAATATAGTTAACAATGCATTTAAACCACAGAGATGAAATCCTAACACTCGACGGACTCATGTAATCTACCTGATTTGGAATAGCGCAATTTTTTAGATTTGTTTTTCTTTAATTGGATGTTCTAGCATTTTTAAAAATACTTGTAGATGTATATGCATGAGCGCAATGATGGCAACTCTATGTGGAAAAATATAAATCACTAGAGTAAGTTCTCATTATTTCAGCAGGGAGGGGAAGTCTTTTGATCATACATATTCATGGGGTGAGGTATTTCTCTGATCTATATTTCTTAAATGCAAAATAAGCTAAAATAGCAATAAAATTCCTAAACGAGGCAGGTGCCTATGCAGCAGCCCGATGCCCACAGGTATCTCCTATTTCTTTCTTTGTGTGAGTCAGCCAGAGAGATCAGTGGTGTCAGAACTAAGGCCCCAGCCTCAACAGAAGGGGGGGTCAGGTCAGGGGAACTCTTTCTTCCTCTGACCTATTGTTCTTCCTCAGTTTGAAAACACACCGCAGCTCTTTCATCCGCGGCTCTGCACCCAGAGAAACAGGAAGTGTCTGCATCACAGACTCCATCCATCATCTCGGGCCGAAGGACCTGTCACATTTATAGACTTTTGACTCTCATTGTTATCCACTTCTAACATGAGTGACTCACACCATTACTCGTGGCAGTATGGACATTGTCATGATAATCTCCTTCTCCTAGGCCATTTTCAAACTCTGTCCTTTTTCTTTGATATTTCTGCATTTCTTATTTCCACTGCTGTTAATGATGGTTTGAGAGTATCATGACAAGTGTTAGTTCTGATATAGCTTAAGTTCTCCTTCTGGAGCAGTCCACTCAGACAGGCTTAACTCTCCTCATCTCTCCTTCACCCAGCTCCAGGCCAACTCTAATAGCAATCAATGAAGTCCCAGACACAATAGCTAATTCAATTTCCCTGGACCAGTTTTCTCATCAGGGCTCAAGGTCCTGTCCCCAGCTGATAGGGCCCCAAAACATGTCTGGAAGAGGGAGGATTTATCCAGACCGTCAGCTACCCCTCTGTAATAGACACAGATAACCGGATTGTTAAAGGAGGAGGGAGAGCAGAGTGAGGTGAGGACCAGCTCACCTGCCTGCGTGCCCAAAGTGAGGCCCTTACACCCAGCCGCGAGATACATGCTTCTCCCCTGTCTGCTGCTCTTCCCTCCATTAAAAAATAAACTTAATCAAGAGACTTCAACTGCCACTATGCTGTCTTCAATTAGATTTTAGGGACTTAGGGCAAGAGGGGCACAAAAAATAAGGAAGAGACCTAGAAGGCGGTGGAGGAGTGTGTCTGAGGGGGGCCGAGGGGAGATTAACATCTGTGTGGCTTCGGTTCATTTACCTGGGGTTCCCGAATGATTCCCCGGGTGCAAACTGGTGCGTATCCCAAATGGCAAAAATTGAGAGAAGAGAGGATAAGAAGAGAGGCGGCACCCTCCTCTGGCTGTCTGACAGCTGGTGACCCATGGGGGCAGAGGTTTGAGGAGAAGGGATCAAAGAGAAACCGAAAAAGAAAGTGAAGCAGTATGTGAACAAATATAGGGGGAAAGGGTGCAGTCAATGATCTCTCTCTGTCTCCTTCGATCTTTGCCTCCTTTTTTCCCCCCTCTCTTTGCTCGGCCTTTCAGCTCTCCTGGACAGTAACCTGCTGTCCACACCAGTCATACTAAATAATACAAGGCTAGAGTGAGGCCTAAGTGCGCAGCAATCTCCTACATGCACTGGGACAACAGAGTAAACAATACAAACATCAGAGACACAACAGCCCTCAGGCTCTGCATTCGGGCTCTCACACAGCCTCTGTGAAGTGTGTGAGTGCGCTAGTGTGTGTGTGTGTTTTTCTTTTTGTGTGTACATGCACGTTCAAATGTCATGTTCAGCAGTGTGAAAGTAGATATACTCGCATCTCCAGTACCAGAAATCTGGAATCCCCGGTGTGAAGACACCTGATGGCAGATGCTGTAGTCTGATGGCAACTGAATTATCCAAACACACTAAACCATTACCTCAACCTAATTCAACTTATGTGCACACATAGCAACAGAGTAGCTATTAAACAAAAAAAATAGAGACATTTCAGCCCCAATTCAGCATGCATGGAAACAAGCACAGTCAAATCCATCGTTTTACAACAAAGGGGATGGGCAGTAAAGCCAACAGAAACACTCATTTCCATTCGTAATGCATCAGACATGGTGGGGAGATGTTGTTTCTGAGGTGTTGAATGGCATGCCGGCAGTTGTCATCTGTCTTCTGTACAGCAAGTCAAAGCCACCATGGCAGCCCAGTCCAGACTGGTGTACAATGAGCTGGATGCCAGCCAAAATGTCTCCTCTCCAAACATCACATATTTCAGACGGCCCTTTCAACTCGCACAGGGTGGAGGGAAGGCTGTATTTGCAGAAAGAAAAAAAAAGAGGCGATGATTCAATTCCTTGTGAGCATGAAATAAGAGTTAAGAGGCTGGAAATTTGCAAAAACATCCCTAACATTTCTTAATAGCTATCTAAGCTGCAACAGTGAAGTAACATTGCAAGTGTGATTAATGAAAATGTCAGATAATTGTTTTCCTCACAGTGTTTCATTATTCTGTGTCCTCTCTCAAAAGCCTGAACTAAAGCAAGAATTCATAAAATATGTAATTTAGCGCTGACCTTTGGCAGAGTTCAGCAGGTCCCCATCTGTGTGTGAGGAGCGGAGAGGAGCAGAGAGAGAGAAGAATGATGACCCCTTTAACAGCTTGCCTGCGACTACCTGCTGATCCAAAAACACTGGCCAGACATGAAGCCCCTGCATAGTCAAAGGATCAAACAGGGCCACAGAATACTGCTTATTTCAGAGAAACAGAGAGAGGGGGTTTTGGTTTGGGGGAGAAGGGGGGTTGTTCCAGTGATACGTTTTGTGATACTTCGGCCACCAGGGAAAGAAAGGGGAGGGGGGGGGGGGGATGAAAAACAGAAGGATGTGAGAGAGATGTACACAGTGAGGAGGACAGGAAGAGCCACAACTGTGCTCAGAAAAATAACACAAGAGAATGATAATGGGCTAATGCTGCCATTAGAGGTAACCCGTACCTCAACTACCGGGGGAAGAAGGAAGCTACAAAAACTGTGCCTTTTGAAGCCTAATCCCCTTTTACATTCTTAATTAGGAAACAACAAGCCATAAGCCCCTTTGTTGTGCTGACCCACACACACTAAACGACTATTGTGTGTGGGTGTGTTAAGATCTGAGAGAGAAAAAATTTCTCTGTGGTCTGCTTTACCGTTGGAGGAACACAGGCGTTCGGAAACACATCGCCATCTGAAGTTGTTTTCCTATTCAGCCAATTTACTCTCTGAGTGGCTGAGATGAATTTGTATTTTCTGATCACTTTATTTATAGAAATGACATGACTGGGTGATTGACTGGAGGGCAAACGTGGACACACAATGCTTTGTGCAAAATGTGCGGCCTCGCCACTGAAGACATAGATTTGCAGCAGTTGTGTTTAAGCATGCTGTTGAACTGTTAATCAATACAGGGAAACTGGAGCTAATTACAGATACAGGCTTGTTGTCAGTCAGTCTATTTTATTGAAGTAATATATGTATTTACTGTATATAGGCAGGCAATTTTAGGTCTTTGGTCTTTGTGATTGTGATAAATAAATAAAATAAATATATACAGCCTTCATTATTGTATAAATATATACAATGTTATTAGAACCTTTATGCATCTTTATATCACATCATTTTCTCCTGTCTTCAGATGAGGTAAACATGTACTGATTTTCTCATTGATAATGTGAATGTATCCATACTCAGCCATTCGTCACACAGACGTCCTCTACTGATCTCTTCTCAGTATGGGCCTTGTATCACACGCAGGACACTGCATAAACACACACCCTTAAATTTATGTGCTCTCACACACACACGTGCACGCAGAAACAGCTGGAGAGCATGGTGGCGGGTGACGTGAAATGCCCACAATGGCTCCGGAGGGATAAATTTCTCCCACTTTATTTGTTTATTACTGCATGGAGAGCAACCGGGGTGGCAGCGGCACAACAAACAGGATATAGTAGTGAGTGGCTTCCTCCTGTGGTTACTGATGCCTCATGCTGATCCCTTTATTAAGATAACAGAATCTGCTGTGAGATTCTGTATATAACATTGTTCTCTTATAATATACAGTACAGGGAGGGTACGTTTCACACTGTAGATGGTGTCCCATTTATCTATAACAAATACACACTGGCTTTAAAATCATTGTGGTTTATGTAACAATAAAATAAATATTATTAATACAATATCTTACTGAATGTACAGCAGCTGGGAAAAGTCCCTAGCCTGGTACACACTAAGGATATAAATTAGTAGGGATTCAATTCAATATCTACTTATCAATGGTTCAATATTGTTGTTAATAAACATTACATCTCAACTATTTTGTACCTAAGCGCGTTGGTATTTTAAAGTCATGGTGCAAGGTGCAGCTGGCCTGGGGTTTGTGCAATAACCATGCACATGGCTGTGTGCCATACTGTCTGTTTTTACTCTCGTGTTGTGCAGACATTGACTTTACTTCCTCGTTGTTTGCAAGGAGCGTCATGAGGAACGGTCATGATGTTGCTGGTGCCAGGTGGTACAATTGTATATGATTGTAATAAAGCATCTTTCTGTCAATAAAAGATGAACAGCACAGACATGATGGGTTATAGTGAGACTTAATGTCCACACCAATGACTTCAATTAAAGTGCCAGCAAAGCAGCATTCTAATGATGTCAGGACTTTTATTTACATTATTTTTGTTTGCCAAAAAGCCTGTCAAAAAACTAAAATATATATATGTATCATCCTACAGAGTGATGCTACTTTAGTCACAAGAGAGGTTAGATTTCATCTGAAGTAGTAAGGCTGTGTGTGTATATTCATCATTTTCTGAAAGTTGTGGCAATGTCTGTAAATATGCAGCACAGAAAGTCTTCGTATTAACAAACTGTTACAAAACCAGTGTTACATATTGTTTTCAGCTGAACACACAGGATTTATGTGGTTTGTAGTGTACATACATTGTTGGATTTGAGAGTTCAGTGTGGAGTCCATAGCACATTTACGCAGGGCGACATTAGCTTATAGTCTTTATAAGGATTAATAAAAGTGTGAATTCTTTTACAGGTGCAGTATAATAACAGGAGCTACACAATCCTGAGAATAAGTATAATCTGCCAAATAACAGAAAACATGTTTAACATTGGCATTACAGAGCTTTAATGAATTTAATGTTTAATGTTGGGTCAACCTGGTTCAGAAACCGACCAAACTATATTATGAACTGATCCAATAAAAAATATCATACATAATTATCCAAAAGGGTAGAAAACTCTGAAATGAGGGTAGTATGTGTGGAACAGAATGTCGAATTTCAGATAAATGCTGTCAAATCAGTGGAACTTAATCTGGGTTCCAGTGTCACCCAGGATGAGCTTGACCTCATTTTTTATTACATCCAGAGATATTTTTGTACCTTCTTAAGCCGTATTCCTCCCTCCTCACAGCAAGAAACTCACTCTGGCTATCTCATATGGGACTAATGAAAGTCATACAGTACTGCACACACACATGCAATAACACCGTGAATCACTTGTGGGGCTGTAAATAGTCAGAACATCCCTAAAAGTGTGAGTGAAGGCAGGTAAGAACATGACAAAACTCGCCACCTCCTTAATTGATCAAATTTAGAATGTGGCTTAGATGAAAAATGAGCATTTAGTAATAAAAAATGTAAATTATGCACAGTGGAATGAAGTCAAGCCTCGTCATTAGAACATTAGCTTTTGCGAGCAAAAGGCATTCCTTTAAATTAATTTCATAATGTCCATTCAGTGTCGTGTTTGTCCATGTTTTAATTTCCAGCTAATTTCCAGCTAACTGGCAAAATGATATTCAATTAGTTAATTAAGTATGATCCAGCTGTGTGCCATCTCTCCACACCAGGGGCTGTCTCCCCGTGGGCCACTGGTTTAAGCCTCTCTGCACTAATTATCACACTGACATTATCAGGCTGTACCTGGCGTTCTCTGTTACTTTAAGCTGCACCATTATGTGCTGCTACCACTGCATCAAATTAAAGGAAAGTGAGTCACACAGTCTAAGTATATGAAAGCATTGTCTGCCTGCGCAAGATAACATTCTGGTATAAGGGGAAATAATGTTCTGGGTTGTTTGTATTGCTTTAAACCAATTGCAGTCGTCTTGGGCAGCGCTATGCCCCAGATGCAGCGACTGTGCCCCTGCAAAAAAGAAAGCTGAGATAATGAATAGGGGTCTGTCAAGCTTTATACCCACACTGTACATCCAGTGAGCCCAACTAACTTTTGTTTTTTACAAGCACTCACATGAAAAGGGTTAGGGTTAGTTAATGTGTTGAAACAATCAATTTAAAACTATAGAAGTGAACTAAAAAGCACAACACTTATGGATAAAACTTTTTCCATGCGTCTGGTTTTTGGAAAACCCTGGGCTTATAGGTTCATATACCTTTAACTACACATTATACAGTATCACTGCAAAGTATAAGTAAGGCAAAAGCAAACAAAGGCATTGAGACAATGATCATGTTTGCTATTATATGGAGAGTCAAAGAGATGCTATAGATAACCACAAAGAAACATCCTGTGAGCTGTAATAATATGTCCTATAAATGACCACTCATACAAAAACACCACCTACGCTCCTGTTCTGTAAACAGACAAGTAGACAAGTATTTTAGTGGCTCTTCTACTCACCTACTTATTTTATATGCTTTAACAGCGTCTTCGCTTTGAATGGTAATGCCTAATTAAAAACACCTAGAGACCCAAACCAGTACACATACAGAGTGTCCAGCCCACCCATGTCTACCTGCCAACTGACAGCCCAATCTGATTAAAGGGCTGACTAGAGGAGGGGCCTCTGCCAGCCATCCACGCAGGCCAAAAGTGATCACCATGGCGATGGGTAATTACAGCTGTCAACACATTCTCCACCCTGCTGGCACTAGTTTGATTGCGCTCGGTAACAATGATAGACAAGTTTACCATGCATTCTACCAAACACCAATCACATCATCCATTTCTCTGCTCCATTTAGCTGACATGAAGCACTCACATGGCCTCACAAAACAGGCCCGTCATGGCATCCCAGCTCAGTTTTTAATTGTTTCCCTCTCCCTCTTCTCTTCTTCCCAGCCTCAGCCTCCTCCCTCTGTTCTCCCGTTTCCCTCTCCTCTCCCTCTCTCATGCGGACAGCTCAGAAGTGCAAGTGTTATTACATGAAACTCCCGCTGTAGCATTAATTGAAGGGAGATATGGTGGGACAAAAACGACAGGGGGTAGAGCATGCCCATTATCACTCCTGCTTTCAACAGGTCTCACATTTGGAAACTGCAAATTGCAAAAACTTGCAAGGGCAAAATGTTTGACATTATTTGATCTGCAACCATATGGTGTGAGCTGGAGGGGGGGGGGGGGGGGGGGGGGGCACAAAAATAGATAAATAAGTAAACAAGAGCAGAAAGAAATACAAGCAGCACAATAGGAAATATGACCAGAGAGAGCAAACAAATCAAGAAAATAATTATCTTTAGTGTAATTAATGAGGGGTTTTGCTTGCAAGAGGGTATGTCAAGTTCTCTCCCCCTGATCCGTCTGCCTAACTTCTCTTCCAGTAGCCTCTCCTCTGCTGTGCCCTTGCCTCCCATCCAATGGCTGACAGTGACAATAGCCATACTGCGGATGCTAAACACCTATTGTGAAGTCTGGGAGGCAGGACTACAAGTTCACATTGAGAAAAACATAGCCTTCCTGCTAGCATTGTGACGGTTGATTTTAGTAAGCCGTATTAATGAAGTCGAGTGTAACTGGACAAGGCTGACTCCAGCTTCCATATCCTCTCTTAATTACCTGGCTTTGTCTTGGCATGCTTGTCCTTAATCTGACCTAACGTGGCTAATAACTGAACTTGAAAACAATCAAAACAGCAATTAGCAACAGCAGCCCAGAAATGTTAAAATCTCAAATTAATGCAGCAAAATTGTTTACTGCCTTTCATGTCAACAGGATGTATTCAAATGGCAATCCTGGTTTTACAGCTCAGATGAAGCCAGAAAGAAAAAAAGGGAACTGCTTTTTCATCAAACCATATAAACCAGTAAAGGCTTTCACTAAGGAACAGAAAACAGACTTAAATTAAAATGAGACTTTGACAAAAGAATGAAACAAAAACATCAAATCAAAGGGAATGTTTGAACATAGATTCTAATTCTCTGATTCACATGGCAGCTCTATGATACACAGACCAGGCCATTTTGAAACTATTTTATTTTTGTAGCCTTTAATTTTGTTTTCTTTGCTTGCTAACACAAATACGTCTTTAAGGAGGTCTTGCTTAAGCCCGTAAATTCCTTGAAAGTGGATGAATGATACAGTCCCGGCATGGCACTGACAAAAACAGATGAGTGTTTTTCCTGAGGGAGAGGATTGTGTGTATGGTACGAGTTAGCGCTGCCTGTTATTACAGCTGATCATAAAAGGCTATATGCATGGGAATTCCACTGTAAAAACCGGAAAATGTTTGTTCCTATAAAAACATGTTAATGCAAAACAGTTAGGCGAAAGACAAAACTTAACCACAGTTAATGAGCTCATAAAGTAGAAGCATTTCATTGTGCGCAGTGTGTTAATTAATGAAATGCATTTCTGAGTGTGTGCTGTTGAGAGATTTTATTCAGATACACCCAGTAACACAGAAACATAAGTTTAACTTAAATATTCACTTACTGGAGTCTCCCAACGAAAGTTTTTTTCTTCTTTTTTAATTTGCTCTAACTAAACTAAACCCTGTCTGTAGTCACACTGGGTAGTTAAAGTAAATCCTTACTGTTTGATTGATTTCAGGCACCTCCTCTCTGTGGCCCCCGATGCTGCTTCAATCCACCAATGGGGTGCAGGCAAGCGGATTAGCAGGAATCCTAAGAGGAAGTTTAAACAAGAGGAAACATTAAGTTTGAAATAAAACACAGGAAACGGGGTTAACTGCAACTCCTCCCAGTCAGTGCCAGTGGCAGGGCTATTTTTTGCCCAATTATCCTTGGTTAACGGGATTAATTACTCTAACTTCTCTTTCCTTTCTTCCCCTCCAAGCAAACGGGCAATAAATCCTTCTCCATGCTTCACAGTCTGAGAGGGCCACTCTAATTAGCATAACAAGTTACAAAATCATTATGGCCTTAAAGTGCTTACAGAGAAAACAACATCAGAAGTGCACAGGATGCAGGATGGGATTTAGGAGGGCTATTTAATTGAATAAAAATGTTTGGGGAGTGGGAAGAGGGGGTAAACACAACAGAAGTGATGCAAGGGGAGGGCAGGGATCGGAGTGAGAGCCTGACTTCCACAAGATTGACCTTGCTATGTCTGACACACACAAAAAAAACAGCAGCGCAAATAAGTTGATTTCCCTTATTCATCTGAAGTAGTAAGGCTGTGTATATTCATCATTTTCTGAAAGTTGTGGCAATGTCTGTAAATAGGCAGCACAGAAAATCCAGTGCAGTTATGGGACTGTTTGCTCACCATCCACTGCCATGTGCCAAAGCCCACACCACAGAGTCTGAGGGCAAAAACAGCCGTTTTCTAGCCAACCTGTTTAGCATGAGTCCCACCCAGTCGTCTGCTTTCACTAACCTGTCCTGACAAGTACCCAGATTAACGTAATCTTATATCAGTGCAGAGGAGCAGAAGAGAGCAGATGGACCCCCTGTGACCCCCCCACCCCACCCAACACTAGCACACACACACACACACACACACACACACACACACACACACACACACACACACACACACACACACACACACACACACACACACACACACACACACACACACACACACACACGCACGCACAAGCAAATGCAAACTCTCACTCAAACACACACATCATACACACATATAACAGACTTAGCTGCAGAGTGCTTAGCATGCAAAACCTGGGCCCCAGCCACAGCAATTAATGTTCTCCCAGCAAATTGCCACAGCTTTAGAAGATGCTGTTTGGGGAATGTTACCCTGTATCTTAATATGCTGTGCCTCAGCATACACTGCGGTCCTGCTGGTACATGTCTGCGCCAGTGTGGTCATTTTAACATAAGAAAAAACTGAAAAGGCTGTTTCATTCATTTTGCAAATAAATGTATTAATAGACAAGTAATTGAATAAAGGACTCAACAAGAGACTGTAGGCTGGGGAATTGAATTTTGGATTTCTAACACTTGTCATCTGCCGTGTCGAAGTGAGCTTGTCTTTTTACAGTTTCTGTAGTAAATCTCAACAACTTTGCTAAACTGAACAGATGGGCTTGCTAATTAGCAGCGCTCAGGCTGTAAGTTTGTTTATAAAGAGAGAAAGGGTTCCAGACATCTTGACACATTTTATTAACATATCATACCTTAAAGCTATGCTTCTTGATACCAACCAGGCTTTTTAGCTAAATGCACAAACACATGCGGAGACACACACTTTCACACATGCACACACACTCTTATATAAACATGCCCATGAGCGTCAGTGCACACACATACACTGTACACACCAGGGAAACAATAAAAGTCAGCCTTGCGAAACGGAACACCCTGTATGTATGCTCATGAATATGCACAATTAACTCTGTGAGTGTGTGTGTGTGTTTCCACGCACACGTCTTTAAAGTATAGCAGCACATTTTGCACGAGTGTATGTGCACTGTATAAATGTGTGTATGTGAGTGATAGTGTTTGTTTACGAGGGTGTCACTATGTGTGTCATGTGTCCATGTCCTTGCGAGAGCAGTGGCATGCTTCTCTCTCCACCAGCCCCACTTCTAAATTCACCCCCTGTGGTTTTGTCAGCTCTGACTATTGTGTGTCAGGACACCGACAGTAGATGATGTCCCAAGCAGACGGGGCCGGTGAGCTCCCCGAAGGGCCCGGAGTATTCAGAATCGGAATAGGATGGACTACGGCTCCCTCAGCGCCATTTAAGCCTCCTGCCGAGCCCCACTTAGGATAGGGGCAACATCACGGCACCCACCCACTACGGTGATGCAGTGAGATGTGAAAAACTATGCTGGAGAAAGACAATGACAGAGGAAGAGTGCATCATAGAGAGAGATAGAGGGAGAGAGTAGAAAATCCATCACAGTGCCAGATGATACAGCTCATATTACTGTTATCATTTTTTTCCTCTTTCCGACACCCACGGACAAACCATGGTCCGGTGTTTCGGCAGGCACATATTGCCATGGTGATCCTGGTTAAGAGGCTTACATTTGGTCCATGCTGATGGTTGCTGGGGGACACTCCCATTGCCATGGTGATGGCTACCGGGAGGACACTCACATTGCCATGGTGATGATGGCAGGAGACAGGCATGCCAACCAATGAGATGATGGATTGATGCCATGCAGGAGGCAAAGGGAAAACGTGACTAGAATGCCCGCTTGTAACGTCTTCTGTCAAGGAGACTTTTTATAAATTGTATCTTCACACATGCTCATGTCCGGTGGCAACTAGCAGCGTTCCTGCAAAGAGACATATTTAGGCTTTAATGACGGCTAAAATAATAATAACATAGGGACAATAATATGTTAGTCTGCAAATACAACAAGTGCAGAGGCTACTCGAAGATTACAAAAGAAGACTCTGCAGATTACAAATTTAAGATTGCAGATGATATGAAATATGGATAGGAAACATGCAAAGGAGGAGCTTCAAATTCAAAGCATGCAGAAATGGAAAATACATCAGAGAAAAACGCAGATACAGTCATTGGTGGTACAAGGTTGAATTCTATTTGTGTCAGCATTTGAGTGTGAAATATGCATACCACCTAATTCTACATTCCATTCCATCGGTATTAATAACAGTACAGAAGCAGAGTGATGGCAATCTGGTGATTTAGCCACTTGTAAGAGCTCAAGCCATTTCGCCTGCCTCCCAATAGAAGCAGGCTGGTGCTGAGTTGAGGACTAGTGGTGCAGGGCTGGGATTTAAGGGACTGGAGCTGCCAGAAGGCATGGCCCAGGTCCAAATCTGGCCAGGAAGAGTTGTTGTATGTGTGTTTGTGTAAGTATGAGGAACAGAAGAGCTGGCCTGGAGAAAGTCAGGGGGCTTGATGAACAGATTACATCCTGTACATTCTATACCAAAAAACACACATGCACACACACCTCTCAGTTTAACCTGTTTCATCTTTCCTAGTAAGCTATTTTCTTCAGAGATGGAGGGTTCCGCACACCCAAAAGCACCGATCCCACATAAAGCAACAGGCCAGCACCTAAAAGGTCATCCACAATAGCCAGTAGAAATATCTCATCCAGCTTTGCGACTAATACTTTAAACCCGATCAAATACATAAACACACTTACAGACACACACAAGAATGGAGAGATCACCACATGTTGCTTGTCGTTTCTGTGTCATGAGAGGCTGTGAATCTCTCAGCCAATAAGAATCAGCACTAAATGTTATCACTGACCCTCAGGCAATGGGACTTTAAAAAACCCACAGAATGGATAAACCATGTGTGTGTGCGTGTGTGTGTGTGTGTGTGTGTGTGTGTGTGTGTGTGTGTGTGTGTGTGTGTGTGTGTGTGTGTGTGTGTGTGTGTGTGTGTGTTTGTGTTTGTGTGTGTGCGTTTGTATGTTCATATGTGTGTGTATGCTCATACATGGGCAGCCAGACCGCTTAGCTTAGTGGGGGGGCGCTGTACCTTTGACCACCTTCATTTTGCTTAAGTTGACAGTTCAGCAAAGATAAAAGAGATAGCTCTCTTCCTGAGATAGTCACTACCAATACACTAAAGAAAGAAGGTGTTCAAAGCACATTCAGGAGTGTGTCGTGTTTACAAATCTGTCTCTGCATGGGCATGAGCGCCCCCAGGATACTATCTCATGGTATGAGCAGAAACACCCTTCACGCTCACAGGTACACAATAAAACAAACACACTAATAGAAAATGGAGAGTGTATTTTGTAATTTTGTGTTACACATACTAATCCACGTACTGTAAATATGAAGCTGAATATCATCATGAAACTCAAACACCTGCTGAAACAATTTGCCTCTTACACTGCAATTCAGAGACCTGCACTCTCCAGGTGTAGCCAAACACACTAAAAATATCTGTGGAACACAGCATGATGAATACCACATCAGCTTGGGTGCAATAAAACCATTCAGCACAAATTCAGTAATGATTTTCTGCATTTCAACCACATGGAAATCAAGTCAAACAGAGAAACCTTCTAACAGTATGGGACCTCATACAGTTGTTAGTAGAAAAATGAGCTCCAAAAATATGCTAAATTATATCATGTAAAAGCATCAGATGAAAATAGACACAGAGGATGTCTCAATATGAAATGGTGTGAACAGTGTATGGTCAACTCAAGTAGTGGGCACTAACATGTATCCCATCAACACGACAACTTATTAAAAAATGCAAATACCAGAGCAAGTTCATACCATACCCCATTTGTGTACGTTTTAGCTAATCATTAAACATTTAACAGTTTTTTTTTTAATTTTAGACTGTTCCAACCTGCCTTGCAGTTTTACTTTCAGCACGATATGAACATGATAATGCAGAGACATGTAACTTTTTAATGGTCAATCAACATCGTGTCTGCTTTCACTGCCGTGGGCATATTCGGTTGCAATGCATATGAAGTGTACTAGAAAGTCTGAAAAGGTGTGATGTGTTTACATGCTGCTGGGAAACTGCAGTGACACTGCAGCAGTAACAAACTATTCTCAGAAACACAAAATGAAACAGGAAGACCTTAAATTGACATCCAGAAAGGATAATATAAAATAGTCACTTCTGAATTTAAAAAAAATGTATTTCTCAAGAACCTCAAAAACCGGAGCATCACACCAGCCTATGAATGCATCAAAGAAATAGGATAAAGATGACTAAAAATGTAAATTATCAGTTGACTTAATGTATGGACGATCAGTAGGGCGTCTGGTTGCAGGCATACCTGCATGGGTCTCTCCTTGATGATTAAACACACACAAACACACACTGGAGCGCCATACCCAATCTGATTCCGCACTTCCGTGTGCTGCACTGGTTACAATAGTTTATCACTTCATGAATTATTGGGGCAATAATGAAAAAGATAGCACCTGTATTAAGAGGCAAATATTTATTCTAGGAACATGAAACTATGGAAAAACGGAGGACAGATAATGCTGTATTTGTAATTCTTTTGTGATTTTGTTTTAGCTTTCCATATACAGGGCCTTAGGGAAAGAAATGTGTGTGGATTACACCTTAGAAGACACCCCCAAACTGGCCCAGCCCCTGAGGAGACCAATAGAGATCTGTGTTACCAAAGTCCCCGCAGAGACAACAAGCCATGTGAAGTGTGAAACCCCTCGCCAACATGGATTTAAGATTTCAGAAACATACATCAGTAAGAATGGAAATATTCTGAGAGAAAGAAGAGAACGAAGGCAGAGAGAGAAAGAATGGACAGACTGCTGTTTGACAAATATTGTGAGACGTGGTAGAGGGGTGGTGGTGTTTTCATTGCTGACATCAACATAAATTTTCCTGGCGTGGCTCTCCTTGCCCAGCGTGGGCTCAGCACTGGGAAACTGGAGAGGAAATTCTCCGAGCCGCAAGGGAGTGGAATCAAAGAGCCGGGGCTCCGAGACCTCTGACACACTGAACTCCTCGCTGACCCCAGAACTCTCTTTTGCTCTCTCTCTCTCTCTCTCTCTCTCTCTCTCTCTCTCTCTCTCTCTCTCTCTCTCTCTCTCTCTCTCACTCACTCATCCACACACACACACACACACACACACACACACACTCACACACACACAAATAGACATACACATACTCTTTGAGTTCGAAAATGACTCACATTAAGCCTTGCACAAAAAAAACGCACATATACACCACTCCCAAGACCATGTGTCTGATCTGTCTGAAAGCGGTGCATCTGTTTCTGCCATCTGATAAGCAGTATTTGTCCCTGTGTGGCTCCTAGGGGTGGCGAACACTGGCCTGCATCAGAACGGTGAGGCGTTCAGTGGTGGACCAAAGGTTCAATGAGCCCTGTCTGAGGAGCCTCATTAAAACTTGACAGACACACACACACAGATCTGCGTGTCATACTGAGCACACGCACACACACACGCACAAACATGTGCAGCTTGAATTGCTGATGATATAATTAGCACTGATATCCTTGAAATGTCGGGTGCCAGGAAGTAGGGATATGCTTCATGTCATCTGCAGCCTCAGTGTGAATGTGTGCATGTGTGAGCCCACTATGTCATCAGAGTTGTTGGAGACTGTACAATGAACATGATGGCCACTCTATTCTATGTCACAGTGAGTAGGCTTTCCACCCCAGCTCCTCCGAAAAGAAACATGCGCACAATGGCCGCCATAATGAGGAACTCTTCCACGCCATCGCACAAACGCACAATCTGACAATTTGAGCAGGTGTGGTGGGCAACTGCCACGAATACGAAGGCATTTTTGAGAAGTGGATTTCTGTGTGTGTGAGTGTGTCATACTTTGTCTGTCCTTGCTTAGGTTCCATGCTCCGTTCCAGGGACCATTCATGATTGGGTACCAGGTGAAAGAGGGTGCAGCTGGCTGACATGAATGAATGCCCTTCCCTCTGACCCCTATGTGTGTTTGTGTGTGTGTGTGTGTGTGTGTGTGTGTGTGTGTGTGTGTGTGTGTGTGTGTGTGTGTCTGTGTGTGTATAGATAGAGGGTCCGGGGCGTGGGAGGGCACAATCAGGGGACAAAGCGACTTTCAGATGCCACCACAAAAACACATCATCAGTATGAGAGGAAGGGTAAAGAGGTGAAGGAAAAAGAGGGTTTTACAACATTGCTCAAGCATGGCACCTTGTTCAAACCTCTCTTTTTGTGTTGGGAACAGTCTCGCCCCATCACCCTCTGTTTATCAATGGGACACAGACAGGATTCTCAGGGGTGGAGAAGGTTTTAGTCCCATTGCACTATTCTGTAATGGATGTATATTAAATATTAACAATTAACATCTATAAATCAGTAGTTTTAGTGGTGATTCTGATTCAACAGTTTCTTTATTGATGATGTTCTAGTCATAAAGTGTTGGTGTAACTCAGCTTTTATGTATATTACCTACCAGAAAAGCAAACAAGGTCCCCAATCAGAGCTCAGAACAGACGCTGGGGCCCACCGAGGTCTGTCAAAGTGTGCAGGCTGTTTTAATCCACTCTGCTGGAAGTCTCCTCTGTAGGCGTGTGTATGTGTGTGCATGTGTGAATGTCTGGAACAGTAGGCACGATAAGACACAACAAGATAAAAGCCGGCTTGAACAATTATGTCATAGATTTCCACAGATTTTCTGGGAGGTCGGTGAAGTCAGACCTGAATGAAGCTGAGGCCCCCGTTATGCTTCGACCATCCGCCTTCCCTCCGTTGTAATAACATGATTGCGATAGCTACAGGATTAACCAGCGCTATGGGTTTAGAGCTTTCACTTACCCATCAATATCATACTTGGAACTCCTGAGTGTTAGCCCCGCTCTCCCTCCCTCAGCATATCTTTTTGATCCTTTCTTCTCTATATCAGTAAACACTTGTTCTCCCCTTCCATCAAGGAGGAAAGAGGAGGGTGACTAGAGGACTCCAAATAATGCAATTAAACACTGACCGCAGGGTTCGGTGCTGCTTATCAATACACCCAGCAGGGGAGCAAAGACCAGCTCAAACCAGGGCTTCAGCTGTCTGCTCTATGGAGACGGGCATTTATAAGACTGCTGTTATATCCTCCATCTCTCTCAAAACTCATCACTCCTCAGCTCACTGAAAATTAGACTGCATAGAAAACTACCACTGAAAGAAAGACTAAAAAAAGAAAGAAAGAAAGAAAGAAAAAAAACCTTATCATTAAATGCTGTCTAGCACATTATCCATAGGTGTGCTGTAGGGGACGTACTCCCTGCTCAGTGGTGAGGACAGGTGTGCTGTTCAACACGTTTCTTCTCTCTCTGCTCTGTTTCGCTGTCGGCACAGCTGACCTCCACAGGAAGCTTGTCTGAAACAGAGCCAGACTGAGAGTGTTCACATCAGCCTGGGAGCCCACAGAGCACATGAACCAGGCCTGAACCAGGCCTCTGCCGCGCAGTGGAGCTCCCGGCCCCGCCTACTCCTGCCACCCCTCGGTCAGCCGCTGACAAACGCTGGGCCTCTCCCTGGTTTTCTGGTTTCCCCAACCTGGACACCACGCACCTACAGGATAGACCCACTCATACATAATAAACATCGGCCCCAGGGCCTGGTGTGTGATCTCATCATGCATGTGTCCTCTGTAAAAAGAAATGTGACAGACTGCAGTGAGGAAGTGTGTGTCTGGGAGGGCTGCGTGTGTGGAGAGCTGCAAGGGTGCCAAACTGAGTGGTACACAACAGCAGCATGCATCCTCTCCTACCCAGTGTGCGATGCTCTGCTTGCCCTTTCTCATTTGCATAGTGAAAATATGCGCTGGTAAGAATGGTTAAACTGACACAAGGCCTAATAAAGAGAAATTACATTCTTTGGACCACAGAGATCCACTAGTGGAAGAAGCTGAGGGAAGATGGAGACAGAAGAGCCAAAAGGTCAGGATAAACATGGGCCAGAATCTGGACTTTCACATACACATCCAAGTATGCAAAAATAAAAAGAGAAGACTGAGCAATAGATAAAAGAGGGGATTTTTTTTCTCTACAAAGCCCGGCTGGATTGATGAGTGATTCTAAACAAACAGTGCTGGAGAGTTTAGTGAATAGAGCCAAGCACTTAGGGAACATGAAAAGCAGCAAAGCTCTGGCGAGGTGGTCCGGCTGTTTCATCGCTCTGCAGGCAGAGGAATCAATGGGAGCAGGGAGAGAGGGCATTCCTGGACGACTGGCTAACTGACACTCAAACACAAACACACACACACACACACACACACACAGATAGAGAAACGGGAGGGTAATGGAAAAGTTGCGATAGAAAGAAGAAGAATCATCAAGTGGAAAGGGCTTGAAAGTTTTTGGGAATGCATCGTAGTCAACATCTTCATCATCACTGTTATAACTGTGATCCTCCTCCTGCGGCTTCAGATCATCATCACTATCTTCTCTATAATGCATAAACTCTGATTTCCTGTAGAGGAGGGGTTGTACATGTGATAGAGGCCCCTTTTACAAATGCACTGCAAACCTGAAATTATGAGGGCATGATGCGCATGTTTGTGTGAACGCAAATATAGGATTCAGTCAGACCGGTCTCTTGTCTTGCCAAATCCCTAGTAAAAGGACAAGATAATCTGAGTGGTCTCATGTGTGAATACAGCCACTTATTCTCTGGTGTATCCACAGAGTTGAATGGGGCATCTTGCGCAAAGACAGCAATGAAAATATCTGACTAGAGAGACCATGAGATTTGGGACCCCCCCTCCCAATCAAAGTATTTCCACTGAGAGAGAACACATCTGAGATGGAGACTGTCCAGTTGTGTACTGCATGTGTGAAAGAGAAACTCCAGACTATCTCTGGACATGTTTTTCCTGACATTGTCCGGGGTTCATATGTGAAAACAGCTAGAGAGTCCTAGTTAGCTCCGGGCCGTCCCATGCAGACCAGGGTGGGCCTCAGAGAGGGAAAATAAGCAGTTGTTGGACAGCAGTCTTCTGCTATCTGCAGCTGGACAAATGTACTATTGAGACAGGTGGACAGCATATGGACCAGAAACACACACGATAATGGATTAGCAGCGATGTCCAAACAAGGTGGTGACAAGATACGTTTCCAAAGACTCTTTCTGATACATTCTTACCTTAAGTTTGCAAATTGAATCCCTACTGTCTTTCAATACACAATACATAAAACAACCGTTCTCCAGCTAAACACATAATTACTAATAACTGAAACATAAAACGCAGTTGAATCTACTTGAACCACTTTTTTTTCATATATTTTCTGCAGAAGCTTGCTGGGCACACAAAGCCTAGAACACACTGTATATCAGCCAAAGCAATTAACCAAACAGGGGCTCACAGAGGTGGGCTTTGATCACAGAACTGTGAAATATTTATGAAGAGATGTGATACATGAAATGAGCTCTGAGAATGAATATCTGTGGGGGGGGGGGGGGGGGGTTGTCAGGGGAGGACAACTGCTTGGACACACATTGGGGCTACTGTGGGGCTAACCCATTCAAAATGAAGGGCAGGAGGGACAGTGCAGGCCTAAAATGGCGGCCTACTTTCGAGGCAGAGAGTGGAAGTTAATCCATGGTTTGGAGCAGGAGCGGAAGCAGCCAGGGAGCTGGTGCGAGCCGTGTTGTAGGGACATTCAGCTGTGTTCTCTGCTGACGTGCTCAGTTCCACTTGGTTCCACTCTGACAGAGCGCAGGAGTTTTAACACACTCAAGCATGCGCTAATTAAAAATCCACACTCTGCATCACTGCTGCAGCAATCAATATGCTTGATTAACTCATCTCTACATCACTACAGTACACAATGGACACAGCCAGTGAGAAACAGAAAAATTATTTTCACTTTAAAGGATTACATTCGATTGCACATGCTATTTTAAGAAAATATAGTTTATTTCTACTTCCGACTCTGTCAGTGTCATTATCAATTTCTCCTACCACTTCTATCATAATCAAAATCATTATGATTAATTTCATTTTTCTTCATTTCAAATTGCAACTCATCTACCAGAAGGTGTGGAAGGCATGATATGTACATAACATCTGTGATTAATCTTAACCAGGTTTGTAGATGACTGCATATGTCTCACTGCTCCTCTTCCTAATTATTTCATCCTGAGAGACTTGAACATGGGAATTGTTTCATCCTCTAGCTCTGGTTATAATCAAGCTGCCCCGTGGAACATTTTCACACTTCAGCATGGTGGGGAACTTGGGATTCTTAATGCAGCCCTTGCTTCTAGGAAGTGCTAATTTGATATTCAAATATCAGACGGGGGAAAAACCTTTTTAATAATCCCTGTGACTTTTGATATGACAGGGAAATAGATATACAATTCTAAAGGTTATTCACATGCAGTTTCTGTTTGTTTGCCACAGTTACAATTAAAAAAAGCAATCTTAGAACACAGAATTGACATGGCATGGTACATGAAAATAAAATGGATTTTGCAGGATATACATTTAGTTTCCTTTACCAACCTAAAGAGGATGAAGAAAACACATGTTTTACTGTTTTCCTGTTTCATGACATTCCAGTGTAAACATGCAAATGCAAGTATTTTTCACATACAAACAGATTGTATGAAAGAAGTGGATGTAGTCACCATGGAATTACCCATTGGTTTGTAGACTATCATTTTGATGCCTTGAGTTTGGCATTTTGGCCTTCGCCGTTTTATCGAGAGACCGAAGTGAATATAAATTTGAACAAAAGGGTTGCATTCAGTGATCAGTTAAGGCTAGCTAGCTTAGTTAACAAGGTGCATCCATAATTCACATTAATGGTGATACTAATGACTTCCCTTTTCAGACCTGGAGCCTACGTCCCCTGGTTTTACACAGTCTATGCATACAAACACCATTTTCAGATTTACTTGATTCATGCTGTGTACTCAATTGTACAGATTTTCAGATTCATGGAGGCTGAAAGTCACTAATTTGAATCGAGAGTGAACAGCAGACAGTAACAGATAACTGTCCCCTTGCAGCTGTTCCACTGGCCATCAGCGCCCTGGTCAGAACAGCGAGCAGGCAGTATTGGACCACTTTAGCAAAAAGCCTAAAATGCCAGGAAACCCTGTTTCCTACAAATTAAGTTTAGCAAAAAAAGTGAAAACTTACTTTTCACCTTGGTTAACAGGCTGCAGTTGTGAGGCACAATCAGACACATTATATTAAAAATATAAAATAAAAACATGTCAAACAACAACTGTGTGTGGCTAAAGATTGAGGCAAAGCCTTTTAAACTGCTGAGATAGAGCAGAGCAACCGTACCTTTCAAGAAGATGTCTGTGATGCACAATGCCAAATAGAGAGAGAGGAGAGATATGTCTGTTTCTGTTCAGTTGTTTTTGCTTTGTTTTTTCAAAATGCGTGTAGATGCTGTAAAGTGCTTTTTCAGTGTGTGCTTTATTCTGGACATTGCCTTAGCCCTATCTCCTTCTCTCTCCCCTGTTGTTAGCTCATGAGAGCTAGGGGCCCCAACAGAGGCTTCCCGTGCCCCTGGCCAGGCAAGCTCTCCTTGAAGCAAGCCTGCAGCATTTCTCTGCTGTTTATTGAGAGAAAGCAGAAAGGAGAACCTTGAACATGACCCTCCAAAGGGCTTTTATTCTCAGTTCACGCAGCACAGTTCACGCAGACTCCCTCCTTTATGTCTCACTCTTTATTTAACCCTGACTATTTGCTGAGTTTCTGCTAAAAATCCAATTAGGTTAATTTGAAACAGTCCTGGTGAGAGAACTTTATCCTTTTGGCGCAGAGATAACTAACCTAATTAAGATAGGCCTCTACCTCTGTCCTCTTTGAGTCTGCAAATTAGGAAAAGAAAAAGAAAACTTGTCAGAGATTAGGATTGAGATTAGATTGATAAAATAAACACTGGAGGGGAGACTACATCTTTAAATGCCCTTAAATTGTTTAGAGTTCCTCCCAACACCTGAATTTCACAGCCAACTCCTCTCCTCCACTAAAGAGAGCAGGTAAACATAATATAACATTGGAAGAGAATAAGAATACTGATACATTTACAAGTAATTCAACATTTTGAGGAGAGAAAGAGGAGAAGGGTACAAAGAGTGATGTGCTTAGACCACCTGTGATAGTAGACTGTGATTGATTGTATTTTTATAGAAACCTTTAAAGGCGCTGCAACATGTGAAGCAATAGAAGGGTTGTTCTGTTCATCTGAAACACACACACACAGGCACACATGCACACACACACACACACACACACACACACACACACACACACACACACACACACACGCACACACAAATACACAGAGTAAACACAAACAACAGGCCTGCTGAGTTTAGTTTACTCCTATCAGCTGGCTCTGACCAGCCACGCAGACCACCCCGACTCCTCAACTCCTCACTCTCATTGGGACAGGAAGGGGGGGGGAGGGGCGGTGGTGGTTCGGGGGGGATTTGGCTGGAGGGGGATGGGTGCTGCTTGGTGCAGGGGTTGAAGGGGCCCTCCACCAAATTAAAACCCAATCAATGTGAATCTCTCTCAGCCCAGTCAAAGCCCCTTTCCAACTAAAGCCCTTTCCCTGAGCCCCCTCCTCATCACCCTTTCCAGTCAGCCTCGATGTAACCCCCACCACCCCCAGCTCATATACCCCATCCAATGCCCCACTCACCCTCCCCCTGACCCACACTCACCCAGGACTGTCATGGAGCACTGACTTCAGGCACTGGCCTCTATTCCTCTGCTCCATACCAGGCAACGCAACCACAGAAGACTCAGCTCAGAATTACAACACAGTGGTGTTTAATCCCTCAACAAAGGCATGCAAAAACCGACCTGATTATAATAATTTAAAGGGTTTTTAGACACACATGTTGGGATGTGTAAGGAGGCTGTGCAGGCAGCCAAGCAAACCTTTTTTTGCAACCAATGGATTTACTCATACAGTCGAGTCAGACAGCAGTGATGTGTTTTTCATTATGTTGGTTCTGTACCTGATTTATTTTTATTTAAGAGGTTCGGCTTTATGGGTGTCTCCGTCCATACTGGGCGAACAGATGTGTTGACTTTGGAGAACTACACATGAAAAGGGCAATACTCTCTGACTAAATTTGACGTAAACAGCCTATAGTAAAGCTCAAAGTCAACTCTTAGTGTTGTCTCGCTTCAGATGGAGCCAAAATGAAACTGTCCTGATATTTACAGGCTGTACAATTATGCATCCACCAGCATGCTAACACACACACACACACACACACACACACACACACACACACACACACACACACACACACCACCTGCTGAAGTAGAGATGGAGAGAGTCCTTCCTAGCTGAAGCCTAACAGTGGGGAACAATTAAACCAAAGACCAGCCTTTGATCACTTGGTCATGTGAACATGACAGGTGACCATATGGCTGATAAAATGTAAATGACAATCAGTGCTTAAAGCTGACTAGATGTATACTGGGGTGTAGAGATGAATTTTAACAGATACACCCTCTTAGGTGCTGAATTTTCCATGCCTCAAGTGTTACTAAGATGAATTGTCACGTAGTGAAACTGTCTGTTTTAACCTTTCCTAATCTGTTTTCATTCTCATCCAATAAAGCAAAACTGCCCCTTATGTGGATGGTGGAAACCATCCTAAGTATACAAACACACAGAGAATTCCCAAGCTCATCCAACGACAAAAAAATACACAGACTCATTAGACTTTTATAGTGGGACGGGGAGACAAGAAGGAAAGGAGGCTGAGTAACAGTCAGCCACCACAAACAATCACTAGCAGATGCTGGAGCTGTTGTTACTGAACGGCACAGGAGTGAGAGAATGGAAGGTGAGGTCACATACATATTTGTGGCAGGATGCACCAAAATAGGCCCACTGTGTGATGTGATGGGATGGCGAGGGTAACATGTGCACGCTGGCTGGCACATGCATACATTCGCAAACAAGCACGCAAACTCTCCCCATACATACACAGGCACACAAACAAAGTCCAGAGAGCTTAGAGGCAGTTTCCCTCAAGTAGCAGCAGGGGGAGCAGCTCCACTATTGTTCTGACTGGATGCAGGCCCATGGCACTGGGCTGGTGAGAGTGTGTGTTCAAAAACTGTTTGTATTTGTGAAGGTTTTTGTGTGCTTGTATGCACTGTATGTGCATGCATCTGATGGGTTCAGGAATACAATTGTCTCGTTGTCCCTTTTGTATAGCACCAGGAATTTTGGATAAGAGAACAAAGAAGCAGTAGGAAAAACTATGTGTTTTTCTAAGTGGCACAAGAGGTGCCTGTTAAACTCAGCAGACATAATGAAAGTATTTGAGGAAGTGACAAATAATGTGATAAATATAAATTAAACCCTGATAAATATAAATGAAAGCATGCTTTAAAGGACGAAACCGTCAGAATGATATATCTTTTTATGTTTCACAACAAATCTCCTGAAAAGACTCAAGCCAGCAATGAAGTGATCCCATAATGTGGTCGTGTCTGTGAAGCCACAGTGTCTGTGCAGCAGAACGCCATTGTCATCGAAAAATAGTTGGACACTTTATTTCCCCCTTATGGACGCGGCCAGTTATTCCGAATCACTCTGTGACTGGAATTCTTATGTTGAGAGTGGCTCCTTGTTGGACCGATATCATAAATGCTCAGGGATGCAGTTCTGTGTTCATCCGCTATATGTCATGTTAATATAGGCCTCTTTTCTGCGTTTAGAATTATTTTTGAACAGAAGGGAAGTTCTTTGGCATGAAAGCATACACGCATGTATATCTATTTTCCTATTGACTTTATTTGTCAAGATAAATTCATTGCTGTGTTTCATGGAATCTGATGGTAATAATAAAACATTGCTAGCTTTATCCTTTATACTTAAATGCAAACACATTGATGAACGTGAATATGCATGCACATAAAAGGTACTCTATGTAAAATACTGGGGGGGAAATGGGCTGGGGTTGCCTCCACACGGCTCTCACACAAATATGTCGGACCATCTATCAAAACAAAACGACAGAGAACCTCAGATAACAACACACACAGAGGGAGTGTTAGCTGCTATATTGATGTTCTGAAAATCGCAAACACAATGTCTTTAATATTTACAAACATACTTCTAGGATAAGTTCACCAAAAATGAGAAATAAACACTTTTTATTTTATTTTACCGTATCTAGCCATTCAGATAGTTTGGGTTTTATTTATTTACATTTTCCAATTTCCGGTCTCTGTGATTTCTACTGCCACCTATCAGCAGTTTTCATAGAGACTAGGCTACTTCTAGTAAATCTTTTACCATGAAGATTCGTGGATTATCTAGAGTAATGAGCTCATTGTTTCTGAACAGATGTGCTGCTGGGTTGCTACTGAGTTTTTAGAAGTAACTTATTAACGCCACAAACTGTATTATATCAAAAACCTGGTCAATTGAAATTGTAACCATTCGCACAGAGGTTGAAATTTGGGTAAAACAACCTTTTAACAAATCATGCATTGTTCAGTAACCAAACACGGGGGATAAACTAGGCATATTTGAAACTGAACACAGCTTTACCCGTTTTGTCTTTCACAGAACGCCATTGTTAGCAGACGGCCTGCAAAAGATATCTACTGTGTTTGATTACGCTAATTCCTGTTTGCGTATGTGTGTGTGTGTGTCTCACACGACCATCACTTGTATGTGTGCTTGTGGTCTTTGTCTCTCCTTCACAGTTGTGTGAGGACACTCATGTTTAATGGCTGTTAACAGCACAAGTGTTAAAGCATCCAAATGCAGACAATTAAAGAGCCGCTCTGCCAGAAAAGACAGATGACTGCTGTTGGTACAGAGAAGAGAGAGCTTTTATTCAACAGCTCACACTTTCTTTTCTAATGCAATGTCTGAAGCTGAAAATAGGGTTCAACAGGCCACTTCACCTCAAGGGCTGCTGCTCAGCTTACTGAAGACTCACACATGCACATGTGCACACATACATACACACACAGCCATTGTCCAAAACATTTTGACTACAGCTTGTAAAAGGCCTCTACAGTGCAATCTGCATTTTATTTTAAAGAATTTGTTTCAATGAATGCAATTTTCAAAAGGCCTTCATCCCACTGAATTCAGTATCTACTTTAACAATCATCTTATTCAATAAGAATGGAAGACACCAGAGAGAAAACAAGTTAGAGAAAGTAGTTGAGTGAAGAGTAGATGGCAGTTCAGCAGATGATATCACATTGACTCTGATTGAAACACACACAGTCCCATCAATCTCCCCCATCATTTTCGCCATCGCTCTCTCCTCCCTGCTGAACAACAGACCTGAGTCATTTGCCACTGGCCTTCTGTGTGTTTGTGTGTGTGTCCCTTTGCCTCCAACAGGACCCATCACCTTGACCACTACAGCAAACCCAATTCAGACTGACCTTGTTTTTCCATCAACCATTAATTCTGAGTCTTTCTGTCTATCTCTTCCTCAAAGCCTTCATTGCTCAACCTTGTCTCCCATGGTTTGAGTTGTATACGTGCGCTTGTGTCTCTGTCTGTGTAAGTGTGTGTGTGGTCTCCCATGGTTAGGGGAGCGTGCATGTGTCAGGACCAGTGAAGGTGACACCTTATGCCTCGTGCCGAGATAATGAAGGCTTTAACTTTACAACTCAAGCATATCAGATTGCAGCACCACAGTCCCTCAGACACGTGCCCCCCAACATGAGTGATCTGAATGGGTCGCCGCCCTCCATTTCATGTGCACTGAGCAGTGTGCACTGTAAAATTTGCCAAAAGACCTCATCATCATAACCATCGCTTATTTCAGAGTGGGCTTCGGGATTGAGGTGCAGTTAGACATATCACACTACACATGCTTGTGCAGAAAACACACACCCTTCAAGGAGGGGTTGCATACTGTTTACCAACTGTTACGGCAGCCAGAGGCGAAAAGAGAAGCAGCTCTGTGTGCATAACCTCAGAACATGTGGGAGTCAAGATGTCAAAAATCATTCACGTACCTCACAACTGGGCTAATGTGGTGAAGAAGAAAAAAACATCCCTCCTAAATTCCCTCACTGCCTCTCTTCTATCCTTTCTCCTCAACTCACCTTTTCCTCCCCCTTTTATTCAGGAAGGGTTCTTTCCATAATAAAAGGAACCTGTGGAACTAATCCTTGCAAATCTCCTGTGCTTTCTGTCCTATACCTCCAGGCAACACAGCACACTGAAATCCTCCATTTGCATGCCTAAACTGCACTAACTGTGAATAAACCCTTTTAGCTGCTAATGTAATAACATCTCCATTTCAGGAAAGGAGCAGGGGGTTAGCCAGCCCTCAGAGATTCAAGCAAACTCACCCCTCTCCCTCCTCTCGCCTACCCTCTCTCTTTTCCCCTCTCATCCCTTCTCCTTGGCAGCACAATAGGCCTGGCATACAGATGCAGCTAGTGGCCCGCCTTATCAGCCACATCTAGTTAGGGTCAGCTTTGGAAATGGAAGTGGAGTCCCGATTACAAGCAGATAAGCAAGAACACACACAAACACTCACAAGTAGCCCACCAGCCCTCACTTCACCTTGGCTGGATTGTGTATCTGAGGATTAAAAGTGATGTTGAACATGAATTTAATGACGTGTCTTTTTCCTTTTATTAATTCCTTTTATTTCCTTTGCTAATTTATTAGCAGCTAAGAGAGAAGAAATTAGTATTTCCACTAGTCGTAACAAAACTTAATCAAAAAGTGAGATCTTAAGTCAGAGCTCTTTAAATCTGATACATTTCCCAAGCCAGTACACAAATAAGACAGGGTATACCCTCGTCTCATGGATTTAAAAAAACAAACCTTGAGTGCAGGGATGAATTTAGGAAAGAGAGACCCACACACGGTATTTCATGCCATTTTACAGGATTTAATTGGCCACTACCATACCCCATTTCTCTGCAACAATAACCCACAGAACCCCATCACTGCCTTTCATCTCAAACTGAATTACATCAACACCGCAAGGTAGTTCAGAGCTTTACCACTAAATAAACTCACACACAGACACGTAGCGTTACATAGCATTATTTTCGACAGTCATATCAAGATCAGGGTCAGAATATATTACAAGCTCTCATTTCTCTGCCTGAGAGCAGGCAGCAAGAGATGCCAAGATATCACTTTAATTGTCCAATTACATGGAATAAAGCTGTTCCAGCACGCCCTACACTAGGTACTCCTCCCAAAATTTCAGTTTTTTTAAAGATCAGTTTGGTTGTTTCCATGATTTTTTTTCTTCTTCTGTGAATTAGGGCTTGAACGGTGGAGATAACTGAGACATCTCACATTTCCCCCTCTGAGAGCTGGCGTTCACTACCTCACAGAGTTCACATGAATAATATTAACATCAAAGAGAATTTCTTGGAAACCATCTGATCAAGCTGTATCATACATGGCTGTGACATGCCTATAACACATCTCCCCTCTCTCTCTCTCTTTCTCTCTCTCTCTCTCTCTCTCCCCCCTCCTCTCATCTCCCTGTCTTACACACACACACACACACACACACACACACACACACACACACACACACACACACACACACACACTGTATACATGCACAACATACATTTGTATTCTCCCTGTGTAAGGGGGAGATCCAGTTACTTCAAAGAAACCATTTCCACTACTACTACTACTATTACTACTACTACTACTTACTGATACAAGACATCAATGCTGAACACAAGTGCTGCTGCCATGCCGCACTCAGAGTCAAATGCACACAGTACAGAAAAAATATGAGCAATATATGCTCTATGTTGAAACATCTATCACACAAATTGTTAGCAAATGTATTCTGCTGACCCATTTTCCATTCCATTCATGCAGCTGAGGTTATTTACTCCCCACACGGGCACCTACCCCTGATCCGCCTGCTTCTATTTCAATTCAACAATAGACAAACTGTAATATGCATATGTTTGTATATAGGCTACTGTACGCAGACCGACTCATACCTCGCTGGATTATTCTTGATGTTTGATGACTAAATAAATAAACGCGCACTACAAGCAGAAGCGGGATGAGAAAACACAGAGGAGGAACAGCTTGCAGCTCTGCCACTCATGCAACCAACCAACCAACCAACCAAATGCCAAGCAAGCCCCGAAAAACACACATGAAAAAGATGAACTTATTGAGGTCTCTATTTCCATGGCAACACAGAATAGTTTTGATGATGTTCCTTCCCAGTCGGCAGGCAGGGTTTGGCCGAATCACGGCACAGATTGGTGCTCCGTGGCTTGTTACTAAGGGCGGGTTTAAAACGTGCAGAGAGAGAGAGAGAGAGAGAGAGAGAGAGAGAGAGAGAGAGAGAGACGCAGATGGTTGGAAGAATTGCCACTTTGAAGAAAACCCCAACCCACACTCACAACTGGGTTCTGCAATATTGATTTGAATGGATGGAAGGAAGAAAACCTAGTGGCCTATGAATAAGTAAGTAATGGATAATATGGGCTAAATCAAAAGCCATTCAAACTGAATAGGATATGTGTTCTCAATGATGCAGAAGTCCAGTGCGTCTGTCTCTCTACATGAGGGCACAGCAAACTATGGTACTATGAACAGTACTGTCAAGCCTCCTCATGTCATGTCTCTAATATTCTCCAACTATAAAGCACAGAAGAGAGACAGAAGAGCAAAAGAGGAAATAAAAAAGATCAAAAACATTGCTGAATGAATCTCAATTTGATTTAAATGGACAAAACCTCTTTGCTCAGATTATGTAAAATATTAATCATTATTTTACATCAGAAATGCTACGGACCACTGTGTCACAGTTCTCACTACTAGGCAACGACATATTAGATTGCCGCAAAGACTGTTGGCTATTTTTTTGGGGGGCTTTTAAAATCTTAATTACAAATTTCTTCCCAACACTAGAGAGGCTCCCGTTCTTTGTGAATAAACAACACACAATCATCAGGGGTTTTAATTTACCCAGCAGGAGAAGTTTTGCTAAATACCATCTATTTGAAAAAAGAAACTCCCAGCAACTTCCTCATCTCTCTCTCTCTCTCTTTCATAGCAGAACTATGAACTGCAGGAAACCACAGAAGAGCACAGGGCCCTGCCAGGCCCTGGCTAGCTGTGATTTGTGTTCAACATGACGACACTGCTGTTCAGACAGACATCGCTGAAGACGCCGGGTTGATAGCATGGCATCATTTACACGAGCACGAGCTCCCGCACACCGTCCCTCTGTTGTCTCCCCTTCCCTCACCTTTTCAGCTGCCTCTCCCCCAACCCCTCCTTTTCACTCCGACCCCACAACCCTAAATCCCCCTAGCACACGACGACATGGCAGACAGGCAGCCACGCAGACAGGTGACCGTAAACAATTAATCAACATGGTGACACCTCTACATCTGCCAGGCCTTAACACGGGGAGGGGAGCTGTCAGCTAGCAAAACAAAGCAGCCCCCAACACACACACTAACACACACAATTGTGTTGGTGAGTGGCTCACTAGCTCATAAAGAATGTCGCTCACAAAACGTAGAAGCTTGCAGATATGAAATATTTACTTTACACACTGGAGTGGCAGTGACATGACATAGCTTTAAACAAGGGATTTCTTTCATCAGTACTCTGATGTTGTTGGACTTGCCAGTTGTGAAACAGTAGCATACGTGGCAGGAATTTCCACGTCAAGTGGATTTCACTTAATCATTGTTATTTTTTAAACATATGCCATTTATTCACTGACAAGATTCTAAAAAATTGGCAAACAGTCAGTGCTTCTACATCGGGTGCAGGACATGTGCTGTCCACATGTGTCCACCTAAAACTAATTAAAATACCATGGCACAATGTCATGTGATTAACCATAAGACCTTGGAGGACATTATACAACATTTACAATCCTCCTTCTGCTGCCTCGATGTTCTGCCAACAGACCTTTTCAAGGATGTATCAAACTGTATGGCCTCAGACCTTCTACAGATTTTAAACGTCTCTTCTTTCAGGTGTCTTCCCACATGCCCTGCAAACTGCTGTTATCAGGCCCCTGTAGACACTTAACTAATGAACAATTATAGACCAATATCAAACCTCCCATTTCTCAGTAAAAACATTGAAAGGGCAGTTTTTAAGCAGCTGAACAACTTCATGTAATTGGACAATTGTTTTGATGTTTTCCAGTTTTATTCAAACCACACTACAGCACCGAGATAGTTAATGTAAAAGTCTTCAATGACATTCACTTCAACAAAAAAAATGGTAAAATTTCCAGTCAACACAGTTGATCACAACATACTACTGGACCTTCTGGAAAACTGGATAAGACTATCTGGCACAGTGTTGAAATGGTTTGAGTCGTTCTTACAGGACAGGGAATACTTTGTGTCTATAGATAATTACACATCTGAGCAGGCAAAAATTACATGGCAAGTTCCCCAAGGCTCCAGTCTGGGACCTCATTTATTTAATATCTACATGATTCCACTGACTCAGATCATGAAAAACAACCAAATATGTTACCATTGATATGCAGACGACAAGCACTGATACATTGAGCAAATCAACGACTGGATGGAGCAGAACTTTCTCCAACTTAACAAAGAAAAAACTAAAAAAAATTGTCTGGAGAAAAGAACAATTGAAAGTTAGCACCTAGGTTCAAATGGCAATGCTAAAAACCATGAATAAAGCCAGAAACTCATGTCATGGACTACATGTTCAGACCTGAACTTCGACAGCCACATTAAAACAGTCCCAAAGTCAGCCTAATATCACCTAAAGAATATAGCAAGGATTAAAGGACTTGTGTCTCAGCAGGATTTATAAAAACTTGTCCATACATTTATCTTCAGCAGGCAAGAAGTGCTTCGCTACGGACCATCTAAACCGCTCAGATCATCTAGGACAGGTCTGCTCTTTGTCCCCAGAGTTAAAACTAAACATGGAGAGGCAGTGTTTAGTTTTTATGCACCACCTATCTGGAACACAATCCCAGAAAACTGCAGGTCTGCTGCAACTCTTAGTTCTTTTAAATCAAGACTGAAGATTTTTTGGTATGCCGCTGCCCTCAATAAATCAAGATAACTTATAAACTGTTTGTTCTACACTTTAACTTCTATTAACCGTAAATGACAACTGAAAATCCTTTTCAGAAATTTCCTGATTTTTTATTTATTTTATTTGAATGTCATTGTATATGGGATTTAAATTTAATTCTATACCTGTTTCTTTCCAATGCTTTTAATGTTCGGTATGAAGTACTTTCAATGTTCTGTGTGAAGCACTTTCAATAACCTTATTGTCGAATTGTGCTATACAAATAAACTTGAATTGACTTGACAACAAATCATCAGCTGTCTTTTCCATGCTATTGCAGCTGGAAAACAACAATGTGGTGCATTACCACCATTATCTGTCAAATGGTCAGTTCACCCAAATTACAAAAAGCATTTTCTATCGTTACAATGGATATAAGTGGAATTTTGTTTGTAGTGATTGAAACAGTGGAGGAAAAAATCAAGAGCAACATCAGTGTCCCCAGTCAGTTCTTATTCCCAGGGCGTCAAATACCACCATTGTGTTACAGCCCTTGACGCTTGTTGGCGCAAAACAGACTGTGCTTTAAACTGTAAACCCGTCTGTGGTGATATTAGATTTTCAGAGCAAGTGCTCCAGGATGCCAAACTCCATGGTGAGTCAGGGTGGTGGATGAGTCAAGACTGCAGTTTGTGTCTCATTCATCTCCCGTGCACCAGTGTAGTTACGTTAGAAACACATTTATTTTAAACCCACCCATGGTCTTTTCCTAACCCTAACCAAGTGGTTTTGTTTGAATTCACAATGTTGCCAAGGGTTTCCTGGACACTGTGTTTAAGTGTGTGTGTTTACAGTGACACCAAAGGGTCGTGACAAAACAGCTGTAAGTGATGAGTTGAAATGAGGGTGGCTTGGTGTCCCTGACACAACAGATTTCACAGGGACTACTAAGGTAGAAAGTAGATAAGGTGTCTCAAAACCTGAGAGAATAAAACCAAGGCAATCTTCCAAACTGAGACAATATAAAGCATGTGTGTTGAGATGCCTGTGGCTCAGGAGGTAGAGTGGGTAAAACACAGAACCCCAAATTGCTTTCAATGGTCAGCACCTTTGCATGGCTGCCTTTGGTGTTTGTGAATGTGTAAGTGGCTGAATGAGATGCAAATTGTAAAGTGCATTGGATAAAAGTGCTATACGAATGCAACCAACAACCATTTTAAATATGTTCTATGTATTATGGGTGCCTGACGGATCAAACTTTTTGATGTGTTTTTTGTTGAGTTTGGTTCAGACTAAATCTCACTTTTGTTGCCTATAACTTTCTATAAATGCATGTTGTTGTTTTTTACTTTAATTTGTAAAAAACAACAAAATGTAGGTGCCCTCAGTGATATCTGTATATTTTTATTGTTTTCATGTTATTATTCAATGATGAAATTGTAGGATTATAAGATAAAGTTTGTAGGTCTTAAATAAACCCTGCTAACACAAGTTAGCAATAATTCCTGTCCACCTTTGTAATGCTACAACTTTATTTGAAGGTTCTTGGCTGCATCCTTGATACATGTGCAATCATCAATAAGCATAAAAGTGTTTTTTGGTAAAGCTAATTTTTGGTGTTGAAAAAATGGAAGAACACAAAACATTTTCAGTTTTCAATTGATCAGACATGTGAATGTGGTCTGTTATCTCATACAATTGCTTCTCAGTGTTGAGGATGTTTTTCTTGATATGCCACCATTGTTTAATCCATCCCCCATGCCCTGAACTCATCCTGCAGGCCAGAGCACAGAACTGTGTGGCATATTCATATGGATGAGTGTAGCTAACAGGTGATGAATGTCAGAGCCACTGGGGGCCTATTGTCACTCAGGACAAGGACAATATGAGGGGGAGATGGAGAGGTCAACACTGGGATGTCTGCTGCTAAAGTTTAAAACATAGCTGACTTGTGTCATCCGTCAATGCAGACACATTAAAATAGGGCAACAGCTCCCCGGGCTATGATGAATTCACTTACGTCTACATTAGCAACATTGCTCTTCAGACTGACTGACTACACGTGCAACAAAGCATTTTTAAAGGACACATTTATAGGGTATTTCTGGCCGAAATATTAGTTAGTGATATTTAGCTGGATGCATTCTTTTAAGTTGGATCTTGTTGACATGAAGCTGATGAAGGGTAGAGTGTGCCTGTGCACAAACACTCCTGGGGATACTAATAACAATGCTGCAGTCCCGGGGAGCCACAGAGCTGCTAGAGCTGTCAGACCTTTTGTTTCAAGGGGCCACTCATTACATTACAATCCCAAAGATAAGGCTCCTTCAGGGGGTACAGAAGGCCATGGAGGAGGAGGTATTGTTCCTCACTCCATGTACACCTTTTTGCTTTTGTAAACCTACAGGAAACGCAGTCTTCTGCAATGAAAAGAGTTTTTAAAAGGACAAATGTTCACAATAAGAGGATGTAGGTAAATGGCACTGCTCACCTGGTGTGGGGAGGAATGGAGGAGAAATGAAGAGGAGGAGAAGAGAAAGGAAATAAACTTAGGTTTAGATTAACCTGCCATTTTCGTAAAGGTGATCATTATGCTGCCAGTAGGAAACTTGTGGGGCGAGAGCTTAAAGCAAAACAAAAAGCTCTCATTTGATTTAGTTTGGTCTTTATAGAATCAGTTTTGAGGGGGAGGTGAAATGTGCAGTGCTTTTGGGGGGCTTGTTTGGTGTTGGGGTTTGACTGCTTCTCACACATCAAATTGAAGCAAAGTGTAACATGTGAATGTTGTGACAAATGAGACACACATGACAAAAAGCAGAAGTAGGTGAGAATTGGAAAGCGAAGGGAAGGCTTCCCTGGGGAATGTGTATGTGTGTTTTCATATATATATATATATGTGTGTGTGTGTGTGTGTGTGTGTGTGTGTGTGTGTGAATGTGTGTGTGTGTGTGTGTGTGTGTGTGTGTGTGTGTGTGTGTGTGTGTGTGTGTGTGTGTGTGTGTGTGTGTGTGTGTGTGTGTGTGTGTGTGTGTGTGTGTGTGTGTCTCTGTGTGTGTGTGTGTGTGTGTGTGTGTGTGTGTGTGTAAGTTATGTGGAAGGGTTATAATATAAAAGCAACATTCTTCGGGGGGCAACATTAGGGAGGTAATTTTAACATTCTAAGAGATATTTAAACACTATTCCAGTAATCATTGTAATGTGATAAACCTTGTTTGTGACACATATACTCAGTCCCCAACTCTTTCAGGTAACAAACTCTGTCTCACATTCTCCATGGAGACAAGGGTACAAGAAGTAAGGCGTGTGTTACATTTCTTTGCACTAATTTGATTTGCTAAAGACAGGTTGAGAGGGCTGCAACTGTACAGTAAATACTTTTTTTTGGGTGAAGTAAGTGCTACAGCTTTATCGTAAGGAGGTGGCTGAGGTGAATAATGGACGTACAAAGCACAGGACTGTGACACCTGAGACTGGTGCGCATCCTGGGTTCAGCATTTGGATAGGTTCAGGTAATAAAAGCACTTTGGTTAAGGTTAGGCTGAGATAGTGTCAGTTAAATATTAATACAGTAAACACATTGTGTCTAATACTTGAAGTCATGTTTGACTTTTCTCAACGTTGAAGAACACTATCTTCCCATAACTTGAATTGAGAGCTGTGAGGGCCAAAACACTGCAGACAAAAATGTTAACGATGCTTTACCAAGTGTGGTTATTGGAGGAAAACAATGTTGTTGGAAAAACATTGTCAGTGATTTTATTTTCCTCATGCTGGAAACCTATATACAAATGCAGTCAGACTTAAAGCATACTACAAGATACATTGCTAGGTGTGTTTGAGTGAAAAGCTGTCTTAGGCATCTGGGAGCCAGTTTTAAGAAGTGATGTGGAGCCCTACCGCAAATTCTGATAGTGAAATTAATCATCATCATGATACTCAAGACTATGTATCCACAGTTTTACAGCCACAACAGTAACCGCCATAGTCTGTATGGACGAGTTAGGCTACAGCAGAGCCTAACATAACTTCGAATGCATCTTGCCTGTCCAGACGTCATCTCGCCGTAACACGTCACATGCATTGATGGACGTGCGATGCGTCACTTTGTTTACAAATCTATCCATAGACCTTGGAGTTTTTGTGCGTCTTGTCCGACTGTTTTGGAATATTTTCATCGACCAAATCTGCAGTAAACACTCCACCTCCGCATCACACCAACGTGAACCTTTCGCCGCCATTGTTTTAAATGTCCGCGCATTGTCCGTCTTTTTTTTTTTCTATGTCCGAACAGGCGCACATAAAATGACGTCAGAGCCGCCGTAGGCCTCGTGCTCGTGCTCATACACGTGCGCACGCTCGTGCTCGTATATGTGTAAACACGCTTACAAAACCCACCTCTCCCAAACGGTCCATGGCCAGCAAGCTGGCCGCAGCTAGGCGCGGTGCGGTTGCACTCACACTGGTCAAACGAACTAGGCTTTCCCCTTAAAACCTGTTTGGGCACGGTACGGATGGACAGTGCACCCATAGATGACAGGCAGACAGAGAGATGGACAGCCACTAAAATGATTAAAAACAAGTTTGAATTATTTAATTCTTGCATGTCAGTCGGGGGCCCTTGGGTGGGCGGGCACGTTTAAATTGAAACAGGGGAAACATATCTATGGCCGCCAATGCTAAAAAGGAGAAGACAACTAAGCAAGTTGAATTTTTTATTTTTTACTTGTTTCACGCTGCATTGATGCTCAAAAAACACAAGCAGCCCATGCTGACTAATCACAGTTCTTGTGGTATTTCTTTAGCTGCTGAAGCCCCAAAGTCTAGTTACATTTTGAGGAACCTCATCTGTGTTATTTCACGTTACAGTAGTGTACAGTGTCTCCAGGACCACAATTTTGCCATGATGACACAGACAAGCCGAAAACAATTGCAGCTGGATTTTAAGCTTAAGTTGTATCCTGGACGTCCACATTATTTCACCTTCAAAATAGAATTAGTATCACACCGCAAATGAAAAGCCTGTCCTGATTTATTTGAACTAAGCTGCAATGACATGGAAATGAAACATACCGACAACAGATCAGTGTTTTAAACTGTGGTCATTAAGGTCTAAAAGACCAGACTGCAATGAAAGAGGGTGGAGAAAATAGCTTAGTGATCCCCCTCGCTTGGAAAAACCTGACCACACTTTAATCAGTTCGCTATCTCTTCCTTTCTGCGGTCCTTTAATGTTCCACAAATACCACCCAGACCATCCTTTAAGCAAAGATTAAAAATGAGAAAACATGGGTTTGAGAAATGTTTGCTACTTTGATCCATTTGTTTGGCTCAGTATGTGATCCCTCTCTTTTGGCTGAAATAAAACAGCCAATACATATACTGAATGTTAAACAGATTGTCTTTATGGTTAAATTCAAAGAGAATTTTTTTGATGACACACCACATTGATATTATCATTATTATGGAATATGTAATAAGCCTGAAAACTCAGCTTTTACTACTTTCTTTTTTACTCATCATACAGGTCCAGTGCAAAACCAATTCACTGTCTCCAAAACATTGATCCATAGTCAAATATGGTACTAGATGGGATCAGGGTATTTTTCTCACTGTAGACACCAATGTAAGTTATATTTACATCTTCCCTCCAGAGGGAATTAGAAAGGGAATGTTGATCCAAGCTCAGAGCCTTGAGGCAGCTTCAGCCCTGACCAGGAGAAAAGCCTGGGGGTGTTCACCTGAGGAAAGGGGTGCTTTCCAGAGTTGAATAGAATAGACTCAATGGAAAATGTGTTGGCCTGACACCCCTGCTCTGCTTGGACGACCATTTAAGTTGTCTAATTATCCATACAGAAATAATTGGTCCTGCTCCGTGTACAATGACCCTGGTGTTTTGTGCAGATGCGTGGGCAAGCACACACGTGAATGCATGTATATGTGCAAATCAAGTTTTCACCCTGACAATCACAGCTTTAATTAAATTAAAGTGAAGGTGTTAAAGCTGTTGATTGTCAATGTGAATGGGTGAGGAGCACATAATACAATGCATATCAATGCAGCCATGAGTGACTGCAGTCCCCCAGGTGTCAGCCAAATGAGTGTGAATATTCAGCTTTTTCCCCTCCACTTAACTCTCATTTCACTCTGATGACATTTTATTAGCCTTCCCATGGCAGTGCTGGCGGGTAAGCGATCCGCAGAAAACAGCTTCTTTGAACTGTTCGTTCCATCCAAATACAAAAAGATGGTAATACAAATAAAACAGAAAAAATCTCCTCTGCCCTGGTGTGCAGGCCAGCTCAGAGTTTCTCATTTGGGACGTTTTTGTGACCAGTTAAAGGCAAATGACAAATAATAAATGGAACATCTATAAGGCAACATTTTCATATATGTTTTAACTTTCATATTGCACCTCCTTCCACCTTCCGCCCGTGTTCTTCGTGTTAGGGCTTATGGGTGCTGGCTCCTAATGACCACTCCCCTCCTCAGTCAACTTTATTTTTTTTCCCTGTGCTGCATATCGATTCAAATAAAAACAAGTTGCCAATCCAAATAAACACCATGTCAAGGAGTCATCCAAGCAGACAGAAATATCTGCCCAGCATGATACCATAGGGCAGAAAACCACAGGAGCACTGGTGCTCCTGACCTTACAGGGGGTCCACAGAGGCTCACATACATACACCTCACTGTGTATGTGTGTGTGGTGGACAAATGTGTATGCTCATATGTGCATGGGTGCACATATGAATGACTAATCATGTGTGAGCTTGTGACTCTATTCAAGACATTTATCTGGTCAATAAGTACTATCACTGCCATTGCAGACCCGGGACTGTATTTTTTTACACTGCAATTCTGAAAGGTCTCTAATATAGATATGCTTATGGAGGAACGACAACTGATTAACTTCTAGCTTAAACCTAATACGAGAGGAGTTTCCAATGACAGCTTCTCAGATGGTAATCTGACATGTCAGGTTAAACCAACTATAGTACTTTTGTTGCCAAAACTTAACCATACCCTGCACATTGAAAAATAATGCTAAAGGCGTACCCAAAGCATTAAAAATATATCCCCAAACCAAGCGGCAATATGTAAAAGGTTTGGAGTGCAACGCGTTGAATTGCACCTGAAAAATGTTCCCTGTTCTCTAGAGTAGGAGGTGGTTCATATATTACCTTACATATATATACATAATAGTCCTGCATGTACAGAGGTGGTTTGGGCAACAAAAGCAGTTTGGTTTAGATTAGTTAGATTGTGGCTCCAGTTAAATGTTATTGAACTAAATATGTCCTGTTGTGTACTTCAAGTCAATATTTAACCATGATAAAACTCCAATCTTTCCCTCACTTTAACCACATGCAACGAGGCAAAACATTAAAAAAAAAAACGTTTTATCGAACTTGAGCTTGATATTGTAGTGCAAGAGGGGATACTGTATTTAAACATGTGAAAAATGCAATGTCAACATTGTACTGATACATTCAGAATCAGCAAATTTTATAATTCAGAATGTTTTTTGCATTGCGTGTTTTACATAACTGAATACTGTCACAAATTAGTAACACCGAGTTGTGACAATATGTGTAACAAAAGTTCAGAGGTCTACTTACAAGCTTTTCAGAGCTTTGAGTTTCAGATATTCTGTTCGCAAGGCTAATGTTTCTATTCCGCTCTGAAGGGAAGCTGCAAGCATTCATTTCTTGCAAGTAATTTAAGGGATGTTAGGACAGGCTGTGGGAACCCCTTTGGTGCTGCGGAAAATAAAATTCAAAACGTCTTGGCATGTCTGAAAGTGGAGCCATCCTTAAGGATAACAATTTGAATCAAACAGCAGTGGCCTCCTGTGCTCTCCATTTGAGTAATAATGATTTGGGGTTAAAACACAAGGAAGCTCCCTCAAGCCACCTAGGGAACTTATGACCTCTACCTGTGCCCTGATGCGGTCCCCCAGGGTCCTGTGAAGTGAGGGGCCACAATAATCGGTCAGACCCCACTGAGTGTGAGAATGGCCACAGCGCACCAGGGTCAGAGAGAAGGACAGTCTGAGCTAGCTAGTGGTCCACAGGGCAAAGGGGAATGTGCGGGGGGTGAGTGCCAAGGCTCTCATGGTGTTTTTAAGGTCATGCTAATTGCCACGGTTGTACAGCATGCCTTCAGTTAGCCCTGGCTCTGCTGAGGAGGAGGAGGCGAAGGATGGGGTTGAGGAGGTGGTGGTACAGGTGTGGACCTTTAATTAAATACCACTGCAAAGGTTAATGCAGAGAACCAGGAACTGCAGCCACCGTTAAGTGGAGGACATTTAAACACGGCCGAGAATATGCCCCACACTGCGCGTGTGTGAGTGTGAGTGTGTGTGCGTGTGAGTGTGTGCGTGTGCAAGTGTGTGTGAGTGTGAGTTTGTGTTTGTGTGTGTGTGTGTGTATGTGTGTGTGTGTGTGTGTGTGTGTGTGTGTGTGTGTGTGTGTGTGTGTGCGCGTGCGTGTGTGTGTGTTTGAGTGTGAGTGTGTGCGTGTGCGTGTGCGTGTGCGTATTTGTATGAGTACATGAGTGAGAGCAGAGATAGAAGATTTCAAAAAGAGCAAAATTCAATCAATTTTCCTTTGGAGGTGCAGCCTGTACAGCCGTTGCACAGAAATAGAACTAAACTCTACTGAGTGCTAGCTTTTAATGAAAACATCCAGTGCTGTAAACTTTAAAAAGACTGCTCACTTGCATGATCTCCACAGCATCATTAACTAATTTCATCCTCTGTTACGTGTGAACCCTGGCATCTCCAGGATTTTCACAAAAATATATTAGGAGCTATATTAAGAGGTATTGTCACTCCATGAATAACCTTAAACACTTTGCATGTGCATGTGTGGGTGCATGTGTGTGACCCTTGATAATTAGTACCATCTGCCATATTAGAACACCTCTGGAGAGACAGGTTATTTTCACGGAAGCAAGACGGACAATTTGACAAGAATTGCCCTGCTACTGACAGAGAAAACAACGATGACACTGGCTGAAGAGAGATGAATTTGAATACATGAGAGCGAGGCAGCGAGGATGAGCTAGCCTACAGCGTTCTTGTTATAGTGTTTTTTTCTATTTTCATCCATTCTTTCCCTTTATTTATTCTTCTTTCAATGTTCTGCTAAAAGCTGTTTTGTGCATGTCTACAGTATATGCAGATACACAGACAACACCGAAAAAATGAAATACTAAGAGGTTCACAGCTGCACGTGGAGCGCTTCAATGTTCAAATTACTACAAAGATTTCTGACCCCTATTACAATTTTGGCTCAAAATCAGCTGCCGAATTAAGACCGCTCTTTTACACAAAAACATGGCCATACACAAGTTGTTCCTCAGAGTCAATGCCAGGAAACTGCAAAACTGTAAAAAAGAGCTTAGGGACCATTTGAACACAACAAAGATATTCGCAAAGCCAAAGAATACACACAGCGCAAATCCACCAATTCAAATATGTCCTCCTAGGAGAGAGAGTACTCTTTCATCTCACATCTCAAATTAGACAAAACACACATCTTATTGACTTGGTACAATAACAGCAAGAAAGCTTGTATGAAAACTGTCTTTGTAAAAATGTCCATATAAGGTGCTCAACATGGCAACAGATTGGTGTTGAGACTACGCAGTGCAAAAGCCGCAGTGTATGATGAACTGTGCTGAGGCTGTGAAGAGTGGCCAAGCAGAGGCTTTGGTTACTCCAAACCTAACCAAACATGCTATGAACAGGCCTTCACTCAAAGCACTAATTGAGTATTCATGTGGTGTTTTGTTTGTTTATCGCCGTGTTACCACCACAAGTCTTGGTTCAACACATCTCATTTTCATCCTCGACATGAAAGCATGAGACAGTGGAATTTCTGCACTGTATTTTAGCCACGGAGCATAATCTCAGTTAACACAAGCCGGTCCCAGTTCTCTTTTGCTTTGAATTGCCACCCGCAGTGGTTTTGTTGTCCACCCCCCCACCATCCCCCAATGTTTTGTTAAATAATTTATTCTGTCTTTAAAATTCACTCATAATATATACCTTTTTATATGCAGAGGAGTGAGGAGGAAGACGGAAAACGTGCTCCAGAGTCTTTTGTAATGACTATGTGGCAGTGGTGGGCTTGACTATTTGGTAAGGATTTCCATGTGACTATTTTCATTTTTTTTCACAGCTTGTGCTCGCCTCTATACTCCTCCTCCAACTCCTCCTTTCGCCTCCTACTCCTCCACTGCCTCCTGCTTCTCCTCAGCTTACATGTTGTGGCAGCCAAATGGGGTTTTTGGGAGGGGGCCAATCCCAATGATCATTTCCGCCATTTTCCCAACTGAAAAACATCATGTCCACGTCCAAATGTCCATGTTAAAAAATGACTGAAGATGAATTCTATTGCAACTCAATTGCAAAGTTACTCTTCACGTATTCAGTTTTGACTGAACCCGGCAGCAGGTGCAAGTACAAAAAGGCATGAGTGTAACATAAATACTAAACTTGTTAGGACAATTGTTTCCTTCATGTATTTCAAAGATTCTATTTTCACTTGAGTAGATGTTTTAATTTAGTATTGTATTCAGGGAGCTTTGAGCGGCCTATGCTGTTCTGAAACAATCAGGATTAAATTTGATTTAGTTCGCTTTTTTTTTCAAAAAACAAGGGATTCAATCAATCCCTGCCCAAAAAAAAGCACCACAATGGGATTGCTGACAATATACTCATATTCCACTTTCAGACATTTATGTTAGTATGGCAATTTAACAAGTCAGTCTCATGTCTGAACAAGCACCGTGGTCCCTTCTACGTAAGAGTCCAAACGGCAACCTCATTAGGTTGGACATGATAACATTTTGGTGTCACATTCAACATGGTACAAGTCTGACTTGAATGCCGTCATATTTACGTAGCGTCTTGTCATTCAATTCTTGTGGACTGAAAGATGTTATTAAACAGGCAGCAGTATTAATTCTTGAATAACGGTGAATAATGAAATTCATGCAAATGTATGAGTGGATTCTCTGTGAGAAGAGGGGGCACCCTCACTCTCAAGAACGGTAATGATTCAAGGCTTCAGCATCAAAATACGTTTTAAAATCCATCAGTGATGCAGCCTTGCTTTCTTAACATTTTAAACTTGCCTGTCTCTCTTTCTTGCACCAGGTGCCAAATATTGCACACGTGCAGTTCTTTCCACAAACATGCTGTTATATCCGAATAAAGCCATAACGTTATTAATGTAAGAGTTACTTTGTCTGAATGACAAAAGGCCAAAATGTTAACAGATGGACGAAGCCACCAATGTCACTAAGTCATCATTTAGTCACCCTGCTTCACGTCGAGCATTCAGGTTGCTGCTACCTGTGAATGTCATTACATATAACCTGTGTTTTGTTTTTCTGAAATTGAATTTGGTGTAGGGATGCACACTTGAACTGAACCGAACAGCAGGAACACAGATGCGCAACAAAGTCTAGAGAAGAGGAGGTCTATACGATATCACATATGTCACAAAAGATGCTAAAAAAAATCCTGGAAAAAAAATCCTGTCACTGATAAGTGTGAAAGCAATGTGTTTTACTACATCTAAAAAGAAGGAGGGGAGCCTTTTAATGGTTACACACCCATCTCCTCTCCACACTAATCCCAACTGCTGTTTCCTCCCAATTAGCAGAGTTTGTGGCACAGAGGAGGCCTCTTGCCATTTACTCCGCACATGGATCAACTTAGTTCTCCAAGAAACTCAGCTGCCTCTCCTTGCACATGGGATCACACAAATACACATGCAAGTGTATCTAGTGTACCAGTCTATTGGTCATCTAGACTCCTCCTGGCTGCTGACATTGTTTATACATGCAGATTGAAGAAGCAACATTCAGATGTTGCTCTGCGCTGGCACCCTGGGCAGAATGGCATAATTAAATGAATTGACTAAAAGGGATGCAATGAATATCCCAACACAGTGTCAGGTCAGCCTTGCTCACAAATTAAAGCCAGGGGCCAAAGGAGGGTAAACATTAATTTATCTGAAGTGAATAGTGTTTCATTTTCTGCGTCCATAATATCCACTCTCATGCAATGACTTTGATTTGTGTCTGTCAGAAACAACATGTCTCCTGTGTCTACGTTCCAAACTAAGCTAGAAATTTGCATCTGTTATGTTTCACAATGTTTATGACAGAAAACATATTATTTTTTAGAGTGATTCACACATGAGTTAATTTATTCGACTGCAATAGTTAAACAAGAAGAAACATATAACTGGTGTGCCGTAGTCCCGCTTCCGTTTCACACTCATGGGAATAAGCAACATATAAATAAGCATAAACACAACAATTACAATTTACAAAACAAAGACACCTGCATTTGCTTTCTCAGCTGCATTTGCACGCAGACACAAACAAATATACCTGAGGAGCATGTGGTGCTAAAACTGGAGGCTAATTAAGGGACACACAACAGCACGCGGGGGAGGTATTCTGGGAATCCTATCACATAGTGCGTGACAGCAGCAGCATTATTGTATAGTTCCTTTATGAGGCACTTGCTGTCTTTAAATCTATCTGGAGAAGACTCCCCCGAGGTACATGGCCAAAAGCCTACTCCTGAGTCCACAAAACACATGCAGACTGGATGGGCAAGCTCCCAAGACCCACCCAACAGCCCTGCAAGGGTCTGGAGCTGGTCCACTGTGTCACAGCCAGGATGGAATCTGCACAGGGGACATGTTGGTCAGGTTCAGGAGTTTCACAAAATAATCTTTCTATCGACAGAGTGGCGACTTGATAATCATTTTTGGGCTGTGCCTGGCCGAGCCACCAGATGCTCGCCAGGTAGTCTCACATAGCCAGACCTATCTTTACAACGCTGTGTCAGTGGGGCTGGAATATGGTCTAGCTACACCCCCCTGTAATAGAGAAAAAAATGTTTTTTGTATTTGTTTGAACCAACCACAATAACCTTGGGCAGAGCTAAGTGGATGGTGCCTTGCAAAAAAGAATAATGAAAGTAGCGAAAGCACACGGCCTGAGATCTGGCCATATAACAAGTAGGTTTGTGGCAGTGATGGCCTTGACACATGCCTATGTGGTAAGGATTTCAATGTGACAATTTTCATGTTTTTTTCACAGCTTGTGCTCGCCTCTGAGCTCCTCCTCTAACTCCTCTTTCCGCCACTAAAGTACATTTTGCCACAGCTGCTGCGCCCGTCCACAGCAGCTTCTGTGTCGGTACTCCACTTCTCCAAACTGGCACCATGCTAACAATCAACTACTGTAGGTAACACACTAGTGATAAGTACCTCATACAACCCCAGTTCAAAAAAGCAAAAGATGGCAATTCTTGGACTTTATTAGCATTTTCATCCCATGATCTATGTGAAATATATATTTTTTTGAATCTGCTAGCTCTTAGTTTACTCCTTCATTTGGGTGTTCATCCAGCTGTCTTAGTAAATGTAACTGTGCCAGTATGGACTGTGTAGATAGTGAAACTATCAATTGTCTAAGAGTGTTAATGCAATAATAAGATCTTTAATAAGCATTACTCTGCAAATTATTTTGCAAAAAGAAGCACTATTTTTTTCTTTCAACAAGACAGAGAGTCTATACAGCCTTGCTTGGTGGGGCTTTACTCGGCACAGTGGTGTTTTGAGCTAAATACTAAGGTTAGCGTGCTCACAATGACTATACTTGCATGCTGGTACTGTTCATTGTGTTTATCATCTTAGTTTAGCATGCTAACATTTGTTAATTAGCACTATACAAAGAGTGCAGCTAAGTCTGATTGGATAAATATATCAAATTGTATGGAAATCTTTCAAGTTGGCGTCATAATATTAAACAAAAAAAATGAAAATGGTGCTACAGGAAAGGTCCGATGGTTTTATCCTCTGCAGGACATGGATGTGAAGAAGAAAAAACATGGCAACCCATCCTGCAGTTGTTGGGATATTTAAGTCTAGACTAAAGCGATGGACAGACTGACCAATATTGTTATTACAGTCATTGCCAGTAACATGAATAGATAAATAACATTTTATATTTAAAAAATATACATACTCATCTTGAAAGTATAGACATCACATCATGTGAAATAAACTCCTAATTGACCTGTATGAAAATGCCATCCAATGGCTATTAATTGAGTGTAGAAAATTAAGCTATAGTTAAATGAGACAAAGACAGAAACAAGAAGCAAAGCAGAATGTGACACTTTAGAAACTGACTGCATGACTAATTTCCGTGCTATCTGAGGCATTGCTAAATTGAATTCCGTCTAATTAATTCACTTCATTAAATCAAATGTGCTGAAGTCAATACGAAGGGGCTTGCATGAAAAATGTGATTAGCTTACAGATGACACCTCACATCTTGACACCAGGCCAGTTACACACTTCAACCTCACAGTAGCTGTAGCCACATAATAAAATGACCAAATACTACAGTGTGTTCTAGATTCTAATTGATAATGAGCCCTTATGTGAGGGAAGGCCTAAAGTGCTGCATCTGTACCTGGAAAAAAACAGCAGAGCAATCCAACGCATTCTAAAACAGCCCCCATCTACAGGCTCTACAAGAAAATAAATTTGCATTGTGAGCCGAATGATGGCCGTGTATTGTGATGTAAATGCTCTTGTGCATAGACATGAATCTAAATTCAACAACAGGCAAATTGTCCATTCCCACTGCTCTTACAGTTGTTTGTGATTAAGAGAGCATCTGCATTAGAAATGCTTCGGAGTGCTCAGGTTAAGAAACACTTGAAGCACTTCTGGATTGCTGTCTATTGTTCAAGGCGAGTGATTCCCTATATTCAGCCTGGCCCTATAGTTCAGTGGAGAGGTGTAGAAATTGAACATCTCCATCCTGAGCCCCCACACTGTAAGTGTCCCATTAACAGTTCCTTTAGGAGATTGGCGAGGCCGGCTCTCGGAAGCTTCTCTTTGTGTTTCTAATGTGTGGCACTTTTGTTGGCTTGGCTAGAAGGTACTACAAGACTGAGCAAGGCAATCAAAACAATCCAGCATTCACATGAAATTAGGAAGTAGAAGAAAAAGCTTTGATAAAAGAAGCAAATTCTGCACACAATCCTTGTCATAATCAAAAACCAGAAATTCAATCAGACAGGACAGGAAAAATAATGAAACAATTTTAAGCAAGCACGGGTCTAACCAGAAGCTTGTTTTTTATAATGTTAAACTGAAGAGGCTGGTAACAACTCTATTGTGCATTAGGCATGTCTCTCATTGAGCCTCTGCATGTCAAGCAAAGGTGGGGCACTGTCCCTAGAGTCCACTATCACAGCAGGTTAACCTGGCAGTGCTTTTCTAAGGACTGATTGCCAGGCCCCCTGCAGCTTGAGGTAAACTGACAATTTTCCATCAGCAGGGAACATGGCTTTATTAGTAAAAGTAGGGGGGATGGTGGGAGTTAAGAGAGAAAAGTGAAATCAACTTCACGGAGTAGCTGTAGTTGTAATGTATGAGAGCAATACAGTAAGATCATAAGCCTTAAATTAATTATAATATTAGTGTCTTGTGTAAAAAACAATGGATGGATGGGTTAGCAATTTGTCCAACAATATTTAATCCATACAACTTTTAAATAAGATAACAAAATGTAACTGACAATAAGGCATCGATTCCAAATCTTAAACATAGACTTTGTGGAGATTTTTGGAGACATTTTGCAAATAAGCTGCGGGGTATCTTTCAAAGTAGTTAGATAAGACTGTAAAAGACAAGTCTCTATTGAATTACTTACTTTAATGTCAAGCAGGAACTCATCTTCAGTTGACTTTCTGACAGGTGGGAAAACATTCACCTGAATAAAAAAACACAGCCCCTGTATCAGAGATGAGACAGACTCTGCAAACAGCAAATCAATATTATCCCCAGGCTGCATGTGAATTTATAAGGGCCAACTCTGCCAAAGATATTACATTTCTAAACCAAACACAAGTACATCTACAAACAAACACGGGCCATGAGGCTTTGGGTACAAAAAATACACAAGTTAGAGGGCAAACAAGCAGTGCCTTATGGTTTTCAAGGTCTCCATTTGTTTTTCCGTGTTCTACTGTCAGGTGCAGAGAGAGGAGAAAGCAGTGGAGAGAATGGTGAGCTATAGAGGGTTAAAAGGCCATGGCTGGGATTATAGCACAAGTAAGGACCCCATACTGTGGTTTGACATGCCTACCAGCTTACAGTGCATTTTTCTCTGACAATGCAGGGTCACACACGGTCAGAAAGCATGAAATGTTTTCACACACATGTTGAAAGACAAGTGAAGTGCTCAACGTTGACGAGCCTCCTTCCCAAAGGTTATCTGTTGGCATTGTCTTTTAATAACAAAGTCGTGTTACAAAGTCAAAATCAAAATTGTGAGGTAAGTGGTGTTTTTTTTATTTCGCGCATGCTTTTGACAAGTGACCTTAAAGGACAGTATACCATGCTGGAAAGTTTACAGGCCAGTGTGTGTGACTGTCTTCAGTCTATCAATCACCGAGGCTTTGCTTAAAATCCTACCAAGAAAAACTAGGCCATTACTCTCCATTCACTTTTAATTAGAGGCCACAGTGTATGAGGACATAGTGAGGGGCCGTGTGGTAGTTACTGATCAGCATGGGAGCTAGCTACACCTGCCACTGATGAACTCATCTGTCTGTCTATGTCCACCCTCAGACGTGTGCTAACATGCCATAATCGTCAGAATTCTACTCGTGCCCTGGCTCTGTCACCTCACCTACCTGATTAGGGCCTAAGTCCCAAAGGTATCAATGTTGAAGCTTTAGTAATTCCACCCTTAGCTTCACACCACCCCGTCTATAGCCTTTCCATTAAATATGGCACATGTAAGGCCATGGGAGAGGTTGTGCATGTATAGTGTTAAAGCACGGGGAGAGGAGATGGGTTGTTATTTTCAGTGAAGCTCTCTGTGCATCTGACAAAAACAAGGATGCTTCTCAATGTGTCATCTACATTGCTCCCTGATGCAGTACAGGATTGTCTTTTATCAACAGCCCGGAATGACACTTTCCAAATATTTAACACTTTGGGAATTTCTCATTCAATGTGATAGTGTTTAAACTGCAAACTGTTTTACCTTCAAATAAAAAAAAAAGAAGTCCCTCCTCCAAATCTTATCTATTTCCACCAGCCGTGAAAATATCTGTCATAAATACCGCTCTTTTCATGTAATTCCCCATCGTCCTGCTTCACCGTAAGCGGCTGTCAACAGTGTGTCTGATTTATTTCTCAAGTGTTGGTGGGACAGGGGCTCCCGCATGGCACTCCTGAACCGGGTTGGGGTGAGGGGGGGGCTCATTTCCCAAGACTCAGGAGACTCTAGGTGGGAAGTAAACTTAGCCAACACTCCTGAAACAGGGCATCACACACTCATCAATGCCTTCTTTGCAGGTGAGCGGTGGAAAACAGAAGACAGGAGGGGATGTCAGTCTGCAGTGGAGGACTGAAAAGAGCCACGCGTGAGGCGTTTCTTGGAGTCATGTTTATATTCATGATCTGCAAAACAAATATGGATCCTTAAAAAATATATGCAATCACACTGACAAATGTGTGGTAACCTGACACTTTTTTAGCACACATGTAGACATGCAGACATAACACATGCTACTATAAATCAGTATGATGCCACTCATTTTTTTGGCCTTATCTATTAACTGGCCTTTCTGGAGAAAAAGAAAACTACAACTTCCACAAAATGAATTGCAAATTATTTTACCACTGAGTGTTCACCACTAGGAGCATCTGCAGATACATATTTTAAATATCTGCTTGAAGAAAACTTAAAGTTGCTCTACCTGAAAGGTTCTCTCAGATCACAACACACACAGAGGGAGAGTGGCTTCATTCTCTGCTCAGGACAACATTGCTCCACTATATCTTTACATAGAAAATAGTTGTTTGCTGCTATATTAACAATCTGTTATTCCTGGGAGCACAGGGGAGCTCAATTGTGTTTGGTTTTACATTTAAAAGCCAAATGTCTGAGATTCAATTTTAGGCAGATGTGTGTAAAGTAACAGCTTTGCATCTCGATAAGGAATGGCGGTAGCGGAATTCAACAAAATGTGCATTTGTTATTTAACCTGCTGCTCTTTGTTCTGATTTGCCTATAATTAAATGCCAGTTGAATGAAAGGACAATAACGGAACAAAATTCTTAACTATTTTTAGTGTATGTATCCATTGTTAAAGTCACACCGAGGTACGATCTTGAGGAGCACTACACAATGGATACCACTGCCTGTTAGATTGTTGGCAATTAAATCAATCCTGTCAATGAGAAATACCGGAATCGAAATGGACTAGGCATTGACATGCCAAGTGTTAACTGACTGCCAGTCAATACACTCACTGACCAGAAAGGTCTCTTTCTGACAGGGGACTGTGAGTTATAAGGGAGGGAGAGAGAAAAAAAGGGAGGTGGAAGTCAATCAAATTAGCTCCTTCCAGCCCACTAAACTCAGGAACTAGAGGCTAAGACCCAGAGCCTCTTCGGAGAAAACTGATCATGTCTACGGGGTGCAATATGAGCAGTATCCTGCCGAGCAAGGCAAGCACTGCTGAAGCTAGCTGGAGAAGAAAAAATGCCTGACCTCTTCAGATTTCCAATCAAACATAATATTCAGGACTATAACAAGAAATACAATCAATAGCCTGTATCAATCCAGTGAAAAACTAGATTTGATGAAAATGCATTAAAAAAAAAAAAGAAAAAAAAGTTGAGCGCTGCTGATTTGCATGTGACAAATCCAACACCAGTGTGCTGTTTGTTTGTCTCTCCCCCGGTAAATAGAACCCTCTGGAGAGAAGCAGACAGTGGAAATGCTGTTAAGATCAGAGTGATAATGACTTACTGAATAAGAGCCTGTATCATGGGGACTGCAACTGGTTTGATCCCTGTCCTCTTTCATTTCTGTCTCATTAGATAAACCTGTAGAAGTCAGACAGCCTTTTACCACCGATGTGTTTTAAGACATTAAACATTCAACACAGTCATGTCACAACACATCAGAAATTAAATCGTTTCAAAGTGAAGGGAGATTTACTGAGAACTCACTTCACTGTTTTCATTTAGATTAAGCTCGTGTCAAGGGTTGTCTTGTAAGATTTTAGAAAGAAATCAATAAACAGAGCAGGTGACAGATGGCTGGGAGGCTGGTGTGTGTGTTTGTGTGTGTGTGTGTGTGGGGGGGGGGTAGTCGAAGTAGGGGGCATATTCAACTCCTTCCTGTGTCATGTCATATAAATCTATTTGAATATGAGCGCTGACTCTTGCTTTCTGATCACTCTTGAACTGCATGTGAGTGACAGGAGAGGGGGCGTGAACAACGTACTTCACTGACATGAAAAGTTCTTTTTAAAAAAGACCCCCTTCTGAAACTTTTCTAATGTGTCACAATGAATGTTCAGACGGAAAGATCAACCAGGAGAGCCGGTTTGGATGGAGATTGCATTTTTTTTTAAATCTTTCTAAGTGTTTTGTTGTCACTCTCAGAGAAAACAAATCAAAAGCTACGTGCAACCTGCATGATAGAAAACACATACCCTTTTTTTTAACGGGTTATCAATGCTGTCCTTTTCAATAAAGACATTCCTGGATAAAGTTGCATGAACAAATTTTCACACAGGACAGAATGAGCCACTAATATGTCAAAACAAAGCACTGCTCACACTCTGTCTCACACTTCATTTGTTTTAGTCGTATCATACTTTCATACATTACTTTTCCAACTTTAAACCGATAATCAAAAGTGCCAACTACATTTTTGTGACGTGTTAGTCTTTAAGCAGTATTTTTAGTTTTCCTGTAAGCTAAAAATAATTCAATGAAATAATTGAATTGGAACTTAAGCACCCCTAAGTTATTTAGAGGCCAATGATTCCCATGTTAGTTTGTTCCTAATGTGGCCTCTTGAACTTGACTCTGAGCTGGGCCTGACATTGGTCTTGTTTCAGCTTCATCTGAGGTGGTCCTAATGATGAAGAGTGTATGGGAAACTTCTCCAGCATGAGCTTTAAAATATGAAAAGCAGAATGGCCATGGGGTATGTTCCGTTGCTAGCCGGCGTCCCAATAAAACAGAGAACACACACACCACCCAGTCACCTTTCTGCACTGTGCCCCCTAGGGCACAACTCTGGCCTGTTTGAAGATCAAAGGAGCTGAGGTAAAACAGCATGTTTACAGGTGTGAGGAAATTGAAAATTTCCTTGGCTAAGTGTGGTTTTGAATGGAAGAGGAAGTCTACGCTTCTATGCGTGTGTTTGTGTGGGGGGATCTCATGACAAATTTGTTTCCATATTAAGTATTTTCAGCATCATGTGCACTCTCACATCAACTTGTCACATGTTCCAAATAGAATATGTATGGAACAAATATGTGCATAAACTGTGTCTACATAAAAAAAAAAAAGAAAAAGAAAAGTGATGATATTAGCCACTGAGTGCCTGGTTTTGTGCTCTGCTTGCAGATAATTGGTCTTTGATGGTACACCTGCTCCTGTCTTGAAGAGCTTTGGCTGCAGCAGAAAAGAGTTACCTGAAAACGGCTCGCATTAACAGCACATTACCCATTGTGGCAAATACAGAGAGTTGGCAAGGTGTTGTGTCGGAGCCATATTGAGAACCTCGCTGCAAAAGCAACAGCAGGGGAGGATGCTGAGTTTGTGAGGGATTAGTTGAATTCTAACACTTTTTGGGGGAGACCACAACAATAAGCACACCTCAGTCAAGCTCGAGTATGTCATTTACTCTGCACCTCTCCACTTTGTATTTCTTTTTGTGCATGAGAGGACCAGTCATGCCAAGCTTTCTGCATGAAAGGGAGAGTGTTAAGCTTTTGAGGCTATTTGTGCTTCTGACTCTGTAGTGTTTGTGTCCGATGGGAGGTGCCTGCGCCAGCTTCCTTAAAGGAGTAGGGGGTTTTGTTTGTTTCTACGCCGTGCCAGGAGAAGTGACAGCCATTCCGGCTCTTTCACAGAAACACATTCATCTGTGTGAGAAAGGCGGCCGCTGAACTCAGATGAAAGGCCACGGGGGCTGCGTTGCACAGGAAGGCAGACTGTACATCGACTTCAGTACAAACACAACATAAGCCATGTCACAGACAGACAGACAGACAGACAGGCAGGCAGACAGACAGACAGAGGGAGGAGAGAGATTCAGACAGAGAGATAAGGGAGGGAGGGAGGGAGGGAGAAAGAAAAAAGAAAGACAGACAGACAGAAAGAAAGAAAGCAAAGAAAGGAAGAAAGAAAAAGGTAATATGTTAATTATATATCTATTTCACAGAGTAATAGGGTATGCTATACTGATCTGCATAGTGAACTGGCTTTAGAGGGATAGAGGGAGCTTATCATGAAGGCCCTGCATGTCACAAACAGCCTCCTATACACGTACACACGAAAGCATGATATTCAATTTTTTTTGGTCAGCTACTTAAATTCATATCAGGGCAAATAATCAACATTTTCATTTCGGTTTGAGATACTACAAGAAGATAAAAATATGTATTTATATAGAATATAATAGCATTTATTGTTGAACAGCTCTTTATGACATATTCAGAATTTTTATTTAAGAATATTATTAAAAAAAAGTGTTTTGGGAGAGCAGGCCCGCTGTTTGAAGGGACTATAAATAACAAAGGCCGGCGAACGGACACATCCATTTCATCAGAGCAGTTCCAATTCAATTAGAGGATATGGCGTTTGTTTTAAAAGTTTTCTTTGAAAACATGGCTGCCGACAAACTCCTCACAACGCCTCTGTTATTTCTACCGAGGAGGCCCATTTGGGAAGGATCACACCGAGAAACGAATTTGGTTTAAAAGGTACGAAGTTTAAGTGTGCAAACCAGGAAAAGTGTTTTTTTTTAAACTCATAAAACACATAATTAAAATGCAGGTATTATGAAATTTCACAATAAAAGCTGTTAACAAAAACAAAAGGCTGGTGAACAGCAAGTGGATTTAACATCGCTCACGTGCAACTGAAAGCATTCAAATAAAAAAAAAGTACCTTCAGAAGAAATATGAAAAAAACCTCATGGGTAATATTTATTAAATAATTTAGTTTTTTTTCTGTAAATTTGTTTTTGATTTGCAAATATTTTATTTTGGCCTTTACGAAGGTTTAATTTAATAAGGAAGTAATTCTTATTATGATCTCAGTTCGATGTTGTTATGACACACTGTAGGTCGCTTATTGGTGTAGGTCTTTATTCCTTTTGATTGCAATCAGTCTTGCATTGTGTAATTATACACATCAGCTTTTATTTCATTGTATTATTAAAGCTGTGTGTCATTTAAAAGCTCAATGAGTCACCTATAGTCTTCAGTGCTGCTGCTTATCAGTACGACCTTCATAATGTCCCTTCATCCTTTGACGTGACTGTCTAAAAGGGTTAAATCTGTCAGCAGGCTTGATTCAAGAGAAAAATAAATAAATACAAATAAAACAAACTAAATTCGTGCCTGTAACACATCGGGGAAAAACAGTGGTTCTGCCATAAATTAGGAATTATGAAAAACTAAAAGCAATAATCTGGATTTAAAACTGCTCGTGCTAAACAGCCCAACCATTGCACGTGGAAATTCGGAATATTTCTGCAAAAACACACACTGTTTAAAGTTATACATCAATATAGATATTTCTCAAGTTACAAAGAAACACAATGAGGCAACCGTATGCACAATTAGTGTGTGTGCGTGAGGAAGAAAGAGAAAGGAAGAATGTGGAAGATAGAGAAACATTACCATAAAAAAAAAGCCCAAACTTCACTGATCACTGATGCGAACACTGAGCTAATACAGCAGCAACATTCACCTGAAGTGACTGACAGGTGTGATGTGTTGCCGTGGTTGCAGACCAACAAGTACAGCCTGGAGGACACGAAAACACACACACGCGCGCGCACTGCATCTGCGGCATCCCTTGAACGCACTGATTTGATTTCATTCCCTGGAGGCCAACAATCATACCCGCTCTTTGCTTCGCCCTCTTACTCCAACTTCAACCTGCACCTACTGACACGCACACACACACACGCACACACACACACACACACGCACACACACACACACACACACACACACACACACACACACACACACACACACACACACACACACACACACACACACACACACACACACACACACACACACACACAGCATTTTAGCTCCTAAAGTGACAACAACTAGTGAAGCTTAATTCAAACAATGTTGTGCCAAATATCGACATGCTGGCCGCAGTCAACTGGTGTCGATAGTAAATGTGACCCCCACCACCCCCTACCCCCCCTCAAGCACCCCCTCCACCATCACACACACACACACACACACACACACACACACACACAAACGCACACACACACACTCATACGAGCGGGGGCTCAACAGTCATCTGCACTGCCCTAGTGGTAACTAAAGTGTGAAATAACACATTTATAAATATTTGTCGTTCTCAAATAATTGTCTCTTGCTGTATCCAACGAACACACACGGTTTCGCTAATAAACGGCTGATGAATTGTTTTCTTGAAGAAGCGTGCACGTCATGAATCCACCTGCTGCTTCCCCGCTGGTTTCCTCTTACGGATCAACCGGTCATAAAATGAATGCTTCATTTTCGATAAAGAGAGACGAATATAATCACCCAACTCAAAACGGCCGTCTAATAACTTTTATTGCCGCAAATAAAACGTGGATGAGAAAGTTTGACGCAGGCTGTCCTCTCCTTCTCCCCCGCAAACTGCGCGCAATGACCCCCACGTTGAATACACTCGTGCAGAACGGTTCAACTTGCTCAGTGAACTTATTACGTGACCTCAAAGAGTTCCTCCTGAACTTTGGCCCGAGTCCAAGTGTCACGCGTGAAAAACACAATCTTGTAAGCCCCGAGGCCCGGTGAGGCGGGCTGTGTGGACTCTATCCTTACAGTACAGGCAACAAGGTACAAGGAGCGGTGAGAAGAGGGGAAAAAGCGCTTCCTTCTCCGCGGATCAATATCAGCCCAGCTGGAGCCGAACAGGAACCGGCATCGACACACTGTGTGCAGCTGACCTTTCCCACTCCCCACAGGTCATACCTTCCTCCGCCGGAGAGGTCACCGGGCCAGCACCGAAGGGGCCATTAGGAGGTGATATGGAGCGCTAAATAAGCTGCATATAGACTAATGTTTTGCTCTGAGACTGATAAATAACATCTCAGTGTACTCGATTTTGCCAAAAGAGTTTGCTCGCTTTTGATTGGCTGCTGTGAAGTAAGCTACGCAATGGGAAATGAGCTCAACGAAACTGAAAAATAAATTTTAACGAGAAGAGAAAAAAAACGTGGTTTTTAGTAGGTTCTAATTGATTTAAGTTGATATCATTGCCTGGTTGTAATCAGCATCCCTTCCCTGGATATCCTACCAACCTTTTTATTTACTACAACACTCTGTGAGCCAAGTAATTTGAACTGCCTGTATAATAGACGACAACGCTGCCTGCAGTCAAAGCTCCGTAATACAGACAGAGTGCTACTTGCTGCAACAGCGGAGAGTCGGCCTGCATATCCACCAAGTCCCACTGCGTGTTTTCTATGTTCCTGAATGTTGAAAACATGATTCCTGCAACAATAATGACAGAAGCTTATTCACACAGCAGCATGCGTAAACCGGCATATTACAAAATAACCAACACACAGCTGTAACGCACTTATTGTTCCTTAGCCTATTTAATTCATATAGTCTTAATCAAGAAGACCTTGTGGGGTTGTAACAGGCCTAGCTATTCTTCCAAGAGCCTCCAGCTCAGTGACAGCAATCTCTGCTATTACATTTACTCACAGCAATGCGTCAAATTAAAACAAACACGCCTGAAGCGTTCTGCAAATCCATCTGAATGACTTGCAGAACTACAGAGACATATGGCCGGCTCCCATAGCCATAGCAGGTTACAACTAGAGCACGAAGAAGCTCTCAGAGGCTATACAGGACTAAGCCGGTCAAGTTCAAGTTCACCAGCTCCTGTGCAGTGAAGTGTCCAGTGTGGGGGGAGGGGGGTCACATCTATGGCTTTCAAATAAACCTAATGAGTGACCTGGGAAATTATCAGGATACAAGGTTTGATATATGGAGGAGAAAGCTTTGCTGTTTCTCTCTCTGGCACCGCACAAGCATTGAGTGTGCAGAATGAAAATGCTTTGGTTTCTTCATTTAAATTAAAATACTTAAAACACCGCTAATTTTAAGAAATAAGAATTTACATGCTAGTTATAGGTGTAGTTTCTTTTCAAGAAGAAAACCCTGGCTAGCACCACAACCACTACATGTTTTTTGGCCAGTAAGCATGAATTGCAAAGCTTGAGGAAAGCACCATAATGTCCTTTTAGCCTAAGGACAAGAATTGAGAGCATGATGAACGGACATTATGAAGTCTGAGATCTGAAAATGATGCTTGCATTTTTTTTCAAAACAGACTACGTGCACCCCAAACAAGATAACTCACTAAACTGCACCAGGAGCCAACAGCAGAGAAAGCATGAAAAAGCAAATAAAATATTTAGCACTTGCAACACCTTTTATTATATTTGTATGCAGTAAAATTCTTATCACAATAAGGAAGAAAACACCTCTTAAAACTTTGAACAAAAGCACATAACGAAACAACTGCCCATGTTTAGCTCGTAATTGTACATATTTATAGTAAAGAAACATTCTTTATAAATACTGTTTCATCTGTAGCAAGTAAATACCATAATTTAATTACAAATGGATAAATATGGCAGTTGATATTTACAAAAGGAAGGGTGTAGTTACAGAAAATTGAACGGCACAACGTTTATTTTCCTCACAATCTTCCAGATAGTATTTCACAATTCAAACTTGCAAAGCACAAAACATCACAAGTTAAGCCCAGCAAACTAAAATATACATTCACAAGCATAATATTGTGGTCTGTTTGAGTTAAATGTTAACTTTGGCACTCTTTCCAGTTTATAGATGTTTAGTATAGTACAATCAATTTGCCATAGGATCACAATATTCAACATTATAGTACAATTTTATCATAATATGTGCACTAAAAGTCCAGTTAGAGAAATAGCTACCATTGAAGGAACATCTATACACCAAAGACTGACAAACTATCACAACCAATGGGTGATTGGGCTTTTGGTAATTATTTACAATATGAAATACAACTCGACTATTATACATATCTTCCTCTGTTGGTAATCGTCATCTTCCCTGGCGAAAATAATAAAAATAAACAAATGTTTGTGTGCCTCTCGTGTGCACATGTCCCAATCTCCTGTTGAATGGTCCAGTGCTGTGAAATGAGTGTGTGTTGCTTCATTTCAGCTTAGTCCTAAACATACCATTCACTGAAATTGGAGGATAGGCCACTGTGGCTGGTGGTGTTGTGCACAGCTGAGGCTGGGGACATGGTGGTGTTGCTTTGGGTCTCGGTGGTGGGAGACACCAGGCCTGGAGGGGTAGAGGATTCATAACCAGAGCTGGCTGCTGGTGATGAGTCTGATGCTGGTGGGGAGGCTTCATGGACCTGGAGAAAAAAAAATAATAAGACAAATCAGTATTCACGATCCAACAGCAAGAAGAGCCTCTGAATTTAGATGAGAATAAATGATACACAACGTAAAACAATCACGTGTGATCATAATAACCCATATAAAGGCCTGAAACATTTAAGCCATCAGCACAACAACGCGCGGCGTATTTACCTTCATGTGTTTTCGTAGTGAGCTGGGATGTGTGTAGGACTTGTCACACATTTTGCAGAGATAAGGCTTGTCCGACGTGTGAACGTGCATGTGTTTCTTTCGGTCGCTGCTGTTTGCAAACCTTCTGTCGCAGCCCTCAAACTCACACTGGAACGGCTTCTCTCCTGCAGGAAAAAAAAGAAGAAGAAATTAAGTCATATATATATTTTTTTTTTTTAAATGCCTCGAGCTAAGTGTGGGACATCAATGAGTTGTGCAGCTCCAATTCAAATTCAAATGCAAAAATGTGGTTTACAGTATGAACGTGTTCCCTAAAAAAATACTGCATCACACCGTTTTTTAAAAAAACTCATAGTATGATTCCTACTGTGATATTCAAAGTTTAAAGCGTATCTTAAAACGAGATCGGGGGTGGTGTTGGTGGTGTGTGTGTGTGTGGGGGGGGGGGCTTAATAAATAATGCGCATAGGGATTTGGAGGGGGGTGGGAGAGGGGCACAAGGCCGTCCTCGGTAGCCCTACAGAAGGCGTACCATTTGCTGGGAGACAATAAAAATCTAATTAGCACCTGAGCAATTTCATGGCACGGCACCATAATGTATTTCCCAAGAAAATAAGTCCAAATGTGAAAGGCTGGTAATGGCCCTGTCTAGCACCTTAGCTCCTATCAAAGGGACGAATGAGAAAACAAAAGGCATTCCTCACGCTAAAAACACTACTGTTGGTGCTGTCCTGGGCTAAACCTCACACCACAACACACAACTCCTGAACAAACGGGGTCTGCGAGTCGATTATAAATTTTGTGCAAATAATTTATCTATGGCCAAAGTAAGAAAAATCTATATAAAAATGGGAACGATGTGATCTATCAAAGCGCAGTATGGAGAACAAGCTACATTCAACCAATTGATCTGATTTACTACACCAGCCTGTCTGCTCTGCGATGCACGCAACGCGCTCCCACCGTCCCCCTTTGACCCATTTTCAAAGTTTACCCCGAACAGTGAAACATCCACACACACGGTGCAATTGTTTTCTACACGTTTGGGAAATGTTTCACACCAGAAGTGTTCAAATGTGCCGGGAGTAGCAATTCATTATTTCTCTATTCCGACCTAATTTGCTCTCTCTGTCTCTCCTAGCTGTTGTCTTAAATCTACTTTGACTTGTTTGTAATAATGCCATGTACTTTAGCATCCCAAAATAGCCTCTGATAATTAGATCCTAATTCCGGTTTGTTCTAGGCGAGGGGGCATATTTACAACAGCAAAATAAACGCACATGCCGGTTTAGCAAGAGCAATAAGATTATTATTATTATAGAAATAAAATCAAGAACAAGGCCTTCACAGTGTTGTGATAATTACCTGTATGTGTTCTCTTGTGTATCTTCAAGTTTTCCGACCGTGCGAAGACCTTTCCACAGCCGGGGAATGGGCATGGAAAGGGCTTCTCCCCGGTGTGCACTCGAATGTGGTTCACCAGTTTGTATTTCGCCTTGAACGGTTTGCTCTCCCGGGCGCAATCCTCCCAGAAACAGACGTGGTTGGTCTGCTCCGGTCCACCGACATGCTCCACGGAGACGTGCGTAACCAACTCGTGCATGGTGCTAAAAGTTTTGTTGCAACACTTCTTTGGGTTGCTGAGCTGCTCGGGGTCGATCCACTTGCAGATGAGCTCCTGCTTGATGCACTGCTGCCTCATGTAGCGGAAAAAGGCACCGGGGTGGTGGTGGGCTGCCATGTTCATCCCCATGTTCATATTCATGGAGCCGTACTGATTGTGGAGCTGCGCGGCCGAGTACGGGTCGGTCCTCGGGCTGGAAACCTGGTGGTACTGGTCGGAGCGTCCGAAAACTTCTCCGGGTAGTCCGAGCCTCATTTGCCCGTTCAGGACATTCGGGGAACCGTGGGACCCATGTTGGTCGTGTATCCCGGGGAACAGAATGTGGCCTTGAGTGTCTGTGTGGGAGTGATGAAGGGATCCCGCCGTGGGGCCAAAAATAGTGTGTTGGCTGCTCGCCGGAGAGGATTCTCCGAAGCCCCGACTACGAAAGAGAAAGTCCCTGGTTGAGTTGAAAGGAGAGCTTGCATACGAGGTGACATGGGCGGCGTGAGCCCCCAAAGCCGCAGCGGGGTAGCCCGGCGCCTGGGTGCTGAAGGCAGAGCTCTGTCCCGGAGAGAGATCATGGTTCAGCTTAAACGCACCCATGTGTGCCGAGTCTACAAAGCTATTTTGTGCCAAACTCAAGTCTCTCTCCTGCATCTCGCTCGCTGAGTGATGCCTGGCAAATGACCCCACTCCCAGTCCGGGGAACTGGTGACCAGCATCCAGTAACATTATTTCAGTAAGCGATTTTCTTTTCTTTCTTTCTTTCTTTTTTTTTGTTGTTTTGCTTATTTGTCTAAATCGGCGCAGAGCTATACAGCGGGTAAGTTAAAGAACAAAATCAAATGTTGATGCTGGCGAGCAACGATTCAACTTCCAACCTTGGAAACACCATATCAGGCGTGACTCACAAACGCTGCTCCGCTCATGGGGAAGATAAATCAGCTCGGCTTATCGAACACTGAATCTTTTTCTTTCTAGTTAACTTGTGCCGCAAAAAAAAAAAAATCCAAATGCAACGAAGTGAAGAGTTTCCTCGTGTCCTCTTCTCTCGACTGCGGCAGTTGGCCGCGTTAAAATGCGCTCGAAGAATTAAATAATTATCTTACTAGACGTCCTGTGTGTGCACAGAGCGAGAGTAGCTGGATCATCTCAAAAATCGCTGTTCCGATTGGGTATGTATTTATTTCTCTGGCTCGCCTGTGTTTATCGCGGAGGGTCCCTGTTTCTCCGTGGACTGGCTCTACCCCTTCTTCCGCCCCCTTTAACTGGAGCCCGTTTATTCTTTCCTCGCAGTCTCATTGGCCACTGCGCCTCATCAATCCCAGGTGCCCCTCCAATGGTAGGTAGCGCTTTGGCGACTTAATAGTGCAACGCCATTTTCCACTAATAATTACCGCCTACTTTTAGGACAGGATTTGGGGGGTATATACAAGCGAAAGGATCACGACGAGAGAGAGGAGAGACGTCGGTGTTGTTTATGTTCCGTAGGTGCCAAGTTGTAGTTGCAATGAGAATAAAAAACAACAAAAAAAATGTTTAATTTGATGAGAAATAATTCGAACGGATATATATAATTAGATATATTATTATTTCGATCGAGGGAAATAAAGTTAGTCAGTGTAGGGTTAGGTAAACGGTTACTGCTTATTTGCATAATTCAAATGTAAACCGTAGCTCTGCGTATTTTACGTGTCTGTAGCAAATGATTATCACGCCCACATTGGCCTACACAGAGTTGTGATATTGACTATTAATTAACCCCCGTGATAAAATGATGAAAAATGTTCAGTACGCATGCGAGTATGACTGCAAAGGGGGAAGGGTGTCATTTCCAGGCATATGTACATCTATAAAGCATCATTTTTTATTTGAAAATTAAAATTTAACCCTAACCCTAACCCATTTTTATTGAACCCCAAAGTCTGCCAAAATACTGAGGGTGCATTAAGAAAACCACACATGCTAAACATAACCTTATACAGAAAGAAAACTATTCGTTTAAATGGGCTGAACGCACTGATGTACCCCCCCCCCCCCTCGTTATTTTAAAGAAAAACACTCTGAGACTATATTCTAATAAATTGCTGTATTTAAAACGCACCACATATTCATTTTAAATGCTCAAATATCGTTAAAATCTACATTAAGATCCAGTAAGAGCCACTCGGATCTGAGGAATCGCTTGTCACTTAATCCTCCACAGCTGAAAAAAGCCATGTGTGGCTCCAGATGGAGTCCAGTGGTTTTTCGCTGGTTGTACAACCGCAACTGGGCCTTTAGCGGTGCTACGGTGCTCACACTGGCAACCGCCGGTGCCTGTTGTTGGTTCTTTTAATGGCTCCATATGTTGCTGGTTCTGTTCCTTCGGTGGTTCTCACATTCACCACAGCAATTAAGTTACATGTTATGGTGGTGAACTGCGCTTGGATCCGAGTTAACCATTAGTGACCTCTGAGGTCGAGCCTTTCCTGAACTCGCAATAATAAAGTTTTCGCAATAAAAGTCGGATGCTTTAGTCGGTATTGAACGAAGGTGCTCTGGGGTTCTCTGCGAGCGCGCGTCTGGGCACTCATCTGCCTCACAGACGAACGAGAGAGAACACAAAACAATAGGCTGCAGCCCCACAGCCACTCTTTTTACACTGTTAACCACATTTTCTTCTTTTCACAATGCGATTTCCTTTCTGGCTCTCACACAGGCACACACACGCAACTGTCAGAGGGAAGACCATTTTTTTACCCAAGGGTTTGCATCTTTTGCTGGCAACTTTTCCTTACAAGCATGCACTGAATCTGCGTTCAAATGGGGGCTGCGCGGGCCACGCACCACAGCTGCTCATTCGTGTACAAGTCAAAGGAAGTCTACTTACATTTTCACCAAATCAAAATCCCACACGTTTTGCCGTTCCATTACACACAACCTATTTCTCTGTCTGTCTCAGCTCTCCTGGACTCTCTACGCGACATATAGTGGTGAACGCGAGGGAAACGTTTAGACACTTTTTTTTTTTTTTAGAATTTGTGTGTCTCTTAGCTGGGAGTGGGACAGGCTGAGCGTTGTGTGCCATTCTTCCAAGTCTATTTCAACCCGCACCACAGGAAACGCAGGAGCTGATCCAAGTTCAAAGTCACGTCTGCCGACCCCTATAAGAAGTTCTTTATTTCTCTGGTAAACCACAAAACCTTCCCCAGATAGGAAGAAAGGCGAAAGAAAATTAAAAAAGGAAAAAAAAAAAATCTATCGGGTAGAGAGAGAGGCACATGGCTTGCAAGAAAGGGGGTCTAGTCTATTGAACCCCCCACCCCCCCAAAGACCAGTATTTCAACAGGTTTTAGGATCAGCAATACACATTGAGCTATGGCACACATATTTAAGATATACATGAAATATAACTCAGACCAGATCTGAAGTTACAGGTTTTTTTTGACATTCCAAGTAAAGCGCAATACAGTGAGTGTCTTGGTCACATAAGGGCGCACTGTCTGTGTATTATAATGGGGGGCCAAAGGCCTATTTCTCCACTCTGTTATCTGACAATATCAATATGTTGACACACTGGAAGGTTACTTGTGTGGCTTCAGTGACCTTGTGTTTCATGGATGTTTGACCTATGACCCGTTAAGACCACATATGTTGCCCTCTTGACTCCTTTTGGTAAAATAACCCTGTTTATGACAAAGCCCTCTTTGTTTTATGAAGAGAGAGAGAGAGGGAGAGAGAGAGAAAGAGAGAGAGAGAGAGAGAGAGAGAGAGAGAGAGAGAGAGAGAGAGAGAGAGAGAGAGAGAGAGAGAGAGAGATTTAAGATGTCCCCCATCTTCTGTCTAAGGCATCGACAGCTTTAGGTGATAAAAGTAAAACACATTAACCCATTCCTACGTTAAAGTTCACCCTCCAGTTTTACTTTATTCATTTAGATGATTTGAATAATATGTGTCATATACAACAATCTCCATTCATTTGACATGTCAGATTATGATTAATGTGGAAAACTCGGCAGCAAAGTGGTGGACACTGACCAATAATACAAAATAAAAAATATCTAAAAGCATGATATTCACTAATTGTCATGGTTACACACCAGGGATAGTAGCCTTTATTCTTACTTAACAAAATGATAATTCATGTCGTTAGTTGTGTGTGGATTGGGTCACTTTAATGTAGTGTTGCAGTGAACGTGTATGAAATAGGGGCCCTCAAACAAATGATGAACAGTGCACTCACTGCTCGTCTGTTTCATGGGTTTCCAGAAGCTCTCTTTGGAGCTGGGCATCATTTATTTATTTGACTAAATCCCAGAGACACCGATATATACACATGTGGTCATGGGGAATTTTTTTATTTTTTTTTAAATTCTGATTTAAAGACAATACAGAAATGACACAAAGTCAGTGTGTAAAAAAAAATGTCAAATAAGCAGCTGTAAATAAACAATAAACTGTGCACCCAGCAGTATAGAAACACTATTGAAACAACCATGTCTACCTGTAAACTTTTGTCTTTTCATCAATTGTAGAAGTTTTAACATATAACATTTTCTTTAAAGCGTTTTTTTTAGTTGCAGATGATCAAGTTCATAAATCAGTTTCAACAGAGGAGCACGTGCAACAGGCCCATAACATGTAAACCCTTCCCTCTCCACGGTGGAAATCAATTACAGAACATGGCCATGAATGGGGAAAAGTGGTGCTCATTAGGTTTGATTTTTTTTTTTTTTTTTTTTTTTTAAGGAAAGCTCACGTTCAAGTTGCAAAAACTCTGATGACGTGACGATTTGAGGTTAGTCATCACAGATCGATTGGAAAGGTGTGTGAATTAAGACATATCAATGACAGGTAGATACACGTCCTGCTGCCATCAGGGACTATTCATATGACGTGATCCATCCATTCATATTGAACGTTTACATAGTTTAATGATTGCCTGTAAGGCTCAGTTGTAAACAGGATCATTTAATGCAGGTAAATAACGGACAGCTGAAAATAAAAATACGTGACACCTTCTCCAGGTTCTGCCAAGACATTCACCGGGTTAAATTACAGTTCACGCTGTGATGCTATTGTCCTGTTTTACTGCTGGATGTTTACAACTCACGCATGCAAAGGTCAAACTTCTATGTTAAACGCAAAACAATTTAAATGTTTGTATGGATTTTTTTTTAATTAAGGCATTAGAGAAAAAATGTCAGGACAGATAAGATTTTAGAACATTTTTGAATTGATTTTCCTTCCTTCAGCATTGTTAGATTGGCATGACGGCATAAACCAAACGGAATTCAATTAAAAGCCTCTGTAAATTGAAGCGTAGCTCGTGGTTTTATTATTTTGTATCAACGTACGAAGAAAATGTATCATATTCATAATAACTGCATGAGGGAGGATAGGGTTCAAAATATTCCACCTAAAAAAACAGCAAAACAGACCCAAACCTATTACTCAGTTCAGTTCATTTTTTATTCAATCTATCTAATCACAATTTTAAGGCATTTTATTTTAAAGGAAAATAGTTTGAATAATTCAGTAATGCAATACTTTTCCACTCGTGGGCTCTTTTCCTTTCATTCATTTTCATATATTCCAGACAACTCATGTAAAGTCTCACAGCCGCACGTTTTAGGAATCCTTCTTGATAACTAACAACATGTCTACATGCCAAATGAATAAACTCTGCGCCATCACTGTTGACCTCCTCTTCCTTTCAATGGTCACACTTTTTACACTAGTCACATACATGCATCCACCAGCAGCGGGATCTTTCCTTTTTTTTCAATGGCGACATCAATGGTAAGACCCTTTAACAGACACAAACGAGGCTGCATTTATCACATAAATTGACATTTCGGCCATCCGCATGCACCGGCACCAGTAAAGGGGAAAGCCGCACAAACACATCTGCTGGTAACTTTGTGAGTACAACTTTTTGGAGTCAACAGCGATAAAGAGAGTGAGGGGGCGGAACCCTGCTGAGCCCCTGCGCTGAACGACAGCCAATCGCTTCGTTCTCCTAACTGCCAGTCACCGAAATCCGTCCAATACCCGCAGTGCCATTTCTAAACTGTATTCCCCACTGTGTCCTCCAACTGTTGTATGTTCTGCCAATCGCTTGAGGACAGAGTGGGGAAAGGAGCAAGCAGAGTTAGAAGCCGGACAAAAGAACTTATAGACCCCTTATATACATATTTTCCTCATGTTTTAGAGAGCGTGGTGTGGTGAAAAACAATTGCGGTGAGTGCGGATGGACTTGTCAGTGTAGTTATGGAACCCCCTTTAAGCAAGAGGAATCCGGCGATAAGATTAGCGGATTTGGCAGCGACTCAACCCCTTCCTCATCAGAATATGACAGGCTTCCCGGGGCTAGGGGGGCATCACCCTCTCTCCCACCATGCCCACCTCCACCCTGGGGAGCTGGGCAACGACCCCGGAGTGGCACTCACTCCATTTGGACCAGAGCACATGGCACAGACAAATGCTCTCAAACTTAGCCCATCTCAGCACATTCAGAGCCATCACGAAGCCCAGACCGCGGCATCTTTCACTTCTGCTCAGACCACAGTTGGTTTCCCCGTGGCTCACCCCCACTCAGGCTACTCAAGCAGCAGGGACTTCATCCTCAGGAGAGAACTCTCAGCCTCTGCTATGCATGCACTTGGCGACCAGCATAGTTCCGCCTCCTCCCCTCATCACCATGGCATGTTCATCTCCCCAACAGGTGCTTATGGGCACGCGGAAAGTGGGGCCCATTCACTTTTCACTGGACTCCACGACCAGGCGTCCCCAGGTGCCCACCATCATGCCCTCAACGGGCAGATGCGCCTGGGTATACCGGGGGACATCTACGGCAGGCCAGAGCACTTCGGGCACAGGCCAGAGCACTATGGACCCTCTTCTCTCCACAGCTACAACTCCATGAACCTCAATGTGAACATCGCTTCTGCTCCTCATGGAGCGGCGGGGGCATTTTTAAGATACATGCGGCAGCCCATAAAGCAAGAGCTAATCTGCAAATGGATTGACCAGGAGCAAAGTCAAAAAAAGCCCTGCTCTAAAACTTACAGCACCATGCACGAACTGGTCAACCACGTAACGGTCGAGCATGTCGGAGGACCGGAGCAGAGCTCCCACGTCTGTTTTTGGGAGGAATGTCCACGGGAAGGAAAGGCGTTCAAAGCGAAGTACAAACTGATCAATCACATCCGAGTTCATACGGGAGAAAAGCCATTCCCGTGTCCTTTCCCGGGTTGTGGAAAAGTGTTCGCTCGATCGGAGAATTTAAAGATTCACAAGAGGACTCACACAGGTCAGTATTTGTAATTGTATAATCTCAAAAATAACACCAAAGACCGTATGTTGTTATTCACGGACTGTGCGGTCATGCGTAATTGCGCACACAAACGAGCAAAAAGAAAAAAAGATTGTATATTCAGTGACGCGTTCGCACAGTGTTTCATTTCCTTTCTTAAATATAAACTTTTGTATTCGCCGAGACGTCTGCAGTATGCGTGAGAGGATTAGGGCATATGATTTGTGAAACGTGCTTACGTACATGCAAGACAGCGATGGATCACGCGTAAATGTAATTATCCTCAGTCGTGGGACGTTCACGCAAAACCAAAGTTTGAATATCAGCGAGTGCATGTACATGGTACACGGCATCTTACCTTAACATATGCCATATTTATTAACTGTGTGCACCGTTTTACTGATGTAGGCTACAGCCTCTGCACTAACTGTCTGTCGAGAAAGAACACCCGGATACACTGTCAAACCAAAACAACTGCTTCGTGCTGAAATGTTGGTCAGAGTTACATAGTGCTTAAAGTTCATGACAGTGAGTCCCAGCAGGCTAACTTTACACAACTTACGTGCTCTTCTTGGGACCTGTTTTTGTTGTCATGGCACAGGATGAGGAAGAAGAGAGCTTAATTTTGGTCGTATGTCACCAACATCGACGGGCCTCTACAGCTTATTGAATGATGCAAAATCCCATGGGAAGGGAATAAGTCATCCACTAAAATAGAAGTCACGAGAAAGTCCAAGTTTCACCCTGTTATTGCTTATCATTTTCGAGAACTCACGTATACACACTAGGCGTGTGTGTGTGTGTGTGTGTGTGTGTGTGTGTGTGTGTGTGTGTGTGTGTGTGTGTGTGTGTGTGTGTGTGTGTGTGTGTGTGTGTGTGTGTGTGCGTGTGTGTGTTGAGTTATATCCAGAGTACACCACGGTACATAAACGGCTCCTGGTGGTCTCCTGCGCGCCCCCTCTCCCCCCACATACACATGCATGTAACCAGTAGGCCTAAAGGCATGTTACACGTGTTCACACAGGAAAAATGCTTTGGACAAGTGGGTGTGGAATAGTGGTAGTAAATGTGAATTAGCTCTACTGAAGAGGAACCCCAGTGGAGAAGTACAGGCTGCTTCACAGAGCTGTTAATGAGAAATTGCCCTCATGTTGTATTTATTTAAGGTGGTATGCTGAGGATCTATGGGAAATTAACTTCCAGCTCTAATCTTGCGATGTGTACAAAATGCAAACACCTCCTGTGGAAACTTTTCCATGAACGTTCGTTAAGGCAGGGACTCTTCGTGCACGACACTGACTGCATCTGTTTCTCATTTTATTCCAGGAGAAAAACCTTTCAAGTGCGAGTTTGACGGCTGTGACAGAAAATTCGCCAACAGCAGCGACCGGAAGAAGCACTCTCACGTCCACACCAGCGACAAGCCCTACTACTGCAAAGTCCGTGGCTGTGACAAATCCTACACACACCCGAGCTCGCTGCGGAAGCACATGAAAGTGCACTGCAAGTCCCCGCCACCCCCTTCCACCAACGTCACCTACATTTCCTCCACAAACCCCCTCGGAGACCCTCTTTCTCCCAACTCCGAGCCTCACAGGAACCGCTCTGCGAACCTCTCCCCTCAGGTTACCAACCTCAACGAGTGGTACGTGTGCCAGGGGAGCGGAGGACCCAACCACCTCCACACCCCCTCCAGCGATGTGCCAACGTCAGATTCAGACGAGGACTCTTTCAGACACGCAGACCCAAGAACAATGCTCTGATGCCCCGTTTAGAACCACCTGACTGTCAAACTTGTCATCTAGTTGACCCGTTAAAGTGTGAAGATCCGTGGTGGCCCGTGCGCTTGGGATATTGATCCGTTATTTTGACTGTAAACGACTGTAAACACAGATAATTCACTGTTATCGTGGATGCAATGCAGGCCTAACTACAGGAGGAAGCATTTCGCTGAGGTGACCCCTGACCTTTCTTAAATTTGAGATCATATATGTCAAAATAAAAACATTTGACACTTACATTAAAACTGAAAGTAATAGTATATTATCTGAAAGTGTCACACAAATGTAAAGAAGGCCTAAGCCAGTTTCTGAATAGAACTTTTCAACAATTAATAATATATTTTTCCTCTTTTTTTGACAAGAGCAATACACAGGGTTTAATTAACGGCCTGGCTTAAGACTCAACTGGTGTGCCTAAATTACATCTTTCATGTGACCTCCCATCACCCCTTGCAGTTTAATAACTTGCCTGCTATCAATCTCTGTCATATTCCAGACATTTAAGGGAAACAAATGGTACTGCAGATAAGGCAACAAATGTTAAAGGATAGGATCTCAAAGGCTATTTTTTTTGTTATTCCCTGTGATTTCTTTAGGATGTGGTACAAACTTTGATAAACCAATAAGGAAAAAAGAAAAAAAGAGGAGGCAAACATCTGAGTGTCTTAAGGGTTCTCATTTACCTTTTCAGATTTATACAATACATGTGTTTGGATGGAATTTTGTAATATTTAAGAACTATTTAAGACTATATTTTATGCAAAATACACAAGTGTAATGCTCGTTAAAGAGTACGAGTAAGTCCCTTGAGACCCTAAATGTCTACACTGACAGGCTTTGACCCTGTAGGATTTGTATATATGTAATTGTACTGATGCTTGTGAATGTTGTGTAGTTTTAATTACAAAAAAAATGTTGTTTTGTACATTGTAATTTATTTGCTGGTATCAATGTTGTACTGGAATTACAGGAACACCAAAGAATAATAATATCAGTTTTGGTGATGCATAGTGAATACCCTGCTGATGTTTTTTTTCTCAATTTCATGCTCATTTTTTCTGTTCGCTTTTTTTTATTTTTTAAATTGTGTTCTGTAAAAGAAGAAACATTTACTTGAATAGGCTGTGTAATGTGAAAAGTCCCTTTCTCGCATGCCTTTTGTAGTGATCTGTCTTTCTCTTTGAGGTGCATGGTGCCGTTGGACATGATGGATAAAAAAAAAGATGAATCAGCTGACAAGATTGTGCAGACCCTTGATGTTCAAAATTAAATTTACAATATAAAAATTCATGCTAAAAAAATGAATAAAAAAAACAGGACATACAGTACAAATTAACAAGTGTCACATTTTTATGATTAAGGAGGGGATTTGATTCATAAGAGTTTGGGGAATTAGATAATCACAGTTTATAAATGGACTGGTTACACATGATATAGGCTGGACTTTGTGATGGTGGGACAGGAAGCTGTGCATTCATTGTCAAATAATTACCTTTAGGATGTGAAATGTAAATAAGACTGAAGAAACTTATTATGTTATTCTCACCTGAAATGAAAAAAAGGTAAAAGTGTTCACTTCCTATGCAGACATTGCTATACAATATTCACTGTTATCTCAGAAAAAGGCCCAACGGGCCAAGAAAGCTGGTATACACTAATCACTGAGCTAATGGGAAAACTTATAGCCCCCTGATGGCGCTACCTCTGAAAGGCGCGACAGCACAAAGCAGCCGAGGCATGAATCATTCATGGGAAAAATAAAAGATAAAAGATATCTGACAATAAGCAAGGCCTTGTATAGAGTGTATAAAACAAGTTCCCCCTCTTATTTCCTCCATTAAAACGCACAATCCCACTTTCAAAGAGTTGCCTGTCCAGTCTATAGAATTAAAATTGACCAACGCGAGTCCTGCACCACTTCAAAGGCTGCAGCTTCTGAGAGGAAGGCTGACCGCTTTGACAGTCTTCACGGTGCGTTAGGATTTCTATGGCAATTGGTTAGTGAGACGCTCACATTTGAATGTGTCTGGTTGAAAAAAAACACACTAACTGCCACTAAATGAACTATAATCAAAGTTCAGGATGCACCCTCTGCAGAAATGTGTGTGTGTGTGCGCAAATACACCGTTGACAGATGACACACACAGCCTGGTTACATTCACCTGCTGAAATTTTGGGTGCACCCAAAATCATTTTTAAAAAAGCAGAAATTGAAGCCATGTAAGAAAACAACACAGACAAACACACACACACACACGCAATTATTCCGAGCTTCCACTCTGCATCAGTTACGACACTTGACTCAACCTGGAGGATGCTGGGACTGTGGCCATAAAATGCAAAACACTTAATCAACACTTAATCAAACAATCTCAAATATGAAGCACATTTTACAGTCCAGGGGAGAAGAAAAAAAATACACTTCAGCTGCATCAGAAGGCTTTGGAAAAGCAACAACTGCAGGCTTGTTCAGTTGTAATGGGGCTTTATCGGTTTTATAGCTGTCCTCTTAAGTTTTCCTGAAAACACTTTATCTGCTGCTTCATTCAACGTACGCGCACTCGCGGGCCTCCTCTCGCTTTGTGCGTGGACTTTTATGGGGCTCAGGGCCCAAAGAGTAGCCTGCTCTTGTAGGTCCTGTTTGGAAACAAGGGCTCAATGAATGTTACAAAATAAACACGATGAAAAATAACCAGAGACAGTTCCTTGGGCATTAAAAGGAAGGGGACTTAATAAAAGGAGTGAAGCAGTCACCCTTCAGTGAGAAACGCTTTGAAGTAGAACTTATTATCTGAGAAATACTTTTTGGTTGTCCTAACGACGCCGCTGAATGGGAAAGGCACTCCTTTGTCAGCGATTTGTTCTCCTTTAGTGGGATGCCCGTGGAAATCACTTACATGGGCCACCTTAACATACTGCCTGCAAATCAGTAACTGGCAGAGTCAGACATGCAGACGCCACTTTGGAGAGGACAAAGCAAAAAGTCGCAGTGAAAACGCCGCTGCTTCTCAATTGCGCCCTTTAAAGGGGTTGAATGATAATTTCTCAGACGAGCGTAGAACCAAAACAAATGCTGTCTTGTCAGACTTTACAAGCATTATCCATCTCCTGAATGCTCGTGGCACAATGCGCACGAAAAAAAAAGGCTTGTGAGGTGATCATCTTGGTCACAAAAGTTAAGAGGCTCCGGTTCAAATAATGAAAGAAACGCAGGTCATTTGATCCGTGCACCTGCGCCATACGCAGCAATGTGCTCGGCTCACCTTAAGGTGTTCAGTTTTTGGGGGGAAATCTTTTTTTTTTTTTTTTTTTCAACTTTAGGTTTATTTTTAGGAGCAAGAAAGCAGGTGTGAAAAAGCACCTAGCACCCCAACACTCCAACACTCCCCCACCCCGACCCAGAAATCATATACAGCAGAACAGCAGCACCTTGTGACAGCTTTGGCTGCTTTTCTCTGTTCTGGAATTAAATCACACTTCCCTTGTTCCGATATAACAATAGAATAATGAGAAGTGTGTGATCAACGGAAGTAACACCCCTGGAAATAAGAAAGAGTGCTGGTAAGTCGTTTGGTGTACATATATAGCCTACCCATTTAGTTAAGTTAAAGGCCAATAAGATGAGCACTGTATTGCAATAAAGGTCATGTTACATATGTTTTTTTTATGTTGCCTTATGTGGATAATTATTATTATTTTTAAATCCAGTCAGAGTTTTATTGCTGCTTTACCCTTCTCCCTCTAAATACACCATAGATTTAATTTGGTGACACACTTTTGTATGTGCACTGTTTGAAGTGAAGCAATGGTCAGAAGTGATATGCAAAAATATCATGAACGACAAATGCATTTCATATCAAATCACTCAGTGTATATACAAGTGTCCAGTTGTGTGTGTGTGTGTGTGTGTGTGTGTGTGTGTGTGCCACAGAAGCACACACACCTGTTTGCCCAAATCTAAACTTCCCCACAGTGGGAAGTCTTCGTTTTTCACATTATCATCTTCCTTACAAACTCGCATTTAACGGCCACATATTTTCTCTCCAGGCATTTTGCCAACTTTTTCCCAAGCTCCCTACCTGCCCACTGTCTTAGGTTTCATCAAGTCAGGGAACAACGCAGTCCAGTTGCTGTCTCACTTCTCCCCGCTTAACTCCAGACTCAACTCCGGGACTGCCTTCGGAGCGGATTTGTTGTTTTGTTTTTTTATTATTTTCGCGCACAGACTCAGATTTTAGTTTGCTCCGCGAACACTCAGCATAGGTTCTTGCATAGAGTACACGGAGGGGGACAACTCTGCAGCAAGTTAAAGGAGCAACTCCAAACTTCTGTATTTTTTTTTTTCAGGAAGGACTCTCTTTCCCCCTGGTTCATGGATTGCAGAAGCTTGGAAACTCTAAATTATTTGTCCGGTCTTAAACTCGGACTGTCGGACGCCTGCGGGGGGAATGTCGCTCCTCTCCAGCCCAACTTCAGCAGCCGTGGCTTCACCTATTAGCCCCGATGTCTTTCCCAAAGGAGTGCGGGAGTTAAACATCTGACGCGCCAGGGGGGTACTCAACTGACCTGTTCTTGGTTTTAGTTTCATAGGAACTTCATTAAATCAATTACCCAGTGGGCACATCATGCTTTTTTTCTTTCTTTTTTTTTTGTATTTTTAGCGACTAAAGTGTTTTTCCCCTTTTTATGTTATTCTATAGAGCAACCTATGGCGTCCTATTGGCTTCTACAATTAAATAAAAAACATAACCTACACAGAACAACGTGTTTATTCTCCTTCTGACATTTAGACAGCTTGAGATGACAGTTGAGAAATATACTAAGTGCACTTAGAGTACCAGCAGGCACAAAGCATCGTTGCTCTGTTTTCATATACAGCCTACAAAGTTTTATTTTACAATGTCTAATCATTTTTAAAAAATAAAATAAAATGTCTTTAAAAACACGTGCACTCATTATTCATACTGGAATTAATTTGGGACAAAAAAGGTAAAAAAAAAAGGGAACAAATGTAGAAGAGCAGGAAACACCTTCTGAATCAGAAAGAAAATTGAAGAGAAATCCTTTGGAGCATTGCAATAACAGGTGCCAACAGCCTGGCATCTCTACGTATTCGCAACAGCACTAAGGAATTAGATTCTTAGTTTTGTGTCAGATTAAATACATTACAAAGATGTTTCATATGCCACCTTGAATTATCTAAACTATATTTATGACATTCAAATAATTATTTAATTGTAATATTTAAGGTGGAAACAGTTCCTTTTCAAAAAAAAAAGAAATTGTCCTGTAATGAGTCGACAATCTGTGACATGAAAGATCAGTGCAACACCAGTGCAGCCATACCTCTACTATTCTAACTAAATCTTTTGGGGTTACTTCACAAATTGTCTATGCTATCGTGTGTATAACGGCCGCTTCACAGTCATGCACTAGTATTCAGAAGAGCATGATACATCACTCAGAAACTGACATAATATCTGGTGGCTCAGTAACATCTGTGGGGGTAGAGACTTGGTGCCGGTCCAAAGCCCCATCCGAGGACTGGGAGCCACTCCAAGGCAGTAGGTGAGGAGAGCAAGGTCGTCCACGGACAACCGCATGAGCCAGGCCCTGCTACCTGGCCCTTATATAGTGCACCGGCCAGAAGATAGAAACTAAAGTGCAGATAAGCGTGAGCATGCTGCCCCAGTAGTCTCTTATTGAATGACAGGGTTTCCTTAAAAGCCTCTAAATGCAGGATGTAGGCTTCAGCGTGCTTGGGCTGGAGGGAAATGGTGAACTATACTCTATCAAAGAGAAGCAGATGGACTTTTTAGTGAAGGATATTTTCATTTGTACTGCTTACGGGGTTCACTTTGGACTGAATTAAAAAAAAAAACAGCTTCCTCTCTGGCACATGAGTGACTGACTCAGTTTTCCTTATTTTAAAATGTGCACCTGGTTTTGTTATGGGCTGCTTTTTTAAGAATAGAGACAAATAAAAATTGGTATGATATGAGCACCAAAAACACTGAATTGCACTTCTACGTGCCATTGAAGACATGCTGACCTGAGACAAAAATACCAAGTTGTGGCCGCTGGTGATTTCCTAGGCTAAGGGATTACTTTCACCACCACGATCCCTACGATTCAAATTCAAATCCACATATCTAACTTCAATTTCAACCTGACATATCTTATAAACCTATCTATGATTGATCACAATGATCTCAAAAGCATGGTGCCAGTCCACCATTTTAATCCACCCCCATTTCTTTGCTTCTCCTTCCTCACCATCACTTTCTCCATTGTGGATGAAGATTGGTATCAGTGCCAGATTTGTGCAGAACTATCACACCTGCAACATCAGATGGCGGGCCATGAATGCATCTGGTTTTATTGCAGAAAAGGTCAGCATTTAGCGTGGGGGAAAGCACAGCTGGCGAGAGGGGGCATCCTTGGAAAGGAGAGAGGGGAAAAAGATAGAGGGCTATGTCCAGGTAAGCAGAGAGGGAACATGAGTAGACAAGAATAAGTCTTGGTAATAAAAAAGACAAACGGTCAGCTGTGCCAACAACAGATAAGGGTTTGACTCCTGTTATGCCTGCAGACATCTTCACATAGCTATGTTCATCATGGGCAAACTAGTGAAGTTGGTTACCAATCATTCTCAGCTTCCAGTCTCACTGTAGGAGCTCTAATCCAATGTGATAAGCCAGTGCACAAGCAGTAAAGGATCTAGTGGAGGCACCACTGCCTCCTCAACCATGCAGAGCCAAGACCTCCCTCTGACTTCATGGAGGTGCCTGCGTGGATGCCAAACATCACAAGCCTCACACCCATTCTCTTTAACCGACTTGGGTTTGGAAATGACAGATATGGCTCTGGATGGGCAGAAGAAAATGTGGTGTCTTGATGTCTCCAACTGACCAGGGATAAGCCAGAAAGGATATATGGCTGGATAGGCAATAAGATTGAGATATGGGGGTCTCCATCTGACCGATGGCTTCAAAGAGATGTGGTGTTGGTCCACTGAGGCCCCAGATGAGGCTTAAGACATAAATGATTCAATACCAAGATGACCTATGGTATTATTGGTATCCAGGAAATAACTCTCCATCTACTTTCCTATTCCTTAGCCCGCTTTGTTCTGCAGAAAACACATTTGGCCCCAACTGCCGTTCCAGAAATTCTGTTTAACAAACAGAAATGTGAAATGTGTTGAATCAAAGAATTCCCAACCCTCCACCTCATCTAAGGACATAAGCAGCATACTTATTAGGCAGAGCTTTTTACCTGCTGTGAAGATACTGATGACAGCCATAATGTGTCTGGTTGTCCCATAGGACACTTAGCTCTGGACTGTCCCAATCACAAGACTAATTGTATAATTAGGCCAGCTCCATTGGGGATGGGCACCTTTTGGCCCTTCCTTGACACTTGCCATTGTAAATGACAGTATATCTCACAAACTATCAATGCGTATCCATCTTAGTGACACTAAATCATGAGAGATGGTGATATTTTATTACCATGACTGATGTAACTCTCAAGAGATTTATAACATACTTATAAATGTCCAGTGTTTACACAAACAAATACTTTGAGTTTACTTATTTAATTTCAGTCTACGTTCACATTTTCTAGCAGACATTTGAATATAACTGTCTTCTGGATTGATCAGCCAGAAGATTATGTATTCATAAGTTCAGTGGGACACTGCAGGGTGGTGCTTTCAGATTTGGTCCTGAGGAGCAATGCAACAGCCCGTACAGACACCGAGAGCGCTTATTTCCCTACTCCAGCCCCTCCTTAGATTTTCAGCATCACCATGCACATCATTATCGTTGTCAAAAGTTGTGCGCGGAGTATGAACTCTCGGTGATGGGGGCTGTGGCAGGCGCTGCCCGAGGGGGGCCAGGGGGAGGAGGGGGTGACGCGCAGGTGCTGGCGCTTCAATTCTGACCGGCCGCGGCGAGGTTAGGACACCTCTCCATCCAGGAGGGCCCCATAGGTGCCCTCATTACGCAGGCCCCTGTAGCACCGAACGGCGTGCGCATGGAGAGGAGAGGTGCGACTCTTTACGCTCCAAGTCTACCTCTCCCACCTGGCCTCTGTCTGTCTGTCACAGCTCCTATAGGGAAGATTCCCAATATGAATTATAATAAGCATAATAAGAACCTTGTGGTTGCAGGAAAACAAGAAGGGTATTGGCAATGGCGCATTATTAGAGATAGTTAAGCAAGCATCACTTTCGCAACGTCTCCGAAATGTCATATAAACAGAGCAGTAATGAGTCACCACTTAAAAAGTTAGGCATGCATGTGCTAATCCGTCTCTGGGATGGGTTCTTTTTAAATATCACCTTCCAATAAGCAAGCATTTGCAAGCATTGCTATAGATGTCCTCGTCATATTGTATGATGGATGTGTAGAAAGTATGTTAAACTAATGGAGTTTCTCCAAACTTCCCCGCTGCACACTGTGATCGAGATTCAAAGGGCAAGTGGTGCTTCATTAACCGTATCCCCATTTACTTTAGATCCCCCTGAGTCTCAGAGAGAGCGGATTAATGTCAATTACCTGTCATTTTTAAACACCTACGATATGTTACGTCCGCTCGGCTTTTAAAGAACCACGTCGCCTTTTCCTCAGAAACGCTTTCAAATGACCAATTTGCGAGAATTTTAATGAGAAAAGAATAAAAATGTTCATGTTGGAATTATATTTTCTGCCATGGGATTTTGATTGTTGTTCTGTGAGCTACAGTCGACATTTGTTATCGAAATGTAGTTTACTATAACATTAAATCCAGAAGTTGCGCTGATCACCGTTGGGGAGGTGATTGAAAGTGACGATTGAATGTTATGTGTATCTTTTTTTATATAACAGGCACGTGTCTAATCTGCTCAGATCATTTAAACAAACGACAAATTAGGCACATTTGAAATGACCAAAACAGTATGATTGTTTCTTAAATCCCAATTAGCAGGCTGTTTGGATTACAACAGTTTTAACTATTGAACAAGATAATGAATACAGACTGGTTGTGGTTATTTCTTATGTTCCATTAAAGAAGACTCTTCTCTGATACAAACTAATAATTGTCAGCAGCTCAGTGGACATGATTTCCCTTCAAAGAGCCAAAAGAATGGACTGCTATGCGTGATGACCGTACTAAACAAAAAGCCAAAGTACTGGACAAAGAAAACACCATCCTGCTCGAGGACCAATGAGGAGTTTCTTTCACTTTTCAGTCACTCCTAGTTGTGCGCGGGATTAAGAGAGGGCTCTTGACTCTCTCTTTCACACAATACCAAGAGTGCTTGTCAGCAACTTGAAGGGAAAAAAGAAGAGAATAATACGTGAGTCCAGGGTTATCGTGTTTAATTGGATTAGATGGTGTCATGTTGAAGTCCGGAGCATGACAAACAAGAGGTAGACGGCGAGACGGCTGGGATATATACATCATTGTCCCGCTTGGAGGATACTTAATAGAAACAAATGTTTCTTAGAAATTTAGTGATACATTCCCCCAACTCATTCATATAAATAGAGCCCGTCTTAGTGCCCCTCCATAGAGAGAAGTGGAACACGCTGAGGCTGAGAACTGTGGCACTGGAGAGGTTTATATTGTCGGGATTGTGTTATTGGACGTGTGCTGCGCTCATCTGTGCGTCAAGCAGCGGCAGCAATAACAAGGTGCGCGCAGCTGTGTGTGCAGGTGCGCGGCCTCCACCTGCTCAATGAACGAGAGAGAGGGAGAGAGAGAGAGAGAGAGAGAGAGAGAGAGAGAGAGAGAGAGAGAGAGAGAGAGAGAGAGAGAGAGAGAGAGACGGATGCAAAAGCTGTGTTCTTGATTGTGCAGATAAATAGAGAATTGTCACCCAGTTCCTCTCAGTTTGTTTCAACCTTTAAATGCGCAAAAGACACGCGACAAGGTGAAGGTTCAAGAGGAACAGCATACATTTAATATAAATACATACATATATATATATACATTTAATATAAACTAGACTCTGAAGCCTGAAGTTGACACATCCTGTTATTTATCAGTAAAGCACTGCGCCAAAAACTCTACATGTCCCAATCAAGTAATCTGGTGTTCCGCACCATTTTGTTCCAAAACACCATCAGTGAATCAAAACAAACAAAAAAAAAAAAAAAATGGGAGGTTCGAAGAAGCAAAGGTGAAAGTGTTTATGGGAGGTTCGAAGAAGCAAAGGTGAAAGTGTTTATGGGAGATCCTCAGATGTCGATATCACCCAGGTAAACATGGTGGGACAATGAGAGCAGAGGATCAGGCGCGCATCAGTGCGCACACGTGTTCCAGATATTCGGCTGAAAAGTCGCAGGTTCTCCCGCCCCAGCATTTCTGTCTATATGAGAATTTGTCACATTTTCAGTAGGGCAGAAATATGGAACCCATCCTTCAGTTGGCCCTGTCTTATCATTTTACTGCCTAATTAGCTGCTAGAGGCAGGTGTGAGGTTTGGGCTCCGCGCATGTCTGTATGGCCACAGACCTCCGCAGACATTTTATGAGGTGCTGTTACTTTTTTTCTCTCTCCCTTAAACTGTCTGTGTCGGTCGCGTAAACTTTCTATTGGTCTTTCTTGTCTGGTGCGTTCTGGTACAACAAAGACTAACAAACAAACAAACATGCAAGACCAACCAGCAAGTCTAGGTCTAGGTAGGTGCGGTTCCACCATTTAATGGCGCTGTAATTGTGACAGGAAAGTGCGCTTTAATGCCAACATCACCTAGATAGACATATGCCACACCCATCCCATTTAAGTTGTGAAATTAAAAAAATTACACACATACACGACATTAACTTGTAGATACGTCGCTATGGTCCACAGGACAGGCGGCTGACTGGAAATAAAATAAGAAACTGGTGGTGTAGAGAAGTTGAAGTCGAGGAAACTTCAGAGTCAGATATAACGACAGATGGACACTTGAGGTAAGGGCAGGGACTTTTTGTCGCTCTGCAACGAGTCTCACTGCCATGCCACCCCTCCTATCCTCCTCCTCCTCCTCCCCGACACCCTTCCTCACTCCTGGCAACAGCAGACAAAGCGGGCGGATTTTAGTGGTCTCCGCCTGGGCCGGTCAGCCTTTGATCTGAGCCCGTTAAGGAGAAGGGAGTCTGGGGGGAGTCAGGCCAAGAGGAGGGCTGAGGAGGAAGGTAAAGTCACCTCAAATATTTTTTACCTACAGAAAAAAAATAAATCATAAGACTAAATTATTTTGTGGGATAATATAGGCATCCCAATTTGCATAGGACACAACACCTTGAGGGTAAGGTGTTGCCAGCCTAAAGTCATGTTCATTTCTGTTACATTATTTTTCAAATGATGATATTAATCCGCCAGGTAAACGCACCCAGGCCAGACTGGACTTGAAGAGAAACGGATTTCAAAGGAACTCTGCAGGATGAAGGGCCTTCAAATATAGAGAGGCCTGGACAAGTTTAGTTCAGTGGGTTAAATTAAACCGAGATAGACGCCTCCCCACCCATCACCTTTATAATAGACCCATTACAGGTGGGCTGCAGCTGCACCACCGTAATATTTATATCAATCTGTGTATTAGGAATGAGATGTTGACTAAATTTGATCTGCACTGGCAAAATAAACCCCACCTATAGGCAAGATGTATTTTCTTTAGAGAAGTAATGTTATTTAGCTTTACACGAGGTCTGTCGGGCTGTGTTTATAGCACCGCATCAAAACAGATTTCTGGAGGTGGTGGGGAGGAAAAAAAGAAAAGAAAAGAAAAGAAAGTTTGGATTTAACATCTCGGATCCCGATCTGCTCCGTCCCCTCGGACTGCCCTGCTGACGGGGCCACTCAGACAAAAGCTCTTCTCAAATGAAGTTAGTTATGGTCCACATGTGCCAGATCACTGAGGCAGCGCGGACAGGCCGCGGTGGATTTCATAGCATGCAAACGCAGACAAAAAGGAGGCTGGCCATGAGTCTGTCATCACTGGGGGAAATACATTTGCTCTGCGTTAAATAAAACGACTGCTTTTTGTGTTTTCTGATTAAAAAAATCAAACAAATATTCCTCGAAAATGCGGTAATATTCAGACTGAAGTTGCAGGTAATACTGAAGGGATACAGTGCGTAGGTAGGGAAGCTCGGGTTTTCACTGCAGTATTTAATACAAACGGACTTCATTGATAAAAACCACTGAAGGCTGAGGTTTTATTTATTTTTTAACAGACCTGGCTTTTTTTTTTTAAAGAATCCGGCCTTTATTGGTTTTATTTTATTCTTAAAATTATATTTTGGAAAAGGTCAAATCAGCTTTCTTGCAGCACATGTATTTTATAAATTCTACAACCCCAGAATGCTTATCTGGAAACAAAATAAAATAGCCAATTTCTTTTTAATTTAAAGCCCTTTTTTATTAATATTTCTGAAAATAATATTTGGCCGTTTAAAAACATTTTGTTGTCTGCCTCAGGGCTGCAATGTGTCGAATATGAAGAACTAAAAGTAATAGTTCTGTCACCGTTTCTCACAAGATCGCCCATTGAACCCACTTTGAAAATGCGGTAACTTATTTAAACGACATTCCTAAATATTGAAAAAGAGTTAATTAGCTCAAACTAAATGTTTTATGTTGATCAGCTCTGCACACGTTACATTTCGAGCCATTTGGGCTAATAGGTTTACACTTTTCAAACTGTGCTGCAGCTACAATAACGAGGTATTTTATTGCCTTAGAATAATCTTTTCCTGCAATTACTTTGTCATATATTGTCATTAGAAGTCTATTAAAACATCAAGTCATTATTTGGCAATCCCCGGGCGGGGAATTAGAATAAAACCATCTTTGCCACACGGGTCCCATTTAGATTAATGGAAAAATATGTAAAACATTTCGTTTTAATTTTCCTCTGACAGTGTTTTGCATACATGCATTTTCTCCGCCTGCGCTGTCCCTCATAATTTATGAAAGCAATCTCGACCAACACATTACCGGGCTATGAAATACTGCTCGCAGCCTAATTGATTCCCGTCACAATTTTGTGAGGTTATAATCGTGTTAATTGTAATTTACTCTCTCAGGGAATACCAGAGAGATGTATTTAAATAAAACTGCAGAGCGGACGGAGAAGATTATATCAGTTCCACACATAATAGAAATGTCATGTAGAATTACACAGCGGAGGCAGACAGGGATGCATTCCTCTAATCTACAGAGATGTCACTGAAACCTTCTGCTTTTTCATTCCCAAATGTTTTTTTTCTTGTTCAATTGCAAAGTCGTCAAGGTGCAATGAAAGGTGAGCAAAGCGAGCTATAAAGACCGACAGACGCCGTTTGTTGTACCTTAAATCAGAGAGGGGGAGGGCTGGGGAAGTGTGGGTGTCAGTGGAAAGATTATTGGATGGAAAGGAAAATGATAATGTATGTGTCAAATGTTCAGGGGATGTGTTTTGTTAGAATATAAATGGCTGATGTGTTTCCCGATCATCCTCAGAAGATATCTCCCGTCCTGTCTGTGGAGACACCTGTTGTTGCACAGCAGCTTGGAAAAAGCCAAGTTGTCCCATCAGACCGGCCTCCTTCACCACTAAAGTCACCCCGTGAGCCTCTGATTGACTTTTTGTAGCCTATCTGGCAGTTCTACTGTACTCTGATTCAGTAGGGACAGTCATTACACATGTGAGAGGACAAAACATTGAAAAATTAAAATCAATATTATTAAATTCAATGTATCAATCTGCAAATAAACATCTGTTGATACACTTATTACTTTCTTTCATCTTAACATATTGATGGAGACAACTTTTACATGAAAATCAAACTATGAATCAAACTGTCAAACAGCTCTTTATTTGTATTTACCCGTCTTAACAATTCATACAAATCAAAGCTGATTTTCATTCTGTAACTTCTTCTGCATTCACTTCAGATTTCAACGAGACTCGGCTGCAACAGATGATGAATTGATGAGAGTCAAAGTCACAGTAAAGTGTTTCAAAATGTCATTAAAATAGCCCCTTTAATGACATAACCCCAAAACGATATATATTATGATTTAAGCAGCTGTACAGGATACTCACAATCTACAAATTCTGTAACTGACAAGTAGAAGAAACATCTCCTTTAAATATACAATTCAAGTCGACTGAGTTGGAGATACAGCTTGTCCAATGTCTATTTTAAAAGATCTGCAGAGCCTCACAAAATGGCTCCACCCCAAACGATGTTTATGGATCTATCTAATGAAAGTCGCACATAATAGCAGTTTTGTCCACCAAATTCATTGTAAAATGTTAGATTGTGTGAAAACAAACAAACAAGCTGAGTGTGAATTCCAGACAGAATAAAAGTTAGCCAGGGGTGAGGGAAATATGTGGCCAAATGCCAAAGAGACAGCTTACTGTTTGAGTCTTTGGCTGGGCGCAGGAGTGGTTTCGATCTTTTTTGTCTGGCCTGGCCTGGCACAGACCACAGTCCTGCCCCAGACACAATAGATCATACAGTACGAGAGAGAGAGAGAGAGAGAGAGAGAGAGAGAGAGAGAGAGAGAGAGAGAGAGAGAGAGAGAGACAGAGAGAGACAGAGAGAGACAGAGAGAGACAGAGAGAGAGAGCGAGAGAGAGAGATGGGGTAGGGGTGGTATGGTGCCTTTCATTACCATGGTCACCAATGGCACTATTAACCATTCAACACCCCCCCAATTATCCTCCCATCCACAGTCAGAGAGACAAAGCCTCAGTCCTGGTCTGCTGGAGCAACATGGCCACTAATCTGTCTCACTCTAACATCACACCCACTTCACTGTCTCTGGAAGTCAGACGTGGACAGGCACTCCACAGCGCCCCATTGTACTTTTATTTGTGACAGCACAACAAACGACTTTACTGAACTTGGTTAGGAGTTCATTTTTAAACAATTGACCCTTTAGGAACTGGACAAGTGGAAATAGCTTTTGAATATGCTGATAAATACAGATGAACCTGAGAATCCAAGTTTAAATCTGTGTTAAATGAGAGATCAGGTAAAGAATAGTGCCGCAGCATGTGCATGTATGCAGTGTTTATTTTTTGTACAGGTCATGGTGTGTCTGACGCCACACGCCTTCTCCATCAAGACCACAGGCTCACAGCTGCCACAGGGCGAGCTGCATGTCTTAACTAAGGAGACTGACACAAAAAAGCTAAATTGTGAGTTTACGCACTTCCATCTGTGTTGTTTTTTAAGCGACAGAGACTTTGATGTTGGTGAGTCAGGGCCCGGGCAGGGGCTGAGGCCTGACTGGAAGACTGGAGGCCTAATGAATAGATCCACAACAGTGGCTTGTTGTGTTTGTTTACCCTTTCGCCCAGCTGCCTGGACCGTGGAGATGGGAGAGCATTCATCATGAGCTAGGAGAAATGGGAGGCATGGGCAAACACTGGAGAATGACATGATGGCGCGCACACACTGCAGAGTGTGCCAAGAAAGTGCTCCACAGGGCAGTAACCGTCAAGGCTCGGTTTCAAGAGGCGCATATTTACTGCTGCTGCTCACTATGGGCAGATTTTGTATATCAAAACAAAAAAGCAAAAACTGCAAGACTGCTCCAAAAGTGAAACTTCACTGCAATTGTCATAAGCATCAAATAAACGTAATCAAGACATTTCAACAATTATTAAAAGCTATTAAAACCACAATTTCCCCCATCCATTTCTGTCAGGCATCGTAGTTTATAAGCTTTTCAAGTGCTATTATAGTCATGAAACCTCCAACAGTTTCCAGTTTCCTTTGACCTCTCCCGTCAGTGTTTAGTTGTGCGGTTCCTCCCGTATCTTTCCACCAGTCGTGTTATTGCTCTGGCACCACAACGGAGAGCGTCACGATGTTCTGCGCCTGCTTCACCGAGGGCATGTCAATCATGCTGCCGCGGAAGGTGAACGCACCCTGAACAGGTTCACGACAGAGGCGAGAGCAGAAAGAGAAACATTAGACCGGACGTATATAGTAAAATGCACATTCTCAGATGAAGGATGGCATTTACAGTAGCAGGAAGTAGATAACTGTAAGGACAACATAACATGCCACTGGGTGCCATCACAATACGCATTTCATATTACTTTGTGGGATGTAGCATAAACAATGTGGTTTTTAATCTGTACTAATTAATAGTAAACAAAGTCGGTAATTACAGCAAACAGTGAGTTGCAAAAGAAAATGTACCAGGTGCGCGTGTAAGTAGATATATAGTCAAGTGAAAGATTAAAAAAACCAAGAGGACTACAGAGAATAAGCAAAGTTGCATTGACATTTATGAATTATACATCTTCTGGTATTAAATATGACTTTATACAAAGATCTCCAAGAAACCTCAAGTCGGAAAAATGCAGTCAATAGCTGGAGGAGAGAATTATGAAAAACAAGCACCTGTCGTGTTGTGAGACAAAGGGACTGACCCTGCTCGCTGTTCAAACGCTCACTCACACAGAGACGCACACACACACAGAGAGAGAGAGACGCACACACAGAGAGAGAGAGAGACACACACACAGAGAGAGACACACACACAGAGAGACACACACACAGAGAGACACACACACACAGAGACACACACACACAGAGACACACACACACAGAGACACACACACACACACACAGAGACACACACACACACACACACACACACACACACACACACACACACACACACACACACACACACACACACACACACACACACACACACACACACACACACACACACACACACACACACACACACACACACACACACACACACACACACACACACACACACACACACACACACACACAGAGGAGGGATGGGTAGGATATAAATCCCTCGGGCGATGCCTAGTAGGAGCAGCCCTGGCAGGGAGAGAGGTGTGGGCAGATTGTGTATTACCTCAGCAGATAGCCCACAGAGCTCAACACACAGGATCCAACCATGCACTAAATTAGGAACAATAATATTGTACACTTAATTGGCCCGGCCCAACCCCCATCCCCTCCACATCTCCTATGTATCTCTGAGAGTCACCCAGGGGTGTACAGTATGTATTCTCTGGAACTACAGAGGTGTGTGAGAGGGTACACAAAAGGATCAGTCAGAGTTTCAGAGCAGAGAGGGACCCCTGTCAACTCAACACACTCACAGATATTGTGTCATGCTGGAGAAACACAGAAAGTTTTGTATACAAAAAAATCCCCTGGTCTGGTCTGGTGTGGTGTGCATACAACCATCTGTCAGGTTACGCATAGTCATGTTTAATTCCCTTTTAGGACAAACCTTCAGACTTTAGCATCTAGGATTACCAATTTTAGACCAAAACACTAACATGAATAAAGAGATTTTTATTTTAAAACTGTAAAATAATGTGTTTTTATATTTGGTAGAATATGTTAACATTACCTTTCCCTCCTTTTGGTGTTGGTCAAAAGCTGCAATGAGGTCTTTGGCCCACTGGACCCTCTCTTGACTCGGGGAGAACTCTTCCTGCACAGCCTGGATCTGCCCTGGGTGGATAACCTGCTTACCTGCCCAGAAACATACAACCACACAGAAATAAAGTAAAATATGCTAATGATAACAGCGGGCTAGCTGTGGCTTCAAATAAAATTAAATACAAGCAGTATTAGTGCTAAAAAAAACCTAAAAAAACAAAACACTGGTTTTACGTGTTGGCACAGAGTTACTGATAACACCAATTACACTCCCTGAGTATAACAACAAAAATTGTCTTTTTGTTAAACTGTTAGCAAACAGCTGCGTGGATGGAAAAACAAATAAGTCTAAAATTGTTAGAGAATGCAGTTTGCACTGAGCCTGTGAATGTTCTCATTTGTCCAGGTCATCGTTATCCTCAAAGCAATTTCAGTCAAAAGCAACTGGACTGGTTATTTGTCTTTTCACCTCTCATCCAAGAGGCTTCATCAGTTCATGTACGCATCTGACCAGGCTGGGACTGGTGCAGTTAGCACTGTTTCTGGGAGAGCCACTACACAAAGAGGCAATGAGATAGGAGAAACAAGAAATACTGAAAATTAAGTTGTGTGTGCATTTATGACATCAAGTGTCTCCCGTCTGCTTGCAGCCCTTCTGTCAAACAGAAACTTTGCTGAATGCTTCGTTAGATGTGAAGTGGTCTAGAACAGAATACTGATGGTGAATAGCCTTACAGAGCCACAGTCAATTAAATCATTAAAACTAGCAATTGAAATCAAGTATATATTTATTTATATAAACTATATTTACACCTATGTTCAAACAGATATAGAACAAAATGTTTTCATGCATCCTTACTGAAATCATTCAACCAGTAAAGAAAGATGTATTTTCTATGAATACATTTCATATTGCTTCTGTACGACGGTCGTCGTCAGTGGTTGCATACCTTTCAGAAATGACATCTTATATCCAACTGAAAAAACAAGCCTAACATGGAGTTATGGCTCTGTCAGACACAATCTCCCACCCCCCTACTCCCACTCACTCTCAGTTAAATGTGGGCTAACGCCACAGACATAATCCCGTGTACATTTGCAGATCAAACTTGTAGTGATAAGTTAAGGTTATGAAATGTCTGGTGAGAAAGACGGCTCAGCGGCAGCCAGCAGGAACTCGACACTTTAGGGCTTAGCTCTGTCGCCGACAACAAATCCTTCAAGGTGGCCGAGCGGGCAGGCTGCACCAGCGAAAAAATTTTGCCCAGGAGAGAGGAGAGGCGAAGAGAGGAGAGGAAAGGAAAAGGGAGGAGAGAACCAACTCCCTTCATCCAGCCCCGCTCACCCCAGTTAACCTCAGCAAAAACACACACAGCACTTACACGATCCACACACTGTAGTTAAAGCCTTGAACAATTACTAATGAGAAGATAATTCAATGACTTGCAAGTTATGATTAATAGATACCTTCGAGAGGAATGTGCATACTACAAAATATGACATTTGGCACGTTGTCATTGCTAATTCATGACTATCTGTGTTTGTTTCCTGCGATACAGAGACTAATTGCACATTTTCTGTTGGACAAACAGCCTGAGGACTCCCCAGGCTGGAAGTGTGTTTGTGTGTGTGTGTGTGTGTGTGTGTGTGTGTGTGTGTCTGTGTCTGTGTCTGTGTGTCTGTGTGCGTGTATATATGAGAGACAGAAATCTTTATTTGTGCGTGCATGCGCATCACCTCATCTGCAGTTCTTAAATAACACCTATTTTGGATTGCATACCAATATTGCAAATATGTCCACAACAACCTCTGTGTTTGTGCATGTGTGTTGCATTATATGAGGATTGAGGCATGAGAGGTTTTACTACTTCTTTTACTTCTGGGCTGAAAACAGTAGCATGTTTCCCCACTGAAATTGGTAGGCTTAAATATAATCAAAGAAGGTGTCTGTGTGTGCGTTTGTGCGCACGTGTCTCTGTAGAACATCAGCAGAATGACGGAGCGAAGACACAGACAGGGTGACTCAGGTGCCCTCCGTTAAAACCCATTGGTTCTCCTGAGATGCATCATTCATGCCCTCCAGCCAATCCCTGCCTGCCATGTGGTGCTGGCATCTCATTGGAGGATGGCCATTTAACAAAGTGCTCCCAGGCGAATGATGGGCAGGGTCCCGGGGATGGACGTGAAATGTGGTCCCTGAAAGCATAGTATTTTGTGGAACCGTTTTCCATTTCTGGGAGGCAAACACATTTAGAAGGATCACTGAGTCTATGCAGCAACACATAGTTTAAAGCACATAAAACAAGATGCTAAAAAGTAAAGATGTGGCACAATTCAATCCTTAAAATGAATGACCTTCCTCCCCTACAGACTTGATACTTGTCAAGGTTTTTCAGAATTTTGCCTTGCCTGTCCTGTGTACCAGTAAGAAGCACCGGGTGTTTGTGTTTCACCAGTGTGTTCTGTGCTCGGTGCTAATGGGTGCTGTACGCGGCTTAGGTACTGCCAAGGTCAATTACTGCACAGGTAGAGGCTTTTGGCTGCACCGTATTATTGCTTAAGCACACTCTGGCCAGTAATAGCTACTAACTAAGATTATACAGAGTGCCCATGACTTGTAAGCCACTAATCCAGTGCTTTGAATGGTTCTGTTCCATATCAAATCTGGCCATTTATTTCATCAACCGGCTGTTTCCATCATTAGGCTTTCATATATTTTACCCCCTATAAACAACCCCTTATGAATTACCGTCTGCCAGAAAAGGCAAGTCATTCTGATTTTAACAAATGGAAACAATAAAACAGATTATATTTGTGATTAAGGCACACTTTTTAAGAACCCTTGTGCTAAACAGATTATACAAATCCCATTGCAGCAGCATGTAAATATTTCATTGTGGAACTACAAAAAGAAAAATGTCAATTTGTTCAGTAAAAGGTGTGAATCATGGAAGAAATCTGCACGGTTACAGCTGAATCATCCTGATACAAGCACACAGAAATGCACACAGACACAGCACCGGAGAAGAGTTGAGGTCATCCGGAAAATAAGTTGCTGTATGAGACAAGAAGCCGTCATACACAATGATTTGATGATGTGAAGTGCAGGTACTGTGTCGTCACAGAGAATGTGCTCAAAGACTCACAATTATAAAGAGCCAAACAAATTAGTCTACTGCTTTTTTTTCTCCAGCTCTTTCTAGTGTGAAAACTGGCCATTTGCTGACAATGTTCTGATTCAATCACCGATCTCACATTTAAACAAAGACAAACAACCGAGAACCGAAGAAGATTATAACATTGTAAGTAACGAAAACATTATATTATGAGATTCAATTCTTTTCATCATTCAGACTTTATGTGGCTAACAGTGGGGAAATATGTCAGATTTTGAAATTATCACCAGTCTTTAGAGGATGAAAATACCAAAATAAATATATTTGCTTCAGCGAAGGAAGAATGACTGGAATACCCACTTTGGAACAGGCTGTCCTGCCTTCTGTGGTCTGTTACATGCAGTCTAGGGGGCACAGACACACATTCTGAAAGCGTTGCCTGGCTACAGACACACACAGAGAGCGCTGTTAAAGTAGACGCTACCTCTACTTTAACTGCCTTTAATCATACTTGCACACACGCACACGAGCAGGTACACAACCGAGTGCACACACACAGGCACAAAGCCATTCATGGTGGGTACAAGAGAAATGTCAGAAAAGCATTTAAGGACAGCAGTGTTGTTCACTATTCACGTCAGCGGCACCTGAAGTTCTAAAAAAAGACAAGCAGCCAGTTCGAATCGAAGACACAATGGTAATTTTGAGGTGATACCACTGACCGTATAATTAAAATTGACGTAGCCACTGTGACCTCAACCACTGGTTTGTGGACTGCTGTTTTGAAGCCACGTGTCAGACCTCGAGGCAACGTCCACTTCTTTTATACAGCCTATGGGTGAGACCTTCACTACATTGAACAATACAGGTATATCAATGTCAAATGAAAAGCCAGATGTTCTGTTTCCTTCCAATGTGTTTTAAACGTTTTATAACATCAGTTATCAACCACCTCATGCATTCTTTTCTCAGTTGGAATGCAGGAAGAGCAAGATGGAGTAACAGAGGGAAGAATGAGTGAAAAATTATATGTTGGATTTCCTGAATGCAGCTACAACGGGGAGTTTAGGGAAGTCTGTTACTGTGCTGCAGGGAAGAGTAAAGAATAAATGGGATACAAATAAAGATCAACTATTGAGAACGATGTGAAGCAAAGGCAGATACCAGAGCTATCTGGGATGCACAGACATGTTGAGGAAAGGACCTGAAGTGACCTTAGTTAATGGGACATTGACCGATGTGAGAAACAGATAGGAGAAGGTTTACCTGTGAAGCCCATGAGAGCTCCCTCTCTGGCCTGTCTCCTCAGCCCCTCCACATCTTTGTAGTCAATGTAGACCAGATCGATGGCCTGCAGTCCAAACGCTTTGGTGGTCACAACCACCTTCTGCCTTGCGTAAAGTAGCTCCCTGGCATCTTTGGTCCGTGTGGCGCCTAGAGAACAAAATATGGGGGTACAATCACATCATGTTGGTCATGTTCCGGTTAAGATCTCAGAGAGATGCAGACGGGGTGAGGTATGATGAACGGAGCAAAAGGGAGCTTGACCTGTTCAACATGCTTTTACAGATAGGCGGATCTTACATTACAATGTTCTTTGAGACAAGTCAAGAAAAAGGTGTAATAGCTACCAATGCTGGCACAGAAGTCATCAGAGCCAAATACCACGCCGTCATGGTGGAGGCCGGCCTTGGGAGCAAGTCGACGGATTTCCTCACACACCGCCTGGAGAGAATACATATTAGCATAATACAGGTTGACCAAAGTGACACAGGTGTGAAGAGGGAGAGAAATGTTGTGAAGAGGGAGAGACATATTGGCACAAAAGTTGCTGAATAAATTAAATTATACTCCAATATTCCAACAGCAGTTCACATAATCTGTATTACTGAGTTTTCTCCACAGGCAAAAAGCATCCAAAAAGAGCTATGATCACACAAGACCTAACTATTATCCCAGCTTCCTCTTTCATACAGAACAATATTCATGTACTAAGCCCACTAACTATGCCACCTGCAGTCACATACTGCACATACGTACTAGAGATGCCTCTTTACTCTTAGTCGGGCAAGTTTTTCTGAAGAACTGTCAAGTACTGAAAGCTGGCTTGGTCAGAATTATCTTGTTTACTTGTTCTACGACTACATATTATTTGATTTAAGGGAAGCAGAATTTAGGCAAAGTCCTTATACGGCTAGTTTGTAATAACACTTTTGAAATATATATAAAAAAAGCTTTTGAAATAAAAGGACCTGGACTGACAAATGTCAAACTATAACAAGTCCCATTTCTAAGCCACACTACTACTAGCCACAATTATGATCCAATGGGGGGGGGGGGGGGGGGGGGGGGGGGACTGGAACGTGATCATCTGCGGTGAAGACTGTGAAACAATAAGAATGTGTTTCCTGGCTTTTGTTGGCCTCCAAATTAATTCCACCGCTAGCTGTGCCACAGTGATTTTTTTTTTCTTGCTTGTAACCTGGGGTTCAGTCTGGGCAAAGACACAGGGTGTTCTCAAGAAAGCACACAGAGGCACCCCCTGCCATCAAAACACACACAAGTACAAACTGACAAACACAAACACAGTCACAGTATTAGAGTGGAGAACTAAGAGACAAATCAAAAGGAGGAAGGACAGCTTGTTTCTCCCCAAATGCCCAAAACCGTGCCCTTTTTCCCCCATGTAGCTGAAGGTCGTGCTGTACTATAACAGGAACGGCTTTGATGCTTGCCAAAATATCATTAAGATCTTTTCCACTATGATGATAATAAAACAGTTCCAATTAAAAAATATCAGCGTGTCTGGAGAGGGATGGAAAACGACGCACGCAGACAAACGGAGAGAAAGAAAACACGAGAAAGGCTCATTTTGAGAGACTGTCCAAAAGCTTTGAAACCCTTTTATTTTGGACACGTGGAGTGCTCCGCTCGCTGACGCAGTCTTTAATCTAAAGTGAACAATGGACAAACAGCTAAATGTCTTACGCAGGCAGTTTTGGGGGATTCGTTTATAATTTACCTTAAAATTGAGCAGGCCCACAGCGGTTTCCACGAAGGTGACCAGTCGAATGGGTTCTGTCGGTGGCCGTCCTTTCAAGTTGTGCTGAAACCTGTCAACGAACTAAACACACGGGGACAATCTCATGCCTGACTCATTAACAACGGCCACTGTTTCTGTGGAAAACAAAAACCTTCCAAACAAACACAATCATTTGTTCTCACTACTCTGTACAGTCATGTGTGTCACATTGATTTGATTTTGCTGTTTGAGTATATATTCTCTACAGCATTTGTTGCTATAAAAATACTTTTCAGACTAATGATCGACTCAAATCCATTTGTGAGGTTGTGTATAATGTGCACACATCATGAAGGAAAAAACAAGTTCTGGTGGTCTGTATTGTTCAAGTCAAATCTGTTCCTTTGTAGAACGTGTGATAAAGTGTGGCTGCCACCCACATTGGACTTATCAACGCATTATTAGTTATATGAATGAGGAAACTGAAAACTCATACTGAGAGGAGCTATGAGCTATTGAGTCAGAGTGAATTTAATAAATGGGAAGAAAAACAAGGTTCAGCAATAAAAATACATAAATGATATGACAGATCTTTCAAAATCCACTGTGGGGAAAGAGACAGAGAGGGGGGAAAAAAATGCAAAAACTCACTTTTGATATGAATCTTGACACTTATATTACTTGCACTGTTCCCGTTTCTGTCCCGACTAAGAAACACATCTATGTGGGTTCAAACAGCGCAGAGAGCGAGCACAGGAGAGCAGCAACAAAAGCGGGTGAAATAAAATATTTTACATTATCACCAGGGTTCCCCCGTCGTCTGAAGTCTTCTGCTCTACCTTCTTTCACAGGCTCCGCACAACTACAGCATGTGCTCCCCTGAGAGTGTGCACACATGTAAATGCACACGTGCACGCACGAACACATGCATACACACGGCAAGCCAGAGAAGAAACAAAATACCCAAAAAGGGGAGAAGAAACAAGATTTAGGATGTCTTTGAGTGTGTTTTACTCCTACATTATTCTGTTTTGCGTCGCCCTCCGTGGCAGGGAACAGGGAGACTGGAGCAACAATCAGAGTGTGATGTGACACTTTGCTGAGGCCTTTATTCTGCACGACTCCTGCTAATATGCAAGCTCACCTAAGTAGGGCTTTAAAACCAAGTTTAATTCTTTGAAGACCAAAGCATTTCAATTTTTTCCAACAGACCAGTTCACAGCTAGCCCTGGACTGCCAGTGGGGTAGCCCAAATTCCAAAATCTATCATCTGGAAACACACAAAAGCCCCCTCCGTCAGATATTTCCTTTCAAAGCCAGTCAAAAAAAAAAGAAACGGAGATGGCGCAAAAGCTCAGAGTAGAAATGTCTAACTCCGTGTCCCCCCTTCCTTTCCCTTTTCTCACTCCCTCTTTGACACACCAGGAAAAAGACAGATATAAATAACCTCAGGTAGAGCACTGCTATTTTTCTAAATGAAGAGCAAAATAACCCCCGTGCTCGCACTCACCACTCTTGTTCTCAAAACTGAAAGAGTGGGCCTCCATTGAAGGATTTCAAAAAATAGGGGCAATTTTAATCATCTCTCCATTCAATCTCAGTTGGATAAATCATATCTGAGAGATTTGCATAAATACAAACCATCAAAGACTTTTCATCTTCAAAGAGGTTTTCAAGACCCAATAGGCTTTGTACTGTAATCATCTGAGGTCACAACCCTGTGGGAGCAGGGCTGCTATGGCAACATAAAAACTAACGCTGGGGGCTTAGCATAATATCCCCCCCTCCTTCGCAAACACAGGAAGGGGTGGGGGGTGGAGGGTCGGGGGGTAGGTTTGGTCCGAGAGGGAGTGTGAAAAGAGGGTGTAGATAAACCTATTTCTGTGACAGAGGAAACTAGATAGATATGGCCCGTTGTGGGGAAACCTAGCTGATATTACACACAGAGATTACCAACACGACACTGTGCCACCAAAACCCCGACAAGGCCGCGGTGAGCCGAACAGGCTGTTTGGAGCCTGCTGAAGGAAAACAAATGACAGCTCAATGCGGCGCCGCTGGCTCAAGAGCCTCCAAGCCTCTCTGATTACATGTTTCTGTCCTTCTGGTGTATTCTCCTCTTCAGCCATTATACACTCTGAGGGCCTGATTTACACTGCATAAGAGGTATTATAATGCTCAGTCATTGGTCCTCTGGTACATACAGCAACCATTGGCTGCCAATGGCTCTCAAAACCAGGACCCTTTAAGATGTTATTCACTCCCAAATTGAAAAAAAAGTAAAGGAAAAAAAAAAGAAGAAACAACACCTCTTCTTGCCATTCAAAGACACGCTACAAACAAGCCCTCTGACAATTTCGTCACCCAATCATGAAAAGAGAAGGAGGGAGAGATGGAGCTAAAGAAAGGAGGCTATAGTGGGACAAGTTTCAATTAATTTTCTTCAAAAGGGGGCCAGATTAAATGTTTCCGGCCTGCTGAAGTGTTCATTTCACAGAGGGGAAGCGGAGAAAGGGATGAGGGGAGGGGACAGGAGGAGGAGTAGAGGAGGAGGAGCGGGACAGGGTGCGATTCTTTCGGTCTCAGTGCACACCAAATAGTGTGGTGGGCAAAGAATGCACACGGCTCCGAATCTATGTGAGAATTGTCAGACAGACAAAGGAGGGAGTTACGCCTGTTACAGCCCAATAAGGCCTGTCAGTCACACAAGGACTGGGGGAGACGAGAAAGGCAGAGCTAAAGATTTCCACACAAAGGGAAACAAGCAAGTCCATCTTTTAGCGACAAATCAGTCTGTGGTTTTCTGTGCTAATATCAATAAAAAGGGAGAAAAATAAACAAGTGAGGGATTTACTGCGCTGCCTTACAAGAGTGGGGAAAATCAGACACATGCTTACAACACAGACGTATGAATGCACACACAGGAAAGCATGTGTAAAGAATACAGAGAAAGTTTTGAGCAAACACGAAGGAATCATGATTCCATCCACGCACGCACCTGCCGATGCACAAACACTCTGACAAACACACTGAAAATCCAAAGTGCAAACACATTTACACTGAACTTAAAGTAGTTTTTTTTGCAACAAGGCTTTAGTATGGGAAAAAAAAAATAAGCAGGCAATTATTTGATCATTTTATAGCTCTCAACAGGCTGTCTGTGATCTTCTGCATACTAATAATAGTGTTGTTTTTTTTTGTAAAGGAAATTAATGCAGAATAAAATTGACTTAAGTGAGGAAAAGTAGCAAAGGGAGAAACGGCTGAGCTAAGGGGGAGAATTAGTGAACACCTGTCGGCAATTATACTTGGAAGAAAGAAAGGGCAGCAGGAAATAGACGTGTTCTAATTAAAACCCCTAGTTAAAAACTTCCTGCTCCTGCCCCAACACCATGTATGAGTACGTGCGTGCGTGCGTGCATGCAGTAACACTGAGGGAAAAGCCAAACAAGACACCCTCCTTTCACCTCTCTCTCTTATGAACAAATCTTAATCTATCCTCTTGTTTAATCACTAAACACAGTTCAGGACACAGTTTGTAGCTTGACGCAATAATAAAAATCTTTATTTAAAGTTAAATCTGAGTGCAACAGGAGCGCAGAGGAAAAACAAACATATTCGGCAAAACGTACTTCAATACAGAACCTTTGAATTGGATTCAGACAGAAAAACAGCAATGGTTCCTCCTGGTAAGTGAACCATATGGAGCTGATCAGAAAAGGCTTGCATTAATGTCACTGTCTCCTGACCTTTTGGGACCTTACATCCGTACAGCGCCCGTTTATAGAAAGCCAGAGGGATGGCCAAGCCCAGACAAATACCTCTGAACTAGGGCGCATGCCCAGTTAGTATGGATAGATTGCAATTTATAAGAACAGAAATCGTGCATTATATAAGATAGCAATCCGTTCATAGTTTAACAGTTATTCCATAAGTGCAATTATCAATAACCTTTGTAAGACTGTAAAAGCCTGGAATGTGTATTAGGTTTTGATGCATATATGAAGACTTTCAGTCAGAGAGGTGATGGAGGAATCTTTCCGTACCAAGTCGGAAAAAGGATTTGGGGTCTCAATCTTCTTCAACTGATAAGTCACTCTTTCGATTTAATGTTCAAGAACATTCAAAGTATGAATAAGGGATTGTAATGCATGTTGGGGGCATATTAATTATATCCGCGTAGCTGAGTGCTTCAAGTTCGATTAAATTCATTCTGAGCCCCAACATGAAACTGTTGAAGGTAGTTTGAGTTAGTTCAGCGGTGGCAGAAGGCACCGTTGTGTTGTTACAGAAAGCTATCGTACTTCTGAAGCTAATCCCAAGAAATGTCATCCGTTTCTTGAGCAGTGGCCAAGAAAAACACTCTGTCTGTCCCTGAGTCCTGCCACAGGGATCGATTCCCACTTTTACTGGGAAATGGAAAAGTTTGTTATGATTGCTTTGAAGATTCCCGTGGTTTCCTTTTACTTCATGAGTTTGTGTAAGAGAACCACTGTGTTTTTGTAAAAGACACCCAGAGGTGAAACGGAGAAAAGACCTTTTTTTTTTACTCCTGTTTAGTTTTTGCACGTTTTGCAACTTTGTGTTTTGACTTACATGTGGTTCAGAAAAAAATGTTCATATTACTACATCCAGTCTTCTTTGAATTTAAAAAACTAGAAGAGCACTTCTAAGATGGGCCAATATTTGGGACTTACCCACGCCACCTCCTCCTTGTCCTCCACTTTGGGCAACATGATGGCAGGAGGGAGAACCTCAGCCTGTAGGATGACCTGCAGGTCAGCCTCAGCTAAGCCACTGGACACAGAGTTCACCCTCACACACTTCTCTGTCCGGCCCAGGTCCAGTTCCACCAACATCCTGGGAATGGTCTCCCTGGCCTCTGTCTACAGCACAGGAACATAAAACAGATATAAATGCACTTTTGAATCACTAATAAAAGAGTTTTAAGATTCAAAATAAGCTTTTGCAAATTGTTGATTGGATCGTATATGTACGATTGAAGGGATGATCGATTATTGGTTATTTCTACATCAATATGAAAGGGGATTAGAATTAATTAATTTACTATCAGAACTAAGATGTTATGAAAATAATAATCTGTAGAATCGGTACCCTACTGTGCATTTAGAGATGTTGGAGCGGCATTTCCACCTGCTGAGCTCCGTTAATCAGCACGAGTGAATTTCAAATCCTTAATTACAAACCAGTTTGCAGTCTCTTTTGCATGGATCTGACAACCCGCATATTTCTGTTCTCAATATCCCTGCTCACCAAGTCTTTGCCCTGCACGCCATAAGAGTAATAAACGTTATGGATAGGATTTGGATTTTGATATTAAAGAAAAAGATAATAATGTTAAACGGACCATGATGCTGGTATATTGCGGTGCCAAGCACAGACACACAGACAATTAAAAGATGGCTAGTGTTTAAATATGTATTGCTATCAAAAAGGTTTGTTTTTTTTAATTGTAAATAAAATGTCTACACTTGTACAATAAAAATAGTCTAACAGCAGAACTGTTCACAGTAATACATTTCCCTTAAATATATGACTTACTCTTCTAAATCTAAAGACAAACTAAAAAAGGACCACAGCACATTAAAATCAAGAAGTGAGTTTTAAGTCGTCCATGTTTGCATTTTGCTGGTGTGACCGAACTTCAACCACCCCCTCCTACTCCCACGGTTCCCTGTCGATGGGATTGCCTATTAGCGATCTTGAGTAATCACGATTGGACGATAAAATAGAAAAGATCACCCAACCGTAATTCAAAACGATGACTACCCAAGAATGATATTTGAGAAAAATGCTTAGAAGAACAACAAAGGAAACTTTGAAAACTGGTGATTTGTTCAAGCTCCATTCAACACTCATACACAATAAAAACATGTATGCAAATCAGTTCTATTAATCACAAAGGACCAGATAAATTGGTGAAGAATGCAATAAAAGTCCAATTTCCTCCAAAGAAATGGAAATCCGTCATAATGTGCTACATAAAGTATATTCACCATTAAGCATGATCATAAAAATAAACAAAACATTGCAGACATAAACAATGTGTCATCATAGGGAGCAATTTGTGGGAGCATGTATTAATAATACCAAGATGAAACATTCACATATTAAACAAACACACAAAATAACACACATCTGCTCTCTACCCTGATTACAGTTCATCTACATTTATATACAGTATGCTGCAACAAAAACACACGCTGCAGACTCAAGGTTGCCTTATCAATGCAGGCATTGTATGAGCAGAGCAGGAAGAGAGATGAGGAGGATGGAAATATCAAAGAGAAAGTCTACAGTCCCAACTTCTATCAGTAACACAGTAGCACACGTCGCTATATTCGAACCAGATGCTGGGCTACGGGAACTGAGAGAAAAGGGGTTGGAATGGGGAGAGAAGTCCGGCTAGGGAGAGGAGAGAGGCTCTCTGGGAGAAATGTGGTCTGAGTTAAGCAGCATGAGGAAACGGTAGCTTAGGAGTTGTCAGGTCAGATCACAGGCTGGAGCCTTTGAGTGCTTGTGTGTGCGTGTGCGTGTGTGTGTGCGTGTGTGTGTGTGTGTGTTGCGGAGATGCTCAGATTGGGATTTTTTTCCCCATTTCTACTGCCAAAAAATTCTCACAACAGAAAACTACTCTCAAACTGACACCGAGTGGAATATCTAAATAGGCTGATCATTAGTAGACATATCGCTGAAGAAATGTGCTCGTGTGCATGAAAGAAAAACTGTAGACAGATGTAACATGGAGGGCCCATACATTCTCTTGAAAACTAGAATGGACTACAGTCAACCTAGTTTCGGTTGTATGAGAGATTATGGGGACCCCTCAAGGGTCACGGGGCAGCTTCTGAGACAAAACAGCCCTTGCACTGATCTCCTGGAATGCAGAACTGTACTTGATATTACAAACACCCCTCCAGTATCAATAAAATATGGTATCAAAGTACATATCAAAGATTTGCTCGGATTTAATAGGGTTCATGAGCCGGCTGGACTGCCGTGTCATCCACGTCTGCTTTTCACCTCATTGAATGAGACAAGAGGGATTGTCACACCATATGATGAGAGCACTGTGATCCTTCACAAAGTTTTGCTGCAACCTCTCTTTTACTCCGCTTTACTGTCTCTATAAGCCCTGATAGACCCGTAACTGTACCGTGGTAACTTAAAACGGATGGAGCGATTTACGCAGCCATAATTCACTATTCATAAACCTGCTACTTGGTGGATTAAATTCTGTCTGTCCCTACCCAGTTTATGGTGACTGGAGAAAATTGATCTGTGAGAACCGCTGGCTGCCACATGTCAGGAGCCACATTGGTCCCTGACCAAACTAAATAAATAGCGATCCAGAGAGGATCAAAAAGGATGATTTATAACATTCACAGATCAAATAGACTGGAAAGAGACTGGAAAGGGTCTCCTGCCCCACCCTCAGCCTGATACAAGCTGCCTACATGTATAAAATGGTTTTAGTGTAACCAGAGAGCACTCATTGCAAGGATTGTCTCCTGCACTTTTCTCCTTTCAACGGTATTTCTGAAACCATGACGCCAGGAATGGTTAAGGAGAAGGCCAGGTCACTGTGCACTATCCTTTCTTTTATCACTCTTTCTCTGTAAAGTGAGAGAGATATTATTCCGGCAGACACCTTGACCCCTATGGGCTCCGCTACTCCGAGCTTGAATAAAGCCCTTTGAAAAAGGAGATATTTTACATTAATGGACAGCCATCCAACAAGTTGCTTCAAAGCTCCCTCCCCAATCACCTGGTGTCCCATGGAGAGCTCGCCCCAACGTCAGCTCCATATCCTCTTTGATTCCCTCTATCATCCTCATCATTAGAAGCTGACATACAGGCAGGCAGGCGGGCGAGCAGTTGGCCAAGCAGGCAGGGTCGTCGAATGCACGGATGCACACGAAAAGCTTTTCAAGTGCAGAGAGGCTGACCTTCCAAAGAGCGAGGTCAGCTCCTTAACACACAGCCTGACACATACTGAGCCTTGACACTCAGGATCCTACGGAGTGCTGTGTATACGTGACACAGCATGGGTACCGCCGTGTAGACACCACATCAGATCGGAGAGTCCAAACTGATGTGTGTACAGTCCACAGCGGGACAGGCTTCCTTTCCAGCATCAGATCATGGATGTCCAGCTCTGCCGTCATGCAGCTCGAAACAAGCAACGTCAAACATCGCCGCCGGACAGACTGAGCGTAAACTCTCTGTCCCTTCATTCAATTTGAATTACATCTCGGGGCAATGGTTATAACTGTATCTACTGGATGGAAATGAGGTAAAAGAAAACAGCAAGAAGGGGTAGAATCAATCTTTCTGGAAAATAAGACTTGTGGGCATCAATAGCCTGAGAAAAAGCTAAATACATCAAAAGACTAATGGAATAAATTAGGATCATTTACAGCATTAACAAGTCAGTGTCATTCTCAGAGATGAGTGTGTATCCGCATTCTCAACTTCTACTGTATGTCGATCACTGATAGTGGCTTCCGAGTGCCATGTCTTGTGTGAAATGAGTGGGAACTCATGAGTCACAATGAGCGTACTTGTTTTTCCTTTTTTTTTTTTTTACCACTCGAGAGCTGGCGTTTTGCATCCTGCTGTGCAACTCGCGATGCCATTTAAAATGAGCTGTAGACTATCGCAGGTGAAGGCTGCCTGCCTGAAGTGTGACTGTGTATGCATTTGTTCATCCGTCTTCACCAGTATGTGTGTGTCGGTGTGTTTGTGTGTTAGCAGGCTTCAAGTCATCGCAGATGGGTTTTGACAAGTGGCACGCTGCACTCCAGAAAGCTGGAGTGAGATGACTGACTAATTCAGGCTATGTTGATAACTGAGACGTAGCCGAAGGAGATTCAGGCCTTCACTCTGTCAGTTGGAGGCACACTGTGTTATCTGTTATCCTGTCAGGGCGGACAACAAGACATAACTAGCAGGATAGAAAAGAGGGAATTTGTAAATCGTGAAACCTGCTTGTCAATGTTGGTCAAAACTGACAGCCTGAGGTGCAAGAACAGCTAGTTATTACACACTATTTATTCACTTTAATTAGCCATGAAAAGATCTCATTACAGCTCTACAGTTCATTACGAGCTGCATTGCAATGTTTTGGGGAAATTAATTCCCAAGGCTATGTTTCCATTTTGTTGGGAAAATGGAGAAGGTAATGCTCATCATTTTAGTATCTTTACATATATAATCTATTCTCTGCATAATAACGAGTAAATTGGAGTTTTGTTCATTTATAATTATGCAGCGGCAGTTTGTTTCCAAGCGATTTACGTCTAATTTGCAACTCCCAGTACAGCTGTCTCCACCAATAAAGTCTATCCAATTTTGTTTGCCCAGACTACTCACAACAGCTAACAGCAATAATTACGTTTACATCTCTATTAGGCTTTCTTTTAAATCAATATTTGATTTCAAGACGGAATATTAAGGTATCCAATTAATTTACATTTACGCAGGATTCCACAGACAATTAATTAACGATAATATTTCCCAGCCCTACCATATGACAACACCTACTGTATCATAAAGGAACAAAACCATGCTCAGAGAATTTTACAAAAAGGTACGAATTAGTTGTTTGAATTCTAAAAAAAAAGTCAATAAGCACAAACAACGATGTTCTTGAGTGCATAAGAAACTGAAGGGGACAAAAGTCTTGGTAGATCAATGTCAGGATGGATTTCTTCTCAACTTGGTGTCGTTATCTGTTAATGTGACCAAGGTGCTAATAAGGTGAAGAAGGTGTGAAAACCCAACAAGTAAATGGCAAACGTGTGTCTTGAGCCCACGTGTGAAAAGTGTAACTAATTGCATGATGACAACAAATGGTCAGTGACAGCGTATTGGGGCGATGGAGAACCAGACCATGCAAAGCTTTGACTGGAGGCCTGCACACACTGTTTCTGATCTATTAAATGTGGTGCTTTATTTTGGTAAGAAATAAAAATCCAAGGCGAGGTTGATTAAACTTATTAAAAGCCCCGACAACGATGATGGAATTGTTTTCACCTTGGTCAGTCTGTGTGTCATCATATCATAAATGTGGTCCTGGAGACACTTACTGAAGCAGGAACTACCACAGAGGTCTTGAGTATTTGTATAGAATAGCCAGTATAAATGGTTCCTATTGTTTTGAAGTGGGGTCGTATGAGGTACTTATCAATAGTGAGTGTATTACCCACAGTAGATAATTGCTAGTACGCCGCCAGTTTGGATACGAAGACAGGAGTACTGACATTGAAGCTGCTGATGGGTGCAGCAGCTGCAGCCAAATGTGCTTTAGTCTTAAAGAAAGGCCCACCTAAAAACAAATCAATATCAGTTTAAGTGTATGCTATATTTAGAATGTGTTTAACAATTTACCTTGCCATCAGACAACACTTTCCTTTGACACTACATAGTCTCAACGTATTCTTACGAATAAGCGTGCAGACTGTGTTACGCCACAAATCAGATGTTTGAGTCAGACTTTCCGTTGTGGTAGCGATCATGAGAGTGACGACCAAATGCCATTTACTGAGGAGACAAGAGGATACCTTTATGCGCAGGAGTATACAAATGAAGAACTTTTGCAGAGGAAGACTAAACAGCTGAAATTTTTTTTAGAAACTTATGCGCTGACACTGTGCTGTCAACAACAGTAAAAGTGTGAATATATTCTAAACATAGCAGACATTTAAACTTCAATAGATTTTTTTAGGTGGGCCTTTTTCATGTGGCTCAAATGTGTTTAGCTGCTGCCCCCATCCACAGCAGTACAATGCTTAGCATTCAGTTTGGTATTCCTGTCTGTTTCTCAAAGCTGCTGCGAGCACACAGTCATCTAGTGTAGGTAATCCACTGACTATTGAAAAGTGCCACATACAATTCAAAAAAGACAAACTACATATTTGTAAAATTCTTGCAAAATAAGAGAGGTATGGCATTGCTTTTCATTTACCCTGGTGCATCAACATCTGTTCCATTCATTTTCGCCTCATACCATTCTTTCATCTTTTTCTCTACTCGTCACCTTCTCCATCATCACTTTTCCTACTGGGGTTACTCTCCAAGTGTTGCGTCGCACAGCCCACGTAGCACAGAGCATTGCGGGCTGCGGCTCTGCCAGTGAAAACACAAGAGTGTAACAGGATAATGAGAGAGGGAGAGAGGGAGAGAGGGCCTCTCTGTTCTCTGTCTCAGCATTTTCCAATCCCTCGCTCGGCCTCAGTCCTCGCCCTTAACCCACGGTATCTGGATCAGCTGTGTGTCTTTCAAAAGATGCTCAAAAGACCTGAGAAAGCTATGACTATCTATGACTTATACCGACATCTAAAAAGACACACATGGAAAAGACGCCTTTGAATCCCTCCTGTTTCTATGAGCTCCGACAACGGACAAGCGCTCTTCAGTCGTGAACATCCAAATGCTAATCACAGCGCTGTCATCGCTCTCCCATGCACCCTGACCTCTGGTTCGCCTACGATACTCTCCCAAAGGACACTTATTGACGATAAAACACAAACACACACACACACACACACACACACACACACACACACACACACACACACACACACACACACACACACACACACACACACACACACACACACACACACACACACACACACACACACACACACACACACACACACACACACACACACACACACACACACACACACACACACACACACACACACACACACACACACTTGGATTTGAAGGCACAGGGTCTATTTTCTGGCTGAGCAGCTCACATCCCGTTTGTAAGTCTTGGCAGCCTGACTGGGAGTTTCTCTCAAGTCTCCTGGGTCCTGTGAGGTGCTGAGCGCACAAGTATACAAACACACACACACAAGAACATGTATATACACGGATGTAGATACACACACCGACACACACTCAATACAAATGTTCAGTATTCATAATTCAACTGGCTTACACTATTTCCCAGGAGCTCTTTCTGTCAAGAGTTTAGTCATTTGAATCCACTTAAATGGAGAGCAGATCTTTCAGTGTCCTCTGGAATAACACAGTAAGCAATGAACTGAGGTCACGTATCAGTTGACAGTTGGCTGCATAATTTATGTTAAGTTGAAAATCTATGGTGTCAGACACAGTTCATGCATAGACCATAGCTCATATATTGACTGCGCTAAAACCAGAAAAAGTTAATAGACCGTAATAATGTCATCCACTCTACAATGTGCCGTCTATTCTTCCCTCGCTGTAAACACAAAGGTCTGTCTCCTGACCAGTAGCTACCGGGACAAGGAGAACAATCGAACAAAAAAATTGTCCGGTGACAAAGTTTAACAGCCAGGGTTAACAACTTTATTATTATAGTAAAATAATTGGAAATATTACTAATGATAAGGAAATATGATTTTAAAATTGTGTGTGTGTGTGTTGAAGGGGGGGGGGGGGGGGGTCTGCCTTGGGCGTTCCTGCACGGGCCTGGGCCGCTGCTCCCTAAACAAAGTTTAGCTCTCTAGTACCCGCGTATCCTTGTATATCCGGTTGAGCCCAGAGAGTTATCTATCACTGTGAGTAAGTGGGCGTGTTTATGGTCGTTCAAGAGGTTTGCGCATCAGAGAGTGAAGCATGGATGTCTAAAGTGAAGAAGGGTCATTTACACAAGGAAATGTTTGATAAAAGATCTATAAACCTACATAATAAAAACAATAATAAATAATGTATTATACAGTATTTATACAGAGACCTCTCTCTCTCCTTGTCTCTCCAGTTACTAAATATATGGTATACAAGTAGTTATGACTCTCGTATTATTTTGCCCTCTTATGACATGATGCAAATTTATAGATGTAAGTACATTTTTTCTATAATCTCTACAACCAATCAATCTCTAATATCTCCTCTAAGATTTCATTTTTATAACGTTGCTTACAAGAACCATTAAAGTAGTAACTTTCCCCAAACTGCATCAATGAAAAACATGCAGAATCATGTATGTCTGGTGGTTGTAATCACATCCATGTACTCATAAAACCATGAAAACCCGGAGGGACGGGTTTCTGGCTTTCATATGTGCCCAATAAAATCTACAAAATATTTGTTTTTAAATGGTCTATACACCTACAGATGAACAAATAGTGAATTAACATATCCTGCTTTAATGTACTTACGGTGAATGCAGGACGCCCGCTCCTATCTAACTGATGTACAGAGAGCTGCAGACTGTAACGATATATGTGTATGTGTTTGCTTGCATGTGGATTTGTGTGTGAATGTCTGTCCATATGTGCACGTAGCCTGTGTGTGTTCGCCATGTCTTGTGTACTTGTGTGCATTTGCAGGCGCGTGCTTGTGTGTGAGAGGTGCTCCCCGTCGTGTCGGCCGCGCCACCATGCCATCTGGAGAGGAAATCGAGTGTGAAGTACAGTATAGTTTGGGACCAAGCTCCGTGGCAGCGGCTCAGCAGTTAGTTCATTAGTTCCAAACTTCCAGGGATTAGGAGAGAATCTCTACGCAGGGAGGCAGGGGGGAATCAGGGAGGATGGAGGGACCCATGTGGGGAATAGAGAGAGAGAGAGAGAGAGAGAGAGAGAGAGAGAGAGAGGAGAGAGAGAGAGAGAGAGAGAGAGAGAGAGAGAGAGAGAGAGAGAGAGAGAGAGAGAGAGAGAGAGAGAGAGAGAGAGAGAGAGAGAGAGAGAGAGAGAGAGAGAGAGAGAGAGAGAGAGAGAGAGAAACACCAGGAGAAATACTGGACCATAGGGCACCGAGAGACAGAGAGAGAACATGAGAGAGGGAGAGAGATAAACAATCTTAACCCTAAGGACCCTGGCCAGGGGAGATGGGCGAGAGAGAGGGACAATGAAAGAACAAGACAGCGAGGGAGAGAGGAGGAGAGAGGACAGGTGTAGCCGTCAGTTCCGCTCTGGGGTTTCAACCTGCCCTCCCTCTTCCTCCACCCCACTGATCATACAGATATGATGATATGTGTAAGAGTGTTAGAGCAGTCAGCCTTGTCTTCCCTCCCCTCTCTCCTCCTCCTTCTCTCCCCTCTGGGTCTGTGGTGACAGTTAGCAAGCTCTGGGTGGCTCCTACCCTTTACTCTTTTTCTCATCTCCCTGCCTCATAAGCAGCCAGCATTACTGCCAAGACAGAGCGGAGACATTTTTGGAGTCAAAGCGGCAGGCAATTAAAGCGGGCACTGCCGGATTTCAATTTTCAAGGGGAGGGGGTGGACTGACCTTCATAGCGTACCTTTTTGTCATGAATATCCTTTCCTGTTTTAAGGTGAAGGTGACAGATAATGAAAAGAATACATTAATGAACACATAATAGGACGGTGGTTGTAGGCAGTAGCCTCATTTTAGGCCTATCCATGCATACCAGGTAACTAACCTCACATTTCACCTAACCCATTGTTGCCTTTACCAAAGCAGTGGTTCAGGATGGTATTTATTAAGCTCAGTCTCTGCCTTTCTCCCATTCGCCCTCCCTAGGAAAAAAGCAGACATGCATTACAAGACCATTGTTGAGGCCTGGCATCTCTTGGCAAACAAGATGGGTTGTCATGGCGAATATAATCGCAGCTATGGTATACACTTTAGAAAGTATCAGTGCAAATACACTCACGATGTAAAAGCTAAATCTCTTTTATTTATGAAAAAGTTGGTGCCATAACAGATCTTCATCTGACATCCTGGGAGCACAGGTTAGGGGTAATATTGCATTACATAATATTACAAGACATTACAGAGGATGTTAAGAAAATCTGCTACAAATTATTGTCTGGGGCTCTTCATTTTGCATTGGTGCAATTTTTCAACTGTGTATTTACTGATGCAAGCAGATGTTCAAGTGTCCAGCAACATGTGCATCTGATTTATATCTAGCTTCATCATGTAAGATCTTTACAATCAATTTATACTGCAGATAGTTCGGTCCAAAGCCACTTACAATATCAACGTCAGATGATCCAAAAACTATAAGAGCAACCACCCCGAATAGAAAATGTTTTCAGAGAGCTCTGATGATTTAGACATCAGAGTGTCATCATGGTGGTCTGACAATGACTGACACAGTACAATATAGAGTACACTGCTATATCACTACAGCAAAGAGATAAGCTAAACCCTTGAAGAACCAAACGTTGCTCTTACGCCGCTAGCAGCCGTTTTGAGAATATTTAAGTGGTGACTTCACTTTAAAGTATGGTATAGGGCTGTCGTCTCGCAGGTCTCTGCTGATCGTGGTGGTGCCTCCTGCCGTGGTCCTGCATGACGCTTCCTGTTACTTCTATAACTATTAGTCATATATACTGTCACTAGTCTTATAAATTATAAAATTTGTAGCCATAAAAACACCATCAGTTGTATGTCTTGCTGTACCGTAGCTGCTCTTGCCCCCACTCATCATTGATCATGTTTGCCATAATTATTATCATTTTCATATTCTATCACCTTAGATGTGCGTGTTCCTACTATTCTGCTGTATTAACTGCCATAACATATAAGTCATATTCACATTACTATAGATACTATTATAGTTACTGTTACTCTTTGCTTGCATCTCTGGAAGTGTGTCTGTCTCTCTGTCTTTTGTCTGTCTTTGTCTTTCTCTCTTTCTCTCTCCTTTTCTTCCTCCCCAACCGGTGCAGACAGATGGCCGTCCTCCACAGAGCTGGGTCTGTCCCACGTTCCTGCCTGTTATAGGGAAGGTTTTCGTTGCCACCGTACTCTACGGGGGGAATTGTTGTCTATACCTACTCTGTAAAGTGTCCTGAGATAACTTTTGTTATGATTTGGCACTATAAATAACATTGAATTAAATTGAATTGGTAAACCATAGGTATCAATTGATCTGTCAATTATTACTTTGATTAATTGATCATTTATTGGACAAAAAGAAAAAAGCAAAATTTTTGTATGTACTATTCTCAGCATTTTATTCAAAAGACAAAACATTTCCCCCTCTTGTACAATGTTCATTTAAACATTTACAGCATGTAACCCAACACAAACTGTACCTTGTTGTTTTAGTAGCAATTAATAACTGCAGATGTAAAAGGCAAGTATAGACAAGACCACTACAGTTAAAATAAAAACAAACAAATGGACTTCGGGATGAAGCCATGCACTGAGAATACAGAGGAAATGTAACCAATATAGCCTAAAATCAATAATACATTTTTCAAAAACTCTATGAAGTTATTATTTCCTGCGCAGTATGTAAATGATATAAGCTGACAGGAAGTAGGACAACTTTTAAATGTGGCCACCTCCTCAGATGTCTTAACTCAGATGTTAAAATTACTCAACAATGATTTACTCAGGTGCAGCGGCCATTTGTATACATTTTTATTTCCTCACACCATATTTTCTCTTAACAAGAACACCGTACAATATATATATTGCAAAACTCAAAACATACATACATAATATAATATTTTCTCAATGCAGGCTTTTAATAAATGAGGACACATGCAATTTGAACATTTAGTGCATAAAGAGAGGCTGCAAATACTAATAATGCTACTAAATATCCCCCTGTGTATGTAATAAAGAGGACAAATAAAGACAAGCTTCATTTAAAAAAACACATTTCAAATTTCAAAACATGGAAATGAATATCCAATACGAATGTCGTAGTAGTATTCTTGCCGGCCTACACACATACACACACTCACACAGCACTGTTCATCCAACAGGAAAGAAATATATCTTAAGGGAAGGTATAACTACACAACAACCCCCATGGATTTCCAATTGCCACAGTGGAGAAAGAAGCTGAGAGTGTGGGAAGTGAAGAAAGGGTGCCAGTAGGAAAGATGCATTATATTATTGGGTAAATAACTAATTTCTATATTACACAGTATGACCTAGCAGACACATAATAGGTTACAGGATTTTTTCCACACTGTGTGAGACTCTTTTAAAGCTAACATGGTGTCAAAAAATGGCTGAAATCTGATGCCATGCTTTGTACTGTGTAGTGTTGATGTAGCTAGATCAGAGAAGGAGATCCTGCATTTTAAAGGGACAGAAACTGCCATTTAGCCAATTTCCCCCTTTATTTTTAGCAACATTTACTGTAGCAGGGCTTTCATGCTATCCTGTAATAGTACAAACCACCAGCTAAAAAACAACTATGAAAGGGAGAGAAAAAATGTATCAAATTATACTTAAATCACAATAGTTTCCTGCAAACTCAGACTTTAAAGTTATAAAAGAATGTCTTATGTTGTAGGTGAAATAAGTGGGTTGGTGAAAGATATAAGTGGGTTGGAGCAGGTTACTTTTGTTGAAATAAGATAGAGACATGTGGACCTGTCACATGCTGACAGGCTGACGTCCACCGCCTGAATTCTCCTTTATCCTGAATGGATGCTTCAGTGCTGCATTCCTTTCCACATTTCCCCTCCAACACATAATAAAGACAGAAGCTCTGTCATCCACCAACTCTATCGCAGGGTCACAGTTTTTAGCCTGTCAGTCACACAAGCCGTCATCTTATTGTCTTTGTCTGCTACAGGAACAGCCTCAAGCCATATCAATCATCTTTATTATCATGACTTAAAAACCTTTGTTAGTTAACTTTTTACCCAGGCCCCTTCTTTATCCCACTCTCCAATCACAATTTCATGGGCAGTTCAGTAGGGCCAATGGGGAGGCCATGTGGGCGGGGGGAGAATGCTTTTAACCTGCTGCATCTGGTGCTTTCCCGCTGCTAACCCAGTGGGACATGGTCACCTTGCTTTAAAGGACTGTGATAGGGGGGCGCCACTGCCTTTATACTATCATAATAGGGTGAAATGTGCTTGTTTTAAACATCTCACTTAGGTAGTTTTCCTTTCAGTAATTAAGACCGAGCACCTGTCTGAAGGAGGGAGATGGAATTAAAAAATCAATCAGAATCACACAGCTGTGCATGTGTGTTTGTGTGCTCCTTGCTGATCTGTTCAAACCAAGCTGCATTTCATTTAAGTGCATCTGTGCGTTTTTTTTGTACCTTTTTGCTTAGGGCTACACCGTCCTCACAATCCAAGACGGCACAGTCAACATCCAGCGAGGCTAGTTTCCTCAATTTTCGCTCATCATTGCCAGGGCAGTAGAGAACCGCCCTGCGGGGTATGTAGCGCAGCGAGGAGCCTGCCAAGTGATGGTGATAACGCCATGCTTGGGTATACAACTGCCAGGCTGCGGGTAGGAGCCAACCACTCTCCCTGTCAACACAAATATAAACATACATAAGCACACAGTGGCACAGAGATACAGTATATGCATGCGTTTGTGTACATTTTATAAATATACACAACATTCAGACAATATGAACACATACATCTTTGGAGCATGACTCTTGAGAACAGGAAGGATTAGACCGTGTTGACGATCTGCCAAAGCAGAGAGATTATAGTATTGTCTATATGACAATTCACCATGACTTCATAACAACAATATTTGTTTTTCCGGGTGGCAAAAGCCAAAGCGTTCTCCGATGGCACCACTAGTAAACAAGCCCTGCCGTGTCATTTAACCAGAGTAAATGGCTTGAATTACTGGGTGATCTGCACCGAAGTGGAAGTAGAATTTATTTACACACTTCTAGGAATCTACAAGTGAAGTTTAATATTTGTACATGAACATTTAAATGTCAAATAATGGTAAATAAATATTAAATAGTAAACATAAGTGATGTTGATGAGAGAAAGCAGTAAGAATGTTTGGGTGATGATCAGTCTGAGGGTGGTGGTTCACATTAAAAATGACTTTGTGGTTTATTTTGGAGATGTTAAAGCATGTCATTTTACTGTGAAGAACTGAATTATGGTCCAGGATGTTTTGACAACATTGATGTTAATTTGGACGAACAACAGCTCCAAATGATTAAGGCGAGGAAATCTTGGTGTCCAACTAGGGCCGAGAGGAGCACACGGCGTTTTCACCAGTGTTAGCGTCCTTTTGACCATTCTTGTTAACATAAAGCTAAATTAGGCCTTTAAAATGATATATGGTTACAAAAACGAGAAGTTAGACTATAGTTTAACAACATGAAATTAACTCAAAACATTACACCATCATTTATATTTGTAGGTTAAATGGAAAGTTTGATAGAATTTAGCCAAAAACTGTCTGAATCCCACTATTGGCTACCTTGCCTCATGATCGCTCTAGAGACATGCCAATCAACCAATCATAGCGAACTACAGGCAGTGATGAAGATTTCTCTTCCCCCACCCTGTTTCAATGTTACCCCTTTTCGACCAAGCCAGACCAAGTTCTAGTGCTGGGCTGGTGCTGGTTCACTGTTGGTTCAACTTGGGAACCTTCTCAGAACCCTTCTAGAGAGCCGAATACCTACTTCTAGCTCACCAGCGGATTACTAACACACACACACACACACACACACACACACACACACACACACACACACACACACACACACACACACACACACACACACACACACACACACACACACACACACACACACACACACACACACACACACACACACACACACACACACACACACACACACACACACACACACACACACACACACACACACACACACACACACACACACACACACACACACACACACACACACACACACACACAGAGTGTGTTAAGAGTGAAACAGCCATTGTGCTTGGCACACTGATTAAAATCTGTTCAGAAAGTTTCTTTGGCCGAAATGCTCTGTTACACATTTTTTTCTTTTAGGGCTATGTTTTTACATAGGGGAATGCTTTGGATGCACTGTTCAGTGACTTGCAAAATAGTTTAAAAAAAAAGAAAAAATACACTGTTAAAAAAAAAGATTGTGATTGATATTTTTACCATATCGCCCATCCAAATATGTACAGTGTTTATATTAGACATGAGGATCCAAAAGGAGGCCTCTTCCTCCAGACTAGAGTAAAAGTCTGGAAACGTTTTATTTGGGGAGTTCTGTTTGCCCTTCAGCTGTCCATTGAAGTGAATGAGAGACGTTGACCTGTGCTTTGGAACCCTTTGTTGAGAACAAACTCACCCAAACACTGAGCCACTCATATGCTAATGTTGCCACACTGCTGAATATCTAGGCAAGGCAGGAAGTAAATGAGTATGGGGGTCAGCAGTGGTTGAGGCTGAGTCATGAAAAAAATTTTGGGTAACACAGAGTGGCTGTAGTACTGCAGTTACTTGTTAATGTTTTTTAAAAACATACTTTATACCTTTATACCTACTTTATATGATTATTCTCGATTAGTCACACAGTGACAAAATGGATAGATATAATTAAAAATGTACAAGGTCCATGACATTGTTGTGATAAATGTTCATATCTAGAAGCATTTAGAAGCAGCGTGACTGAGCAACTGTGTGCGTCAGCAAATTGAAGGTAAAGACATGCCCAAGTTGCAGCATAAAAATAAAAAAATGATTTACTTGGATTGTCACACAATGAAATATGAAGTTGATCAGTTGTTGACATGCTCATCATCACCACATCTCCCACCTCTAAACGCACACTCTGATGTGTCCAGGGTTCACACACAAAGTCACAAGCGCAAAAGACACACAGTGATTTTGGCTTGTGCCCCCCCCCCCCCCCCCCCCCCCCCCCCCCCTCCACACACCCACACACACAACTGTGCACACCAATAATCACAATGATTGTACACACGTCTTAATTATTTGTTCCGTCAATCTGGTCTCTGAAACAACTGGCCCTAATGAATAGCTCAATGTTCAGGATCAGATATATCTAATTACGGTGAGAAACAGCTTCTCCCACCACTAACTCTCGCTGGGTATCAGAAGCCCTTCTAGGGATCATATTTGTAATTAGTGTCCTTCTTTGCATAAGGAAGACAATACACAGAGAGAAAGGGGGGGGCATTCCTTCTGTTGAAAAGAGGGGCTAAATCTTTCTCTCTTTTTGTCCTGAGCTTTCTAAAAAGGACCAAAAGTCGCTTCAATTGCCACTTAATCCCGTCAACTACGCTTCCACATGCCCTCCAGTCCCAATCAGGCCTAATCTGCACTGAGATGTTGAGGTTGTGGTAGGCAGTTAAAACAAATTCAGGTTTCATCAAGCATTTTAGTGCTTCCAGATACATGGAGCCTATTTAGACTGGGAACAGTTCTCACAAAAGGCGTAGAGAGAAAATATGGCTGGTTGGAGGAAAGGCTATGGCACACAACAAGGCAAATTGTAGACCAGCAGAAAAAAACAATAGAGCTCACAGTTATTTCAGGGACCAAAAGCTACAGGGCCCAAATTGATAAAGAGAAGCAATAAAGCAAACCACACAATTAGAAAGGGAATCAGTGGGTATGAGGATGGCGGTGAAAGTTGAGTTGCAGGAGGCTATTGAGACCTAAATGAAATCTATTCGGTGCAAACTGCTCAGGGGGAACGATTAAAAAGCCACACTAAGTGCACACTTAAAAGGCAAATATATTATAATGTAAAGGAATCACGAAAAGATGATGGCTGTAATATAAGAGTAGGTTTCATTATGAAGGAGGAAAACTGAGAAGGGGGGAAGGGAGTGGGGTGCCTTGATGTTGGCTAAAGACAAGACACCAGAAGCAGAGGTCAATAACAGAGACCAAAATCAGCATTTTTTCCCCCTCTTTATTCCACTGAGCTAACACTTCCTGCTTTTTCATAGCTCACAGGAGGTCTCATTTCACAGTAAAAACTGACCATAAGGGGTAAAGACAGAATAAAGCAGGTCCTTTTCTTCCCTCGTCCCTGCATGGAAATTACTGCAGGTAATTTTACTAAAAAGTAGTTCACATGGACATGAATAACTAATTGATCGGGTCATTAAAGTATCCCGTTTATGTGTTTGAGGAGCACAAATAACGTTAAACGAAACAACATAGTAGAACCAGGAGTTTATTAAAAACAGTGATTTGAAAGACTGATCTACTGGCCCGGGTACCAGCTCCTCTTGCAGTAAAAGTCCATTCAAGTCGATTACCAAATGCAATCCAAAATGAAGGAGCCCATCGTCGCTTTGTTTTATGTGTAGGAATACTTATCATGCTACTGCAGAGGTTTGGTGTTATTTTGAGCAGTATTAGTGGTTAAAAAAGACGTTTTAATGCCTTCACCGTACTTCCCCGAGCTAATCAGTGTTAGCCATGTCCGGATGTTAGCGACTCTTCCGGATTTCTCCATTCATAGTTGTTACATGAAAAAGAAAAACTGTCTTGATGGCTTTTTTGATGTATGTTAGTGTCGAAAAAGACTATGGAAGGATTTTACGCTGGAATTACACTTGAATTGATTGACTTGTTAACTTGTTTTAGCATTAGGGTTTGACAGATAATAGATTAAATGGCAGAAGCATTAAACATTTCGATTTTCCCATAAAAACCGAAAGGAGCCGTTTGTAATGTCTGGCAGCAATAAACAACATCACAGATAGACACAAGCATCGCTGTAACCAACAGGGATGTTGTCATCAAATACACATCACTTCCATGCATGCAATTCCAGACATTTTTATTTACACCATCCCACATCTTGGCCCTGTACTTCGAAGTAAGCTCAACATACCCAAGGCATCTTTTGGTTATCTGACTTCATTAACCCTAACAACTGTAGTCAGCGAAGCAGTCACGCTAAGCAGTCACACGACGGTGGTCATCAACACGATAACACGTCCCAGGGTTTCCAAATCTAGACAAGCGCACGTTCCCAGTCAGTGTTTGCAACATGTGACTAAAATTTAAAAAATCTAATCTAAAAAACCACTAAAATTAGACAAATATCAAGTTAAACACATAATCCAGGTAGAAAAGTTTGGCTTTTATATCACTATATACACTTGTGTTCTATATATTTAGCAGTCCCCAAAGTACCATATGCACCGACGTTGCCAATTTTGTTTACTCTCCCCTCTTTTCCTTCCTCTTTTACATGAAAGGTCATGATAACACAGGGTTGTGTGACTAAATTAGCAGCTGTAAAGTGGTGGGACCTAGCCACAGTGACTATGTTTACTAGTCTGGGATCAGAGGCAAGTGTGTTAGTGGGTTTATATGGTGCTGGGTGGGACTGGTTCTCATTAGTAGAGGCAGCAGTATACCCAGGCCCAATAGCTTTAAAGGGAGAGGATGAGGGGAGGATAGGGGGGTGGAATGTGGTAAGAGGGTGGTTAGCTCCGTGTTAGATGAGACATGGGCCTTCATTTAATAGTTTTGCAGATGCAACAGTGCAGTATGTCATATTTGGACCTGCTGTCTAACAAGTAAGTATCGTCAACAGCCAAAAGGAGATTGTTCTTATAAACCTTCTGGCTTATTTTTTCCTAAAGTATATGACACTTCTCTATGCTAGCTGAGCAGTGTTTTACATGCAGATTTGGTGTCAGTATTCCTCCAACACCAGAGTGTATCTTGGACAAAGGAGTTCCCTGGTAAAGAACTATCAACTGATCTTCAATCCAACAAAATGGCCTCTGATGATCTGACACTCACTGTACGTGTGCAGTCTCCAATCCACCTTGAACCACATATCCTTGAACTGTACACCTTATCTTCACACTCTCATACATCTATGTCACTGGTATACACTTTTTTTTTTCATCTCCTTATCTCTGAAATCCCCCATCATGTAATCCAGACAGGTGCACCAACATTTCCCAAGGTAACAGGTAAGAGCATGTCACTAAGAAATTGCACTCTAAGTAAGGATCAGGGATTTGACATTTATACCCATGCTTCTGGCATGTAGGGGTCCAATGAATATGTAAAATCTAAAGTTCCTCAAAAAAGTTCTCCTTATTTTTTATTTATTTCCAAGTAATATTGAGATTCCGTGATACACCACTATGATGTGTAAACTGATAATAACAAGGGCATTGGCCTAACTCTCAGAAGATTTTATCTGAAATACCTGAGTGAATTGTTTGAAAATTGCATTAAAAATGTCCATCATATATATTTTTCTATCATTTCTATTGCAATGTTAAAAAAAAAAAAAAAACAGTGGCTGGGCTGCATTACGGCAATATTTAAGACATCTGGGTGACGCTTTGCTCTGATCCTTGCATATTACGTTCATTTTGTACTAAAGTTCGTTATAAACAAAAAGAAAACACTCAGTACTTAAGTATTGAAATTAAACCATAGCATAGAGAAATATGCTTTACCATGAGGTTATTTCATATAAAGACATTCGTTTGATTACCAGAAAGCATGCTATATTGTCATTACAGTATATTCTATCGAGATATGAAATGACCTATATCGGGATAGAATATCGCCCAGCCCTAAGGTCAAGTAATAAAGCCTTATGAAGAATAGAGAATAGAATAGAATAGAGCCTTATGTGAATCAGAATGTAACCAAAATTAAAAGATCTCAACGTGTATAAACATATATAGTGTGTATAGGCAAGTATAATGATCTCACTGAAGGCTTTGTTTTATTTGATAAGATTTAGGTGAGATTGAAGATGTTGATGTTTTATTGCACATTGCATGATGACTAAAGAGCTTGAGTTTTTGGCAAAACGTCCATTCTCATGAGTTTTGGGGTGGAGGTCTTTTTGGGATGGATTTTAAGTTGATAAAGATCTTGTTCGCAATGTCATATATTGAAGTTGTGTTCTTGTCTGACACATGTTTCAAAATAGCAGTGTTATTGTTGGTGTCTTCTAAAGTAAGGGGTATATTGACCGGGTAGGACAATAAATAACATAACTATGTAAATGCCAAAGAGGCTCCTTGAGCGGCGTACAGTAGTGGACAAAGGTTTGTCCAATAGACATAGGAAGGAAGAATATATTAGTTTTTAGTAAATATTGAATTTGACATAAGATCTATGTCATCATATCAAGTCATTTCTGTTAGTGACCTGCAGTCAATATTGTATTATGAACAGCCTGAAGTAATTGCTTCACTGTGATGACATGATAATCACTATTTCTTGTAACTCCACTGGCCTCCACCTGGCAGCATAATAGCCTAATTCAGGTGGTAATATTCATCCTACCACATGAATTATTGCAGATAACAAGAGGCCCACTCCAAAACAGACCCTGACGCCAGCTTTCCTCTCAATATGTAGATTTCCACAATTATCTCCAGCATGGTGGTGCGGACAGAAGCTGTGTCTAAAATGCACAAAATTAAAGATCTGTGTTTCTACCCCACAATAATCAGCTACTTCTTAATATGCAAACTACATTTTGAGGTCTGTGGTGCTTAAGATTCCAGATTAAATTTGATGAAAATAAAGATGAATAAAGAGTAGGGAGGAAATCAATGCTCCTGAAGCATAAACAGGCTCTCCGTCTGGTGAAAGCTGTCTGCAGGTGGGAAATAAAATGGTCAAAAAGTCATCAATATTTATCTAGCTTCGTGTCCACCTACACGTTTTTGTTTTTTCAAATGAAAAAGAACTGAAACATTCCCCAAATACGGCCCTCATCACAGCAGGAGAAGGTTTGTGTATGAGTTTGTTTTTTTTCACACCGCCTCAGGTCTGAGGACACAATTGGATGGTAGAGAAATGCTGAAAAATTAACCAGAGACGTCCAAGACAGGTAAAGGAAAGAATCAAACACTTTTGTTCTACTTTTTCTCTTCTCTGCCCCCTGCTCTCTTTGCATGCCCTCCAGCAAGTTGGAGCTCGGGATGAGCAATCCATCCCCCTCCAGATTAGATCAAATGGAGGTTGCAGAGTTTACTGGGGTCTGGCCTCTCAGACAAAAGCATACTGGACCCGATTACATTATTACTAAATTTACTGTTGACAAATTGACAAAACAAATTATTTAAAATAATCAACATTCAATTTTCTCTGAGCAGTTAAGAAAGCAACATCACAAAAATGTAATATCATGCTCCTACGAGAAGAAGAGATCATGGTTTACCCACTAAATTTAGCATTTCATTTTTGACGGAGAGTTTGGAGCATCCATTCTTCTTTAAATCTCACTTCCTCTGATTATATCACCTTTGGACTCACATCTTCCTCATCTCACTTTAAAAAGCTAATTCCAGTGACAACGATGTCCCTCGCCATCACCAATACCCCTTACTCCTCCTCCCATCCATGTCTTCTCCCCCTTTCCGGTCTCATTAGTTTGGGTTTTATGCCTTAATCTACACAATGAGGATGAAGTCATGGCGGTTATCTTCAGCAGCCAATGTCTGTCTACCTGTAATCCTTTTCAAAGTCCCCGGCTTTCTCCCAGCTCACAAATCGGCACACAATGCTTTTATGCAAGGCCTCTGCCGTAATGCCCAGAGACGACGGCAGACTTCTTTTCTTTTCTCATCCCTCAACATAAAACTAGCTAAATCCCACTCCTACAGAAGAAGGGAGATGTCTTCATCTAGGTCTAAGGACGGGGACAAGTCAGAATGTAAAAGATATAAGAGCTATCAAGCTGTTTTAGATGAAAGTTTTGATGTCCGTCGGGCCATCTCTGTCTCCATGTGGGTGTTATAAAACTAGATACATCCATTCAAGTCATTATTGATTATTGTGTAGTTCATGGTGTATATATAGAGTGTGGGCTTCATTAATATGAAATAAACAAAATAATAGAATAGTTTACTCTAGATGGCAGTAAAAAAGAAAAAAAAATCAATGAATGTATCATTAAAAGTTAATTGAGCAGGGAGGTCAAATAAGTTGCTTAATTCGAGGAGGGCATAAGGGGGTTAGCTTTTAACTTAGCATTTTTATTGACTCTGGCAAAACAAAATGAGCGGGCTCTGTAGGATTGTGCACTCTGCATTGGCCATTCAGGCCTTCAGAGCACTATTGTAGGACTTTGAAGAGAATGAAAGGAAGCCCCACTGGTGGAAATGCAGTGGAACAGCCCCACAACAGGCCACAACTGTTCCCTTATGCATGAAAGCCAGGGACATAAAAGACAAGATGGACTTCTGAGGTAGGGCCAAAAACAAAGGCAACAAAAGTGCTGATCACGAGGGGATGACACGACTCGTCTCAGCAGAAGGAGCAAGGAGAAAAGGGGCAGGGGACAATAGCACTCCCGGCCAAATGACAAGTTGAAGAATTGAAAAATCCACACAAGAAGTGTCTTCTCAATTCACTAAACCCACAAGAGCTGGATGACTGTCGGCTGGACCCTGGTCAGTCTGAGGGGGGTGGACTATAACTGCACACAGCTTTTGCTCTCTCTAACTTTCTTTCCCAAATCTTTCCCTGTTTTGGCAAGCTACTTGGCAAGGGCAGAGACAGACTGGGGTGATGGCTTTAGTCTGCACACACCAAACCGAAACCAAACCAAACCTAATCAAAGCGTGGTGGGTTCCGCTCCTGCAGCTTCCGTTTTGATCTGCTGGCTGCCTGTGTGTCTGATCTGTTTCAGTTTGTGCCCTAAACACAATTATGCTACTGCCTAACCTCCATGGAAACAGCCAGACGGACAAAAACATGTTTGCTCTCATTTAAAAGGCATCCTTGTTTTTAGTGACAGTATTTGGCTGCTGATATTTGTGCCAATGTTTCAGACCTCATACTAAATAACGCGTCGTTAATAAGAGCACTTCCTGACGATTTTCACCCTGTTGGCTTCAAGGCTGGGAACAACCGTTTTTGTGTTTTTAATTTCCCATCATAGGAAATAAATACATTTTCCAATATGAGAGAGCAAATACTCAGCTATGAGGGTGGTTTTGTGATATACTTCAAATGGAAGGCTAGGTTTGATTTAAACGTTCAATGCACACAGCAGAGGAATTTGTGTGAAAATATGACTATTTAAGAAATTAGCTTAATTTTGCTTACATTGATTATTCATTGTTTTCACAAATACATATGAATATCATGCATTGCATATACAGTAGAACAACCTATTTTCTAGTGAATACAGAACCTAGATATAGGCCTAGCTCTAAAGTAATGGCTAGGACTACTTGTTGTAAGCCAAATGCTTCACCAGTGCACTCCACAGGTGAAGGCCCTCCTCCACGATAGCCTGAGGCCTATCCCACAATTCTTCACACATACCCACGGGCCCTTTCACTGGCCATCACCCTGTCTGATTAATGGATCGATGTGGTAATTGATTAGTGAAGAGGAGGTGGGAATAAGAACATAGGTCAAACGTCAATAATGTCCGCCTGACAAAAGGTGGAAGACGTAAAATGTACCAGTGATAGCCTGCAGCCAGACCTCTACCCATCAAAGCCCTGGCAGGGCTAACATAAAGGCCCCGGCCTATTCTCCAACCAGCCCTGCCCTCCCTCCCCAACGCTCCTTTTCTCTTGGTAATGCTGTCTGTTAAAGTGACAGGAACCATTCTGGGAGCTGCTTGTCAGCTCACCTTCATAAAACAAGCCGTAAAGCAGCAAATAACAGGCTTATATGGCTTCATTATGCTGGCTATGCAGGATCACAGCCCTGGGCTCATGCGTGAGGGGGATCGGGCTGGTGGTGGAGAGGCGGGGAGAATGTTGGCAGGGCAGCCTGGTTCTCGTGGTGGTTTGTTGTCAGAGCTGCTGTCACCATGTCCATGTTTGCTCAGGACAGAGGACCACTTGACCCCCTTCAACCCTGTATTCCCCGAAATCCAAAGCAGGACAAACAAAGAGGTTTGACTCACTTTCGGGACTCTATGACAGCTCAGATTTCTTTGGTACTTTGGTGAGACTGCCACATGCTTTATCCTTAAATTTGAATCTATGCCCTGCTACAACACAATATGTTAAAGTTAAAAGATTATATTCTTATTTAGTTTTTTCTTTCTGACAAATATTGTCCATAATCAAGCAAAAACATGATGGTGTATCTCAATGGTTAAAGAGTAGAGATGAGGAAAGCAGGGCCAGATGGAGCATGCATATGCGACAGTAAACCTTTGGCCGTGGCAGGGCTGGACGTGAGAGAGATTCTCATTTATTCCATGCAAATATTTTTGGGCCGTTTCACAAACTGACAGTGGGGGCTGAGAGGTGGTCAATATCTCAGGTTGTGTCTCCAAAACATTTCCGGTTTTTCAGAGTCTGCCACGGGTGCCTGGCAAGTCAGCAGCAGGGGCAGCAGTGGCAGTCAATGTGTGGGCCTGTGTGCTTGCTTACCAGTTTGTGGCACAAATAAGTCCCTACTCTATGGCATTCCCCCACTGACTTGCTTTCAATGGAAATGTTGCCGTCACTCAGGTTCAGAGTTCAAATGTTGTTTCCAAAGAGCAACGTTTAACAGAGACTCATCTTCTGTACATTGAAGTGCAATCATCACCCCACATATACAACAATAAGGCCTCTGTTAGGGTTTCAAAGCTTCAACAAGAACTATAAATAGGCTGCTGATATTAGCAAGTCAAATATGAAGCATAAAGCTTGACGAACATCTGGTAGGCAAGCTTACACTGTTCACCAAAAGTAACTGTCCCTTTATGTGCTTATCTGTCATCTGCCCAGTCCCAGTCGAGTTGAGATCAGTCACTTATCTCTTTAGCAAGGCTGTGAGGCAGCGCTACAAACACTATCACTGTGATCATTGTATAGTTAATTGTCCCCTCCATCAACATTAGCAGTCTCTTACATGCTAACCAGAGGGGGAAAAAAGGGGGAGCTGACGCACTATTCACACACGCTCTATTCTGAGGCTGACACTTGTTCTCTGAGGGGCGGTTTTTGGTGTCAGGATTACAGTGCAGGGGAGAAAAGAGGCGGAGGAGAGGTGGGGAGCTTTCTCCACAACTCATGTCACTGTGTCGGTCTGTAGTGGGAGCAAAGGAAGGAAGAGAGGAAGGGAGCCAGGGAGGATTGATTGGTGTTTGCATTTAAGCAGCCTCTCAACCAATGGCAAAGCAAAGAGGGCTGCATGCACTAAGACCATCTTCCCAAGACACTAAATAATCCCCACCCCCTGACACATTTTGTGACCATTTGATACACACTCTTGACCATACAGTCATATGAACATACACAAGTCGTGCGATCTAAATATACCTACTTGGATATAAACTCCTCATCAAAAAATACATATGGTTGGGAAGGATACAGTTAAGACACATATGCATATACACACACACACACACACACACACACACACACTACATTAATTTGGCATAAGGCCAAAATGATTCAAATGTGTCGCCATAGAACCATATGGATACACACATCCGTGCCTAATCTAACAAACACTGCGGCGCACACACACATATTCTGGCCTGCACACAGACACACACATCCGAACTGTAAAAAGGCATTGCCATCTTGAGCCCCCTGGATCACTGGGGCCATCTGACACTGTGGAGCCTGAATGCATTAAGACTAGCAAGGTGGCTGCACTTTCCATCTCAGCTGGCACAGTTACATAACCCTCCATGATATGAATGCATTAACAGTATTAGTTCTGCAGGTGAGAACACGTCTCACTGCCTCACATTTACAAAATAGATAATGTTGCTGCTGGATATCAAAATAACTTCCAATAGGCTAATTATCTAAAAAGGTAAAACAACTGCTGATACTACCTCAAAGCTGAGTCTTAGAGGAGAGCATCTAATGAACTCTAGTGAACAGGAGGCATTAAAACATATTTGCCCATTTTGAGGATGCTTCACTGTGTAAATTAGGTAACTAATAGATTCAGCGTTGAAACACAATGTACTGTATGATGCCTGGTTGACTCTACAGGTGTCAAGGATACTCTGGTAGGGAAGTAAGACAATTGAGAAGATAAGGTGGATAAGAACGAAGGGAGGTTGATAGAGGTCAAAGCAGATGCATCGATTAAGTCTGAAGTACAGAGAGAGAGAGAGAGAGAGAGAGAGAGAAAGCAGGGGATGGGGAGGCATGGTTACATGGGCAAACTAAAAAATGGTCTTTTAACTTGTACTAGATGGGACAATCTGGACTAGGGTGTGCCTGGATATGGATATGACTGGGGCAGTAGATCAGATGGTACATCAGACTATTAGGATATTTGGCCTGCGATGTGATATGTACTGTGTCTGATCTCTTGCCCCCACCCATCCGCCCACACAGGCCCAGACACAAACACGCCCCTGTACCCCTCCTCGGACCTCAGAAAAAAAGTCTGACAGATGGGTGTACTGGAAAGATCCACTCAGGAGACCAAAACATACTAAGGCGCTGTCTGTCTGACGTTTGGATTTGGAGGGAAACAACCAGAGAAAAACAGGGCAGAGAAAAAGGGACATCTGTGGCATTTGTCTTATTTCCTCTCTTGTGGTACATGATGTGTCATGAGTGAGCAGAGTCTTTGGATCATATTCCATTTAATTAATGAACCCCCCCACCCACGCACACATACAACACTCACACCCCAGCTCATAGCTCCTCATCTCTTCCCTGTAAGTTGCCTGTGCCCCCAAGTGGTTGAAAATGATAACTGCATCCGTTGAAAATTTGTGACACAGCTGCTCCATTGAATACTTACTCATTTAATGTCAAACTTACTTTACAGTTTGCAATTCCAACCCATATAATTGTATTATTTAAAAAACTCAGAGGAATGACTAAAAATAAGAAATGTATCGAAGATGGTATACTGCAACGGATCCTTCTTTTAGTCAAACATCTTTAAAGCACTCAAGTGTACTTAAAACTAGTGAGTAGAGACTTCACACAAAGAAAAGAGCATGACTCCTCTTTCATGGGGCCTCTTCACAATATGTATGTGAATAGAAGCGCTCCTGAATGTATAACAAATCTGCTCTAACTATCAATTCTGTCACGTACAAGATGGCAGAATGTGCTTCAATAATGTTAAAAAGAAATACCATAACATAATGAGCAATTTGTTGAGCTTGAATTCATCACTTTTCTTGTCTTTGTGTTATTTCACTTCTTTGAGTTAACTAAAATGTCCCCAATTAAAACTATGAGGTGACATTTTTAATTGCCAACATGGAGCTGCTTTTCCCCTCAAATTTCAATTAGAGGAAACAAAGAAATTAAGACTACAGTAAAGAGGAATTTTAAGTAATAAAGCTGATGCGCCCTATAGTGTTGTAATGACAGACGCTTCATTCTTTTAACCAACAGGGATGCCTTTTGCCCTCGACTTCTGCCCGCCCCAAGCCTTTAATTAAGACTGGCTTAGGCCCGATTGATCCTTACACACCAGGAAGTTTCTTCAAAATCTGACTGCCAAAACCAAGGAAGTATTATATAGGCCACAACCCCCCATAGCAGCCGACCGCCCCTCCTCACACCCCACATAAAAAAGGATTGTAAGCTGAAAGCCCTTCTAGTCAGTCCATGAGACCTTACATGATTAAAGTATGCCTACACATTTTGCATTAACCCTTAGCTACCGCATCGGGTTTGTCTCTAATCTACAAAATAGTTTGATTTATTTTGCAATTACTATATACGGTACACCGCATGATAAGAAATAAGATGGTTGGACACACACACACACACACACACACACACACACACACAAGCACACACGCACACACACACACACACACACACGAAAACAGTTTGTACCGAATGACAGATTGTGAGAGCTCTGTGTGCAACACATGAAGAAAATGTGTGTACCGGCCTTTACCACACTACAGCCACTTCTGTCTCATTGAGCCCTATGGAAGTTCCTCCACAAACACTACTCACAAGGTGAATGCAAACATACCTGAGCCTGACCTCACAATGCATCTGTGTATTGCGTACCCAAAAAATGGCTGTTGTGACAAGCTCGACAATGGAGTTCACAAAGTGGGCTACTTTAAAACTAGCTTAGAAGTCAAAAAGGTGTAGCCTATTGCATCATTCAAGGCTAAGCTTTAACCTACTATTAAGTAGAGATGCACCGATTCGATACCTGGATTGGATAACGGCTCCGATATTGATTCATTAGCTGGATCGGATATCGGATGAATGAGGCCAATCCAGCATTCCGATCCAGTCATTTCTTTATTATTAATATCATAAACAGCAATACAGTTACAGCGATCTAGTCACTTCAATTCTATGTTTGCAACACCGGTTAGGCTTTTATATTACATTTTAAAATATCTGTTTGCACAGCACTTTACATTGAAGTGTTATTTCTTTATTTTCTAATGTAAACTTTGTTATTTATTAATACATAATATTAAGTGCATTTATATCTTTGTTAATTTTTTTGCCTATTTTAACCAGGCAAAATGTTTGTGTCAAGCACGATGCCTTCACTCACCTTGCAATATACGGTTCATTCATTCAACAGTTTCGTATCGGGTATAGCCCCATACTCTCAGGCCAAGTATCGGTATTGGATTGGAAAAAACATTTATCGGTGCATCTTTACTATAAACGGCAAAACTGCTTTTGGAGCAAGCGATGAGCAATTTGACTGGAGCGGGACAAAATCGTAGTTGAGCGCTGAAATTGAGTGGGGCGGGCTGGAGTAGCATTGAGTAGGGGACAAGCCCCCACCACAGTGACTTCCTGTTTGATCCAATACGTAAGTGCCAAAAACTGCAGTTTTCCGAGTGTCCAGCAGGAGTAGTTTGCACAATAGAGCAGTTTCTCATTGATCCCCATGTTAAACAGGCCGTTTTCACAGCATAACTAAACCTATTTAGGACTTGTTTACAAAAATACATTCTAGTCTATATGTTTAAGTCATATCACCATGACAACACTTAGGAGGGTGAATATTTTTGTAAAAAGCTAGTTTTTATTTTATTGAAGGTTAAAGTTCATGAACAATTAGGGGCGCGGCCTCTTGAGTGACAGTTAGCCTCTGGCCGTCACTTCACCCCGGAGGCTAGCTGTCAGGATTAGCATAACTCTGTCATCTCGACCTGGACTGCAGTCATTCGTGTGGTGGTGTTACCATAAGTGACAAGATGGTTTGCGCTTCGATCAAATGTACAAACGGATGGTTTAGGAACACACCGTGTTAACGTCAGCTCTGTTAGGCTAATTAAATAGCCGCACTTGCACCAAGACCTGCAGTACAGAGAGCTATCGATGACACATAGACATAGATGCTAATCTGGAGCAGCGGATTAGGGCCGTGAGTGTCGGTATTTTACAGTCTATGAGCATGGTACCGTGTTGAATATCAGCTTAAATCACAAATCATAAACGCTGGCTGCCTGCACTCGACTCGCCAAGCCGGTGTAGTCTCGCTAGAGACACAGGACTCCCACTTCCGTTTATCTTGTAAGGTCTTCTGTAAGCCTAGCTCCCGGTCAGTGGAGCTAAAGTGAGCTAATGTGGCTAATTCTGTAATTCTGTAAACGTCACCCAGGCGGACATATCTCTCTCCCCCCAACATCACATCAGTGCCCTTTTTTGGTAAAAGACAATGAGGAGGAGTCAAAGTCCGACAAGATAGCGACTCCCAGAGGTGAATAAGATTGGATCAAGTTGAGAGAACAGCCCGGAAGAGAGGCTACGTCCATTTTTTATACAGTCTATGGTGGGGGAGCGGAGGGGACAAAGGGAACAAGGGGAATGAAGGGAACGAAGGGAACGAAGGGAACGTGCAGCCCTGTTAGTTTGGAGCATCAATTATCTCGCTCTTAGCCTTCAGCGTTTCCCATACATGGACCAATGTGTGGCACTGCGCCACACGACCAACACTGAGCGCCACTAATTGATTCCGTGTTTTTTGCTATTTTTCTACTTTTCCTATTTTCCTACTATTTTTCTGCTTTTGAAATATTGTTCCATTTATTCATCTCCGCAAAGCACTCTTTCTACCTGTTATTCTTGTTCACTCATACACACAAACACAGACACACACGCACAGCAGACTGCTTGTGTGCTGGCGGTCTGTGGTGTGTGTGCACACAGTTTCGCTCAAACTTCTGGTTGGTGCTGATCGTGATTATTCAGTTCCACGAAACATTGAAGTTTAAAAAAAGACGTATCTTTGCTATACCCACAGACATATATAGTTATGTATATTTGCATATTATGATTAAGACAAAAGCAGTTCACATATCTCTTGTCAGAGTCTGCACAGGAGAGAGGTCAGAGCCCCTGCCCCTCAAAAGGTCTCCGTGCGGCCCTGCACAACACATTGCTACCTGGTCTGTGGGAAACACTGGCCTTGCTCTGCACGCTCACTCCAATGTGCTACCAAAGACGGATTAAAGCTTCAATATATAAATCATGTGGCTGCATCTGCTAGTCGACTGGTTTATCATTTCGATCACAGTACAACTGTGTTACCAACAGGCTCCTGTAAAAACAAGGCCTTTTTTTCAAGGCAATTTGAAAGTCACATACAACTATTCAGGTTTTTTTTTTTTTACTAAAATTACTATTCAAACATTTCCAAATCCAACCAACCAGCCAAGCTGTTACCTCCAAGAATGGACAAAAGAAAGTCAACACACGTACAATGTAATGCTGTTCAGCAGCCTTTCAGTAAATACTGCATTTGCAAATATACCAAAGCATTACAGACCTGGGTCAGATAAGGTTTGCTGACCCATTCACATCAAGAGAATATGTTTGTTTCCTGGGAACTCTAAAACATTTGCCACTGATGTGAATGGATCTATGACTCTTCTCCGAACCTGAGCATCACTAAGGACTGGGTTCAGCCATACCAACCATAGAATGACTTTAACAACACTATGCTAAGTATTTTCAGTTTACTCTATGCCTCTCAGCCAGTATATAAACTTCTCATTTAAGAATCCTGTTATTTTGTGCACAAAACATTAGATTCATGACATCATCATGTTATAATTCAGCACAACAATACCACAAACTATAGCAACAAAATGACCATCCATTTGAATCAACAATTACCTAACATTTACAGTATATATGCTATTTTCCTGCAACTCTGAAGTTAACCAAACAGTATAAGGGATTTGCAACACTTTTGTTTTCCACACTACGGACAATTAAAGTCCATTCCATGCACTACAGTGTGATAGTTATGGGAAGTGACGAAGGTTGACGAATGTTGATGAACTGAGGGTGTTATACCGTCATACTTCCTGTAACAGCTGATGTAGCAAATCCAATGATGGAGTGTTGGAAGATGAAACATTCTGAAACATAAACACAGACCCAACCACAATGTGGAAAGTGACAAGGAAAGAGCAGGACCCTACCATGGCCTATTTCTCCATTAAGGGTGTGGTGTGGGTGGGCAATAACCAGTGCCCCTTCCTTCCCTTACTGGGAGGATCGTGGAAATTCATGACACATTATCACTTGTTTGGCACCAACACAATTCAGCCTGTGAATTTTCTCATTTGTCCAGGTCAGCGTTATCCCCAAAGCAATTAGCATTTATGTAAAAGTAGAAAAACCATCTCTAAAAAGAGAAGGAGGTCTAAGACACCACTTATCTTCAGTTTACAATGCTGCCCTTTCATCCCTTCCCAGGAGATTCAACAATCTACCCTCAAAGAACAACTGTTCACAAATGGCCTCCTGTGGCTACAACGACTGTCGTTGTAACCCAGTAGAGCACTAACAAAGTCGAAACCAACTTCCCACCAACGACTGTCGTTGGCACTTGGAGCACAAAGGGTTCCAGTGACATCATCGGCCTTGTGAAAGGTTAAATATCTGGATCTCCACACCAGATAGTTGGACCAGTCCCAGCCTGGTCAGATGTGTACTTGAACTGATGAAGCCTCTTGGATGAGAGGTGAAACGTCTTCCTAGACAGATAACCAAGTACAGTTGCTTTTGACTGAAATTGCATTGGGGATAACACAATTGAGGAACAGACTGAACTCATGCATCAAAGAACTCAATATGTTGTGACGACCTTGGCAATTAGGAAGTTTGACTGTAGAGAAGTTTTTATTGTTTAGAATTAATTATATTGCCCTAGGTATTGCAATATTGTGGTTAGTGCAACAGCCCTAGGTGCAACTTTATAAAATATAAAGTTGCATAAAATATAAAGTTGCACCTAGGGCTGTTGTACTAACCACAATATTGCAATACCGCGCTATCAACAAGCCAACCAGAGGGGATGGCAAGCAACTGCGTCAGCTGCCACAACCACTATGATCATATTTTTCACAAGGCTAGGCCCTTCTTGTTTTACTTTTCAATGATAACAAGAGATAGAGGGCAATTTACTAGCCAATGTGGCGTGTAAACCAAGGGGGCATATAACAAACAAATTAATCGGATCTAGAGGCTGCTTGAAAGCAGCAGGGATAAGGACTTGGGTGATGCTGTTAAATGTGCATTAGCATGTTGGATGCGTTTTCATTCACAACCCCCCCAGCAGCGTAGAAATGGCGATACATCATTCTTACACACACACACAAACACACACACACACCTCTTATTGTGTTGCTGCTTACAGACCAGGAACCTGCAGGCAGGTTAATTTGCCTTCTTCATAGTGTGGCTGACTCGCTGCTTGTTGTGCTAACTTCAGCACCTGTTGCTAACAGCCGTCAACTAAAAGCATCTAGACGGAACTCGTTCTTGTCCAATTTGGTTCTGCATTAGGTGCATCAATCCAAATACTATATAACATTCTATGCCAGAGGGGAAATTCCTTCATTACGACAGCCCTAGTTGCACCAGATCATCCATCACATCATTAGCAAAACAACATTAGGGTAAGCAGCGTGAGCCTCTTAAAGCTTTCCACATAAACTTAAGTTCCACATAAATCATTTTAAACACAGTACAAAATTAAAGTAAACATATACATTAGCCCCCTGGACAAGCTATTGTAGAAAACTTCATAGAAATCTACTTATGGCGCAAACAGACAGATAATTAACCAAGTTGGCTGTTTTTGAATTTTCATTTATGTGCCAAAATACAACCTTCAAAAACAATCTATATAATCATATATTCTGACCTAGTTTTTATAGTATTTATCTTTTGTCTTTTAATAATAATAATGCCTTTTTATACTTTTATCAACTTCCTCCATGTCTGGAGCAATGTTGTCACTGTTATGCCACTGTAGCTGTTGTAAATGTTATCTGTCTATATGTGTGTGTGTGTGTGTGTGTGTGTGTGTGTGTGTGTGTGTGTGTGTGTGTGTGTAAGCAGCTAATTATTTTTAACTGTAACCAAATCTATCCTTTGGTACAAATAAAGTTCCCTTACGTTACATGAAAGTACTTCTGTAGTCTAACAGTGATACTGTATGTGCTACAGAAGTACAGCCAAGGACCCAATGCTTCTGTGAAGGGTGAGTTTTTGGGTGTGTGTGCGTCTCCATACTATACTAAGGGCAGGGAGCAGTGGTACTGACTGACATTATTCTCAATGGTGACTCCTGACCACAACAGAAATACAATGTCAAGGTCAGTTAGACTCGTCTGTTGCTGGAATCCAGATAGCAATAGTATAGGCATCAGGTACAGGAAGTCATTAAAAAGATTCCATTAGGAGTTAGTAAAAGGTTTCCTGAACAGCACGCGGAATGGGCGTTAGCATATTGTTGCTGGAAATGTCTGCTGATTGACACAGGGCATGACAGTTGACTTGCTGCAGACTGTTTTGACTGGAATGTAGCCTAATGACAAGTATTTTTGAAAATATATGGAATTTTTTTCAAGGTGTACATACATATTTCATATAAGAACATATTCTTATCCAGCTGCAAACAAAGGCAGAAATGTGTTATCATATGGTAAATATATCCAGAGCATACCTAAACATATTTGACTAGAAATGTGGACTAAAACTCAAACGTAAAAAGTAAAGAGTTTTCTCTCCCGTTAAGCAGCTGGCTGTTGGCTTTGTTCCTCTGTAGAGATCCTGTAGTAAAGAAGGACTTCAAAAGAACCTTATCGCTGTCACATTCTCTCAGAAGAGAACACAGTAATGGAGACCGGATGCACAGGCTTACACTAGGTTAGGCTAACACGGAACGGAGTAAAGAAATGCTTTGAATGTTGCCTTGTAAAGGGAAGAGCTCCTGTATAGGCCTCATGACCTTCTAACTGCACTTCCTTCCCGAAAAGTAAAGGAATGCTGTGTCAGGTTTTAGAAATTAGTAGGGAAGTGAATTTTAACTTTCCCCCAGTAGCTCCCTCAGTATATTCTAAAAACAATGTTCCAATCAACGTGTTGCTCTTTTGGCAACAACAATTCAAGGTATTTAAGAAGAAGAAGAAGAATTACTTTATTTTTATCCCACACGGGGAAATTCAATTTTCACTCTTATTATCATACATGTTACACACACAGGCCCGAAATACACACATGCACAACCAGGACCTATACATGCAATTGAGGAGAGATGTTAGAGCGAGGGGGCTGCCAGTGACCAGCGCCCCGAGCTGCCCCCAGTGGTCCATCCCTCGGGATTTTGAAGACCAGTATTATTAAACTCACACTAAATAATAGAAATTATATTGAAGTTACATACTGTAAATGAGTATATTAAAAATGGGTAATATGTACAATGGCAATTTGTAATCTAGATATGACATGAATATGAATAAAGTCAATTGCAAACTAGCAACTACACCCCTACTTCCAGTGCCCTTGCTCGGATCACACCCATCTTTGAACGTTGTCAGTATCAAAATACTCAGAAATACTTAAATAATCCTCGGGAGGGGGGGGGGGGTGTTTTTCTACAAACAACAAATATTATACAGACTAAAAATATATAGTAACTAAATGAGACTCCATTTTGATCTCAACAAATCGGTAAAGTTTTGTGACTGCATCTTACACGGTTATCAAGTCGAGTCGTAATGAGGAGGGTTCACCCAATACCCATGTTGCTGACGCGGCTGGTAATAAAAATCAGTTACTGTATCTATGCTATACATCTATTGCTTGGGTATTGCCTTCTGAAGCCACATGCAGTATATAATTACACTGCTAAGCGAAACAGTGACATCCTGGAATTTGTCAGAAACTACAATGGGGGTTTATAACTGCTAATCTGTTTGCATTTTGGACACAATGGCATCAAAATACAAAGAGAAAACATTGCATTTAATTTCCTCTGCACGTTTTCTTCCTACAGCTCTCCTGTATCCTTGCTATGGCTAACTCAAGTCTAACACAAGGTCCCCACTTTGACTGTGGCTTCATCCTGTATTTTCCAATTATCACCTTTTAAAGGCCAGCTGGGTGCATTCCAAACCATCGGGGGGCAATTCCATTTGCATTGCTCTGAGACAAAGTCATGCCCAAGTACTTTCATGCTAAAGTTCATAACAGACAGTCTAGAAGGACACCATAGCTGTAGCTAAAAAGTCCCCAATACCTTCAGCCACATGAAATATATCAAACTGAGAAAATTGTGTATTTTTCTTTAACGAAGATTTACGCAGGGTACAGAGGAATACACAATAACTTGGAAATCTGACAGTGTTGTGATAAGTTGGTGGACGATATACCCAAGCTTTAAGGTAACAAGTTTGCTTAATAAACACAGCGAGCAGCTTGACCCAAACTTTCTCATTTCAGCCTGATCAATGTAGCTCTCCTGTGAGTGTTCAGCTCTGCTTACAATTACAGCTCATTATGCTGATTTTATTCTCTCTTTTTCAATAACTTGATTTTTAAGCAGCCCCCAGAATAATTTACATGCATTTTATTTAGGTCAACTGTTATACCTATTGAAATTATTTGCAAACAAAGGGCTCTTCCCTCTATTGAAATGACCATTGCACGTGCATGTGTGGCTTTGTGTGTGTGTGTGTGTGTGTGTTGTTTGGAGGGGCAGGAGGGAAGGAAGGTAACAGTTCCCTTTGCCTTGCACATTAATGAACACTGCCTTCTCTATCTGCCTTTAGGCTCTCTCTTAATGTTCACAAGTGTAAACCAGTGTTTGATTTCTCCTCTCCTCTCCCTCTCGGACTGCATATAGCAGCATTTAGCTGTGAATTAATTTTCATGTTTGGATATACCCTGCTGAGGTGTGATGCTGGTGGTGCATAATCAAAATCTGCAACACTACATATGGGTAGATAGGCCTTGTGGGTATTTTCACAGTGCAGATCTGTAGCTGGGCGGGGGAAACTAAACGCAGAGAGAGGGGTCAACGGGCAACAGACAATACAGAAGTCAGTGTTAGGACAATGGGCCATTTCACACAAAAGAATACATCCATTGTCTTATAGAAGTGTGCAAAGCAGAGAAGAACTTTTGCAGTGGGGTGTGCAGCTGTGAGTGTGTGTTTGTGCTAATGCGCATGTCTCTGGCCATTGGACAAGACACGCACCCACAGCCACAGCTCAAACACCAGCAGCCCTTAACATGGTGTGTCTAATGCTCCTATTTAGTGTTTGGGGTGCAGCGGCGCGTGGCCTGAGGTTTTTGGGAGGGGAGCGTGGATAGCACCTAGCCTGACAGCTGCGCCCCAAACTGGAGACAAAAGCCTGAGGAAGTGCCGCATCACCGAAGATAGGACTAAAAAGGCATGGCAATTTGCGTATGGTCTGGCCTATATTGCGGTCTTATTAACCACAGTCCACTTTTCATGGTGAATATGGCCAAATAGCAAACACTACTCTTATAATGCAAGCTTACATTTGGAGGACATCTTTAAACAAATGATATTATATAAAAAAAGACAAGCCACCATGTGGTACATTTAGATCAAACGCAGAGACACAAACTACTAATTCATAACAGACTTTATTTCAAACAAACAGAAGGAACATAGGCCTTCTTTTGTAAATCAGCCTTTTCATTAGAGTTTATTTGTAAACCTTTGATAGGAGGGAGTCTCTTTGTCAATCGGGATACATCAAAGATAAGCTAACTTACCATGCTGCTTGTGTTTGTGTGTCTGTGTGTGCATGTCTGTATTTTAGTCTTTAACATCTCAGCAAGGCATGTTTTTAATCTATTGATTTAATAAGCTTAGGTTGCAGGCTGCTGGCTAAACAAATGAACCAGTCGTGAAGTGACACATCTTCAGTCTAAAAACCTGGTATGTGTTTGATGAAGAACAATGGAATTTACAGAGGATAACCTTCCTTTTTTTTTTGCGAAAAACAATTAATGCATTTTCATAAACATAACTGAAATAATTTCTCATACGTTTTGGCCTCTGCATGTATACAAACAAACACACAGGGGTATATGGGAGATAAAATACAGCAACAGCAAATGCTAAACCAAAATTCTGAAGTTGTGGGATCAAGTTAAGATCCAAATTAAATCTACACATTTAGAACCCACAGTAAATTTTCATAAACATGAACCCTCTATTATCTTACCCAGAGGCGTCTCTATTTATTTGTTGGCCTAATAGAAGCAAAATAGATAATAATTACTTGTTTGTTGCCGCATCAGCTATTAGGTGATAATTAGGCCTCAGTGAGAATTTTAACACTTTTAAATTGTTTATGTGGTTTGAACGTATTCCCAGATGGATGTCTGAATATACTGCATTCATTATTATTGCAAATGAAAGGCCAATAAAGCCTGTGCAAAACTGGATAAGATGGTTTAATAAGCAGTTCTCCTCAGCCCCGACTGAACACACACACTTGCATGTCTTACAATACGGTCCATTGAAATAACTCATAGACTTTTTGACTTCATGACTGTGGTGGATCTGAGTTTTGGTGTGACTAGAAACTGACTGTGTGCTTTACTAGGTGCCCAGCGAAATGAAACATGAGCAGATGTGAACTGCAGGTTCTCACAAAAAGGGTGGTACAGCCTTTCCTGGCATCCATATCAATGACTTGCCTTATTATAAAATGGAAAACTAAATATTTAGAATACATCTGAACAGCAAAATAGGAAAACTATCCATCCCTCGCGTAAAGGAACTTCCTTTATTATGCCCCTGTGTCCACACACACACACGCACAGGTCAAAAATATCCACTGGTTTAAATTAGACCATCAAACAGCCAGCTGCTGATTTGTTTCCTCTGTGTGTGTGTGTGTGTGTGTGTGTGTGTGTGTGTGTGTGTGTGTGTGTGTGTGTGTGTGTGTGTGTGTGTGTGTGTGTGTGTGTGTGTGTGTGTGTGTGTGTGTGTGTGTGTGTGTGTGTGTGTGTGTGTGTGTGTGTGTGTGTGTGTGTGTGTGTGTGTGTGTGTTTGTGGAGGGAGTGGACTGAGCCTCCCATGGGCACAGCAGAGTGAGTGCAATGGTGTCACTTCACTAAAACAACGTGTGTAACGGTGTATTTTGCGATAGAGAACCACAAACATGCCTTTTATACAACCTGCTAACAGTAAATTAACTTAGTCTCGTGTGTAAAATTTGCATTTCTATTCCAGAAAAAAAAATAAAAAAAACAAGTCAATCAAGTGAATGAAAACACTCTAAGTTTAAATTAATTTCATCCCCACCCTAGGGCCTAATTCAAATCGTAGAATCAATGTCGTAAAGTAACAGATGACTTCTCAGTTTTCTGTCATAGTAGAGTTACTAGAAGGCCTTTACATCTTAAGTATGGTACAGCTTGGCTCACTCTTTTTTGTTTTTCCATTAGCAAAAATTGTGCCTAGTACGTTTTAAGTACACGTTTGTAGTCCTCGGTCAAGGTTCCAGGAGCGCTGAACAGATACTAAGGCAAAGTTAAACATGTGGTGCGAGACTCAACTCATGGCTGTACAAGAGACCAGAGAGAAAGATGTTTTTAAAAGTGCAGAGGTATTCCTTTTTTTCTGCTTCATAATAAAATCTTCTAAATGATTTGTCAAAATAAAGTGAAACTCTATGTGACTGGAGGCTGGCCTAAAATGCTGGAGGGCCAGATACAGGAAGTCGTGACACTTATTCACTGTGAACGTTTTTTGGGGGTTTTTTTTACACGGCAGGCAGGTCCCTTCAAAATCACGGTTAGACAGTTAACAGTTAATAGCCAATCATGTTCGGAAAGACGTCTAAAATACGGGATCACTTTGAAAAGAACACGCAAGACCCCCAGAAGGTCACATGCAAACTTTGCAAGAAAAACTTTGCCACTCGTCCATGACCTACCATCTAGCCACAGGCACATTTTATGAAACTAAAAATATAAGGTTGTTGTCTACTGGCAGTCCCGGGGACATGTGGCCGACTCTGCCACTGCCTTTTGCCAGGCAATCCCAGGGCACAGGGCTCTGTGCAGAGCACCAGGGGGAAAAAGCCACACCACTGAAGACACACCTTCTAGTTGGTAGCCCTGTTGCATAAGAAATGCAAAACCTTGCCATGCTGCACTGGCGCACCGAGTCGAGCTGAGCCAGGACATGTCTATGGAAGCATGGCAGGGACAAAATACAAAAAGTCCAGTTCAGTTTGAGTATCAAATCCTTAAGTTTGAAATACCCGTTTCCAAAACACTGCATCAGGGATGTCAGGATTACCTTTTTTGTCATATCACATGGTTTCATAACAGTATGAATTGTAGAAGCTACAATTCATACAGTTGATTGTGTCCAGATTCCTGCATTTTTGCCTGTGAAAACAAATCTTGCGAGTTTAAAGTGCATTAAATTTGGTTAACTACAAAATGACCAGGGAGTTGTTGTAGAAGATATCCAATTTGCAAAGTTTAAAAGTGATTGCAAAGGGGTTCAACACGAACATATTCCAACATCTTTGAGATAATCATCAACTACTTCATGCTCAAATCATGGTAAGAAAAAACTAGCAAATGTAGAGTTTACTTTCAGGATCTTCTGGGAATATATAGTAGTTACATTGAAGTAACGCCAGTTCTATGAGTACATGCAGAACCCTATATTTAAATTTACATTAGGCTAGGGCGGGAGCAAAATAATGCTTGTGTGTCTTTTTCCTTCCAGGTTGTCGAATAACAAATTCCCTGATTAATAATGGTGAAACTGAAATTTTCTCTTGACAATATTTGTGATATCAAAATCTCATAATGTGACATTCCTACACTGCATATTGTTTAAGGGTTTTCAACTCTGGAAATGATTTTAACTTTCATTTCAAAGATTGTGAAGTAAACTGTAGAAATACTTCTTTTCAAGCAGGGCTAAAGTCAGCCTGAACTCGGTCTTAGTTGCCTGTTTGTTGATGGGGATTAGTGGCTGCTTGGCTGAGATTACTGCGTGACCGCTCAATAACTTTCAGAGTAGAGGAGACACTATAAGGCTGTAAATCGAGTTACCAGTTATTAGGTACACTTGTATAATCTCATGCAATGTACTTCCCTGCAATAAATCTCATCGTTGAGAAGCTTAGACCGTTTAGTCTCAGTTCACAGTGTCAGAAGCTGATCCGACTCTAAATTTTGTTATCATTGTTGCACTGGACTGGATTAGTGAAAGGGTATGCAAATTATGTTAAAAATCATATCTTTTTCTCAACAGTCATAAGTCAGTATATACCATTGTGCATTCACATGGAAGAATGAGTAAAACGCAAGGAAAATGGTAAAAAGCTGTTGTGCAATTGACTGCACTGAAAGAATTCAGGCAGAAGCTGTTATAGATTGCTTAAGGCCGCAGAGAAGAGATGCGTTAAGCAATGCTTGCTGAGGCGGTGTAAGGTTAAATAGTCAAGCACACTATTTTCTGAAAGAAACCAGACAATCTACATATTTTATCAAGTATGTCCTCAAGCAACCTAAGTCTCTCTCCTCTGTTCATTTTACTCTTAGAGCAGTGATTTTTTTCCCCACCCTTACAGATGTCTGTAAGAATATTACCAACCTATCCAAACTGTTAACCTGTTACAGTGTTGAGGCGTACCCCATCACTGCTTCACAATGTTATTATTCTGATTATTACATCATTGCAAAGACGAAAAAGAGCAGAACCTCCTTAGTGAGAGTGGCTGTGTCCTTAAAGGGCATTAGTACAGGCATTATCTTGTTGTGCCAGACAGTTCAGTAGTAAACACCCTGGCAAAGGGCCTGATAGTAAACTCTGATGGAACGGCACAGTACAGCTATAGTGTTGTAGCTGTCCTGGCACAGAGATATGGGTCATGCTAGGCTGTCCTCTCCCTCACCCCAGCACCAGAGCCCAAACCCTGATGAGATTAGCTGGCCAGCCAGGCGCTCAGTGGTGGTAAAACACAAACACCACTGATTACGTGAACATTAAAGTCGGATCCCCTCACACTTTAGCTCGGATCCCCTTGTGTAGGGTCACGAGCGGGTTAGTACGATGACTGTGCCGCCATTGCCAACGTATACGGCACTACTACCTCTGTCTTCGGACACACAGTGGACTCTGATAGATCATAAACAAGAATTTAATGACAGTGATTACAGCAGACATCATCTAAGGCATGTGCTGTATGACATCCAGTGCATGAGGAATGGGACTGTGACACAGCTGGCTTCCTGGAATCCTCTGTATAATGCCTTTTTACATGAGGAAATCTGTCCACTCCACCAACTTAGAGAAATATGAAGTAAAACAGGTTGACATTTCCTGCCAGTGACTAGTTTTTTGGGGTAGGTCATTGAATGCAGTGCCTTGGCCACTGCTACTTTATGTTAAATCACTGTTAGAAATGGGATTAGGCAGGTTGGAATGCCAGGGTAATCACTCATTCAGCAGCAGCCAGGAGAAAAGGCCTCCTTAAGAAGAAGGGGCGGGTTTTATATAGCTGAGAGCTTTGATTACTGCTTCGTCTTAAAACCGCATCCGATGAGTAAAGACATGCACCGGTCCTCCCCCACATTTACTGGGCAAGTCGACCTCCTGTGTTCCTGTAAATAAGTGATGTCACAGCGCTTAATGATGCCCAGACTAGACTCAGCAAAGTCCTGGAAAAAAAAAACACACTACCAGCTTCCTCACTACTGTGAGCATGCTGCCTAACCTCCATGTCAACAAAGAATTAGTTTTGCACATCCTATTTCTCTGTAGGAGTGCTGATCATGCATTTAAAGTTACGAGTAGTGAACAGTCAAGGGTATTCTCTCTTATTCTGTGAAGCCAGTAAAGCTCACCCTTGGGGGGGAAAAGAAACATCGGCCACATCTGTGGATCGACTGCTCTGTCACTAATGAAGATGTTCAGATGGAGAGTGCGCAGAAAAGACACTTTTTTCAGCCTTTTTTCCTGCTCTCCCCGACGCAGACTGGTAGTGACAGTTGTTTCCAGTTGCTACGTATAAAGGGCCCATCATAAAGCCCGGCTAGAGGAAACAGGATAAGCGCTTGAGCCAAGGCAGTAAAAAGCTCTCTGGAAACTTGAAAGCCACACAAATGAAGTCTGCGTCTGCCATCTGGAAACAATAAACAAACAAAACAAACACCAAGAATGGGAGAGAGGGATGGGGGGGGGGGGTAGATAGAAAGAGAGAGAGAAGCAGAGATTGAGTATGTGAATGAGTGATAGGTAGAGGCGGGTGTCAATGTTAAAAACGTGTGCAGCATGCATCATTAGCAAACACTGATGGGAAGACAGACACAGAGACAACCCTTTGTATAAAATCTTCTTTGATGCTGGGGAGATGGCCCTGCTGTTTGAATGTGTGTGGTACCACTGAAACCTGGTTCTAATGAAGTGCAGTGCTAACAGGAGGCTGCCTGTCTGCAACTTGTGCCAGTGATGTGATGAGAAGTTATAAGCCAGTTCCAAATACGGCAAAATACCAAAATAATCCAGCCAACTCATCTCTGCATAGCCAGATAAATCAAAAATATGATTTATTTTTATAAATTCAGAAATGCCCTGACACCACATCATCATCATCATCATCATCATCATCATCAGTTCAGTGGAGGGTTTTATGTGTTAATGATCACATAGATGTTCAATATGGACTTATCAACGAGAGATTTATTTTCTGTCTGTACAGAAGCTGTGAAAAAACTGTGGAGTCAGTTGAGAATGGTAGCTAGAACAAGATCAATTACACTATTAAACTATAGGATTATTGTAATGATTTTTGCTTACGGCTGATGGCCAGAGAGACATACAACACAAGATATAATAGGCTACACTTCGTACATACAAAACCCCCCTCTCCATCAATTAAATATATTATTATTTGTGTTACAAGAATCCACATAATGCACATCAAGTTACAACCCTGGTTGTGACAGCAACATAGTTACAAGATACTGGATGTCATGCATCTATTGTGTTAAGCACTGCAACTGATGATTTATCCATTGATCATCAAGTCTATAAAATGTCAAAAGTGGCAGGTGCCCATAACAACAGCATGTGCTGTGTCTTTCACAGTTGCTTACTCAACAGAGAAACTAAGACATTTCAGTGATGTGAAGTGGCTAAAAACAGCTGTATTATTTATGTAGTATTTTGTAGTTTACTTTACAAAACACCTAATCAATGAACTGGTTATTAAAATCATTGTGACTAATTAATGTTCTATCAGTTATTTGACTAGTCTAAGCATTGGGCTAAATTTAATCCAAGTAAAGCTGTGGTTTTAGCCTTTGTGACTCACTTTTGTTTATTTATGTAGTAAGTTTACTGTAACAATTCGTTTTACTATGCTAATAATAGAATTTCTTTTGACTGGTGTCAAGAAGTCTATCACAAGGGGGGGGGGGGGCACAACTCTATTATGACAGTTGTTGACATTCCAAATTAAGTTTCTTGGATAGGCACTCAGCGACAGGTTGGGACTATTTAATGAGGGAAATTGAAGGGATGAAACTTCACTTGGTACTAGAACAAACATCACAAGCTGCTCTCTGAGTCCTCATTACAGAGTGCACTGTCAATACTGACACCGAGGGGTTAAACCAAGAACTGCAGCCATGTGGCCACAGCATGGACCCATGAACCGTTACAGATAGTCCCACCTATAGGTGTACATACGCTTAAACAAACAAGGCAGAATGGCACAGAGAACCACACACAAACACTCTCTCTCTCTCTTTCACTCACTCACACACGCACACACCCTGCTGTGTCTGGTTAACAAACACTCTGCTATAAAAGCAGGCCTCTTACTCATTAGGGTGCTGTGTATCAGACAGGAAATACTGGGTAAATTACACCTCATCGCCCTGGAACTAGCCGACCATCACCATGGCAATGAGCCAACCTCAGTGCCGTGAGAAGACCAAAACACCATCGTGACAGAGGAAAAGTGGAAGGGACAAGACACGGTTTCACCCAATAACTGATAACAATGATCTAATGTCAGTGATGCGAATGTTCCGCTACAGGTTTTTGAGTTGAGTTTGAGTTGTAAATTGAACCCAAATCTGTATCTATTTAGTAGCCAAAAGAATCCCTTTAGCCTTTTGACAGTGACGCTGACTCCGAATCTGGAAGCAATATCCTGCCCACACACATCTCTGACAGCTACCCAATTAATACTACATGGGCTAAACTGTACCAGCCCCAACACACTCTTTATTAGAAATTGTTAGTCATACATACAGTAAATGCTAAAGTGAAATACAGTTAAATAAATAGGCTAGCACAGGCTACAACTTATTACAATAAAAAGGGGATTAGGTGGTCTAAGCTCTAAGAAGGTCTGTGTGTAATATGCAAAATATTTTGATGGTTGACCAAACAGATTATGATTATAACATGTAAATAGATAAAGGATCGGTAGCATGGACGACTACACTGCAGGTATAACTACAACAGGAATCATTTTGTAGCTGTGTAAGAATACAGCAGATAGCCATTTGAGTATAATGCAGTTTCAACAAAGATTATCAAAAATGCCTATAGTTACCTATACATTGAAAGACTGTGCTAGTGTTACAAAAAGTATAATTTCATCACAGCATTTGTATTGGCTTACATTTGTAAAAAGGCACAATTTTCCCACTCATGTTATCATAAAAAAATTCCCCAGCTTCTCGTTCAATGCGACCACCATGCTCAAAATCTAAACCACATAAACTAATCGTTAGCCAAGTCCCCCTCCTCCGTTTCTAGAACAAAATTCTTTTGTTGCATTGTTCACACATTCCTCCCTGGTCGTGTTTATACAGATGAGATTCCATGTGCACTCTGGGGGTACGAAGAAGTCTACTCTGAAGCCAAAGATGTGCTGGTGATCAAAGGTTTCAGTGCTTGAGCAGAGACACTTGTTTTGGTTGGGTTTTTTTCTATGAGGATACAGGGTAACATATCCATCTGTTGACCGCATGGATCCACCTTGGTCACTGCTGGGACAAGTGTAGGCCTCTCTTCTCTGCCATCCCACACTGCTCCCTCAGACACGTTTACTCAGCTGGCTGCCACGCCAGAGCTTTGTTTTCACACAGCAACATGTGTTAACTTAATGCTCTGTAACACATTTCAAAGGCAAGACTATCTGGTGAAACAACAGGTAATAGAGCGATTTATTGATCCATTGGCTCAAAAAAGGCAAAGTGTAAAAAATGTGCCTCTGTAGACACTGGTGAATACATCCAGAGGCAGTGGTGATGTTGTGGTGTAGAGTGTGTTTATGTGAACCCCATCATGTATTTTTCAAGTTTGATTTAATTTAGCTTGAAAAAACAAATAGTCTAAATGCTATAAGGAGCGATACAGTTAGCTAGATATAGTACGATTTCAAAGTTGCACACACATGTTTTCTGAAATAGATTTCAGGCAAACATTGGTACTGTGAGGTGATGGCCAAGAATGAGTCAAGTGAAAATATTAGATAAACCATTAAATAGTTCAAGAAAGGCATAGTGCATAGAGTTTGGGGTTACTTGGCTAACCTGCTTGCCCTCCCTAGCTGAAGAATTTGGTTACACAGTCCCCATGGTTGTTTTCCTGCTTGATTGGATTATGGCCACACACCTCAAGCTAGGCTTCCACCACCAATCAATGAGGAAATGAGGTGTCAACACGCTGGTGTTTATCCAACACTCATTTATTTATCTACCGGAAGCCGAAGCTAGCTCGACCGCAGAAGTCACCAGATGATTGAGGGGATTTTCTTTAAAACATTCAGAATTATTGCTTCTATTAGCATTACAAACAAGGAGTTTGCAGTGTGTAAGTGGCAATTATGTTAACAAATAATAATCTGCCCGGTTTTATTTCTTCTTTAATTGCATTACATGTAAATTCCTCTTGCATTATAGGACTATTTATATGGAAATTTGCCAATTTACTGTGAAATGGCATTGGCATTTAGAATGACACTTTGTACTAAATTAAAAAGTGTGTAACATTACATTGATTATACATCAAAATTCTGTCTTGTCTCTAATCTCTTTTACAACTGAGAAGACATAGCTTTTAAACTGCAGGCTGTGCGTCCATATGACCAAGCTGAAAGCACTGGTAATGGGAAGACACCAGGAAGTCTGTAATGCTTCCAGTCAGCATGAAGTGCCATCAAAATAAAATTCTGCACAGTAGCTGCTGCTTTAAAACAACTGGGGCAATTGAAAATTCCCCTCCCAATTTATGCCAAATGCCACTTTATAAACATTCTAGCATGACTGCCAAGTGTCTGCACTGCTTTATGCCCTTTCTCTTAATTGAAAACGTTATAGGGGTGCATTACACTTGAGGTTTTTATAAGCTGTGCTATAAAGCCCTAGCAGGCCCTGAGAGGGGAAACTGCCCATTAACTTATAAGGTCCAGGCCTTGGCTCTCTTAATTGACAACCTCTAGGCTACTTTCATCACTTGTCGACTTCATAGCGGCAGTCAATGCTTCCTCCAGGATGCTGTTGCATCTTTGACACAAGGGTGTTTGTGACAAAGAGCAGTCTGCCGCCAATGCCAGGGCGAGGGCTCTAGGCTGTCCATAAAACAAGCACACACATTCCTCTCCTAGTTCCAGCCATCTGAGAGGGCTACATTTAACCATGTAGGTGCTGCTTCACAGAAACACTACCCTAAATTCAATCTAAATCCAATTAAGAAGGTACATTTTGTTTATATGCGTATGCAAGTCTACACATCACATATCCTAAAAAATAAAAATCCAGAAAGATGGTTTCACTTTATAAAACAGTTAAAATTACTAGAAAGAAACATTTAAATTTAAATCTAAATTTAAAAAAGGGGTTATTGAGAATGAGGAAATATTTTATTTCTAATCTGTTCAGGCTATCACAAGAAGCATAAATAGACACACACAAACACACACACACACTTGGCGTGACAGTCACTTCACACTCTAATTTGGCAGGATCATCAGCTTTGTGCCTCTGGAAATTAATGTGCCTTGAATTAGAGTCACATGTCACAATATAGTTGACCAGTGCAGGCACATTACTAGAATATCAAAATCACTTGAGTTCTTTGCAGCTGACATTCAAACTGTCAGAAGTTTCTCATTATATATCCTATGAGACTTGCGTGTCAATTTACAAAAAGGTAAAGGAGCACTGTGCAGCTTTGACTGACAAGCTGTCACTGAAACTCATGACATAACCTTGCAGGAATTCACAAAAGACTAATATGTATGTAAGAGCTTGTATACTTAAAAAGGAGTAGCAAATTTAGTATTACACTCCCATTAAACTGCGGGATTTACAAGACAGATATTTTAAAGGAGGGTTGTACGAATATTTCCCTTTGTCTTTTATTGACATTTTGTGACTTTATTAGACAAAAAAAAGCTTCTGTGATTTAGCCAAGTTAGTTACATTACACCATATGTAAGATGGTATAAAAGTATGATAAAATAGATAACACCCAACCTTAATTAAGCTTATGTGTGGCATACTTTGCGACAACATTGGAATATTATTGGAATATGAAATACAAACAGCACAGAGCGTTCTTTTTTCCCTATATACCAGAATGTTAACTTGTGTAGCCAGTCCATGCTCCAGGGTCTGGCAATTCAAGATTACACTCTGCACTCACTCGACTGCATGGATGAACTGAGATAACCATGGAGAACTGTTAATATTGCATCACCATCAGGTCAAAATTTGTCCAATACTCAGCCCAAGATCTACTTTGTGTTTAGTCCTTGTTAGCATGCTAAAATAATAAACTACGACAGTGAACAAGTTGGAAATATGTGGGTGAGCAATGAATAAAACAATGATCGCTTGACCAGCTCTTGTCACAGTTTCATTTTGGGCTGTGAAACTGCTTAGATCAGAAAACCTGTGGTTGCGCTGGATGGAAGCCATGAGGAACAGAATCCACTGTATATTCATCAGTGTAGAACATATGACGATCGTGTGTCTAGGATAAACATTTTGTGTTAAAGTAGATAGTTAAAGTGAAATTCCAGCTTCAAATCACTCCAGGGGCTTTTTCGGCAAATACACTCATCAAATAAGCCATGGAGACAATTTTAAGCAGATACTGTGGAAAGTAGCTAACTGTAGCTAACAGCCGATTGCAGCTAAAAACGAATTTTCTCAGGGCAGCACGGTGATGGCATTAAAATTGCTTTTTTAACTACTAATACTGCTCATGATAACACCAAACATCTGCAGAGTCCTTGCACATTAGTTGAAGCACCAACAATGTAGAGTGAAGCCGGAGTTTATTAAAAGAGTGTTGTGAAAGTATTACCTACTGGCCCCAGAAGCAGCTCCTCTCATAGTAAAGTCCATTCAAGTCAATTACCCAAGGCAATCCAAAAGGAAGGAGCCCTTTGATGCTTCGATTAATAGGAAATTGTATCACGCTACTGAAGAGGTTTGGTGTCTGCCCCGAGCTAATCAGTGATTTAGCTGCATTCGGCTGTTAGCGCTTGTAAGGGACTTTCCGGGATATCTTCGTTAATAGTTCTTGCATAAAAAAATTGCCTTGATGGCTTATTTTATGAGTGTATTTGCCAAAAAAGACCCTGGAACGATTTTAACCCCAAAATTTAGGAATTTTAAGTGATAGCCAATGTGTTATGCAGAGATGTATCACATAACATTTTTATCCATCCTATTTGTATCAGTGAGGGTCAATTTTATATTAGAAAAATCACTTACAATAGTATAAAGCACTACAACCCAACAGCACCAAAAACGACATCTAAATGACCATAAAGTTGAATAAACATATCTCTTGAAAAGCTTCAACAAAAATCAAACATTGTTACCTTTATGAAGGTAGATTTAATGCACAACTGTTGAATTAGTTAGTTTTAACTAGATGTGTCTAATAAACTGCCAACTGTGTGTATATTACATTAATAAATAAAATACAAATAAAATTCAGCAATTTCAACATGCAGCAAAAGTGCATTGCAACTACAGAAATCCTGCCAAGTTTCATAGCATAAGGTTTTGCCAATGTCTTTAGTAATATCATAGTCATACAGTCAGACAACAAAATAAATAACAGCCAGGTGAAGTGACTTCCTGGAGTCACCACAGAAAGGTTGCCAGGCAACCAGTGCTCTTTACAGATGTAACCTAACGAGCGAATGTAAAGTGCTTGAACTCCACATGAATCCCCAAATCGCTGCTTCTGCATTTCTGTTTTTGTACGATTAAACTAACTAGCCTACATGTGAATTGGTCAGCATTCGAGATGCTGGTATGGTATTATTTCAACTTTCGAGAGAGCCAGGTGGGTGCCTCCAGTCTTTATATGCTAAAGCTAGGCTAACCACCTGACACACGCAGGCCTGACTCTCCAAGAGAAAGTGAATAAGATAACTACTCCTTTAAAGTTGTGGAAGAATACCTCTCTTGACCATCGCAGTACAGGCATATATTGCACAAGCTGCCTTAGATGGACACTACCATTCATTCATTCATCTTCAACCGCTTGTCCCTGTCGGGGTTGCAGGGGGCTGGAGTCGATTACTTAAAAATATATGACATTTAAACATGGCATAGAGCATAAAGAAAGTTTACAATATGTTGGAGAAAAATATGCTAAGATATATTCATTCTGGAATTTACACACGTCTGCTTCAAAAGTGTACAGAGGGTTGTTTTTATTATTCTGGCACCATAATAATAAGGTGGTCTTTGAACCCTGAGATGGCTCCCTCTCTAATATGTGATGTGCTTTGTAATCTTCAAGCTTTGGTGTGGATCTAGGCTCTTCGTTATCAATCATGGGAAAGGATCATCAATTATAAATAGGTTTTCATAATCACAATCTTGTCCATTATGGCCCTTGATGATTAAAAGAAAATACACTGTACACCAAATTAAACACTTAGCCCATCTCCAATATCTGACTACACAGACCAACAGCAACACGGTTACACCATCAAATCTGTAACCTACAAGATGATGACATCCCCGACAAGAAAAGCTGACTATTAGGTGTGTTTTACAGCCAAACTTTTGCATCTTTGGGGTGTCATGGGGTATCAATAACGTGTTTTTAAACCTTTTTTTTTCTTCATTCAGAGCCACTGAGTCAGGACACACAACAGTGTTCATTAACAATACAAACGCTGCGCACATTGCCCGCTTTTCTACTGCAAACATGTAACTACAACCAAGTCATGTTTGGCTCACATAAACGAATAGTAAACGAATAAAACGTTGTAAACACTGTTGTAAACACTGTTGCCAACAGCTGCACCAACCAAGAACAGAAGTGACATTTGACCAACAGCAGATACGGTGGCATTAAGGGAAATTATCCACCAAAATGATCACTGTAATATTTTCCCCGGCTGAGTTTCTCTACAAGGACCAGAGCACACTTAAGAGAAAGAAAAATTAAATACATGAACTGACTTACTGTGGAAGAAGTCGCTTCACAGCCCTGGTGATGTGCGCCGCCATGTTTCCTTCGATGACGCGCTACCATAGCGAGCAGCAATTGGCTACAGAAGCCGTCCCCTGCCCCGCCTAAGCGCTGTGATTGGCCACAGCATAAGGAGGGCTCTGGACTCCTTGCGCTGTGATTGGCCACAGCATAAGGAGGGCTCTGGACTCCTTGCACATGGGAAGGCAAACAGCAGAAGAAGTAGTGGGATGGTGCTGTTGTGGGGAGGGTGGGGGATGATGATTTGAAAGGCAACTGTTATAATATAATTCAATTTATTTCATAAGATAATTCAAAATAATTAAGATGCATCACTTAAAATCAAAGTAACAGTTGGTAAACAATGACATTCTTTTCGACAGTTTTTTTTTTTTGCCTTACAGATGGTCTCTACTGTAACTGGTGTCTTTCTGCTCCATGACACATAAAGGGCAGACGGAGGCTAAAGCTTGAAAAAGAGAGAAACAAGGGAGGAATAAAGAGACAAGAGAAATTTGAGCACAAGGCGTGTCACCCCAGGAGTTCTCTTTCACAGCAGTGGTGAATTACTACCACCAACATCAGCCATGTCCAAGTGTTGTGCACAAATGACACGTAATATTTGCCGTGATTAAGGCAGCAGGGGATTTGCTCCAAATGTCAGCATTCAGAGAGGACAGCCATTGGGCTGTGGGTGTATTCAAATGTAGTGTGCTGCTGAACTTTATTTTATGAAGGCTGTAGAGCCAAATGTAGGCTATTCAGTCAACACGTTCTCACATAGACCATGGGTAGAAATAAAGTAATAATGTCAAGTCCTTGATGACTCTTCCTTTAGTCTGACATTTTCTGCCATTTCTGACATCACAACAAAGTTTTTTGTAATGTAATGTAAAAGCAACGGTAGCGTCCCCACCAGACTGAACACCATTGGCTCCATATAGGCTATATAATGCAATGGTTTCCAACCAAGGGGTCTGAGGGGACATGTGATTGTGTGCTACACATTTTGATTCCTATGAAATGTCTCTAGTTATTTTATTATTACTGGTAAATGGCCTCTAAAATGTATCGGGTCGCATGTAGACACTGCTTGGCTTGGAATTATGTTAATATTTTACATGATTTACTCTCCTGGTCACAGGCAGTGACAGTAGTAGTGATCTTCTCAATGGATTTTTTTCCCTCTCTCTTCAAGGCTGACAACACATGAACATAAAACACAAATGACAGAAATATGAGTGATCTTTAAGGCTAACAACATCAGAAATATGTATATATATATATATATATATATATATATATATATAGAGAGAGAGAGAGAGAGAGAGAGAGAGAGAGAGAGAGAGAGAGAGAGGGACAGAGACAGAGAGAGAGAGAGAGAGAGTGAGAGAGAGAGAGACAGAGAGAGAGAGACACAGAGAGAGAGATAGGGACAGAGACAGAGACAGAGACAGAGAGAGAGAGAGATCAGAGATCAGTGTGCTTGCTGCTTCTCTGGTAAATCCATGATCAGGTAAGAAAACTTGAATTAAATTTTTATTTTACATAGATTTTATCCCTAACAAAGGCAGCCTGTGTGTGCATCCATTCCAACATGGGATAAAAACGCATCAGAGCTGAAAAATTCCATCCTTGGGTTACTTAGAAACTACTCCTTTCCCTCCCGCTTCCGTTCATCGAACACAATTGTTGTCTACTAATCCAGTTTTGATAGCATTTGGCACACTTTCTTTGGATCACAGCAAGATGCTCAACTTCCATTCTGGTCTCCCCTAGGAACCTCTGAGCCCAAGAAAGCAGCCGACACCAGGTCGCGCCAGAGCAGGGGGGTTCTCTGTATCCTCATAAAGCACAGAAAATTATGTTTTGATTCAAGTCACCCCTTGCCGCATGCACACACACACACACGCACAAATTTGCACAAACACAAGATCAACTCTTTGGTTGTTAATTCCAGATATATGCTGAATATGTGTTTATTCCTGTCAATCTGCTATGTTGTTAAATGTTGCAATCACTTAATGACCCCCCTGTAAGGAGATAGAATATAAAATATTATGTCAAAGGCAAAAGCTTTTCGCCTTTGTCCCCCCTCTGTACTCCCTGATCCAAATGGACAATGCATCACTAGGCCTTGATGCCTCAGAAGTCTGGGTTCATTAAAATCTTGAATGAGTGCCAAAGCTGTAGTCATAGATAAAAGGAATATGAAAGGATAACGAAATTTATGGATGGCAAGTCACCACCTCACCCTGGCATTTATAATAAACAAATGGTTTCTGTTTCCAATTTAAATTTCTCATTATACTGTGACTTTTGGAAAATGTGTTTTGATTTACCAACATTTTATCTGAAAAACTGTATAATTGATTAGATTTACATGGCTCTGATTTTAATGCTGATCGCCTGCCTTCCCCAACAGCCCCCGCCTCCAGCCCCAACACTCAACAAGAAAGAATGATCTGAACTGCTCCGGAGGCACATTAACATCATATAAAACAAACCTAAATATCAAACAATTTTTTTTCTGATAAAATAATTGGCTTTAACCAGCATAGAATCCAATTCATCCAATTCATCCCTTTGACAGAAACTTCTGTGAGGGCACCAAAAAAATGGTAAGATAGACTTCACAGCCCGAGTGAGATGGACATCAATGCAGTGTACCAGCAATGGCTATATTAACCCATGGCTAAATCCCATCACACAAATGTCAGTGTATCCGTTATGAAACCATGACATTTAGATCCAAGGTCTCCATTGTGGTTTTAGAGGGAACTGATGTGTGTCCATTCTTTGCATCTATCAAACCTGCACACCACCTCACAGCCAACTGTACTCTTAACACAGAAAGGTTAAAGATCATAAAGGTTTGTTTATCTAATTTTATTGCATAATACATCGTGTGATTTATGTAATTTTTTATGATCGCACATGCTTTTTCTTCTTGAATATTATTACACAAAGTACACATTTCTTTTTGGTATGCAGTGTGACCAATGTACTGTACACAAATAAAGATTTTGGTTAATGACAATTTGGCAATACAACAATTGATATTTTCTATTACTACTATTGTTATTATTATTATTTTATAAAAGAACATCTAATTTTAAACGTATTTTTATAATGGAAATTGTTTAAGATTATTACCAGCTTTGCATCATACAAGTAAATGTCTGTTGTCTGCCTTTCTGAAAAAAAGTACACGTTGCCCTGTACTGTATGTTGATATTTTAGCACTTATATTGCAATGCCAGCAGCTGTAGTATTTCAAAGGCCAAATCCTAACTTACCCTGTCCAATCTCCAGAAACATCACCACTATCACCATAACACACCAGGAAAGGCCCAATCTGACATATCACAACCATTCATGCGTCATGTGTAATGAGGAGCAAAATCCACATTCAAGAACCGGACAATGTGTCATAAAGCTCTCATGTTAAGAGCCCAACACCTATAACCCACTTGGCTGAGAATCACGAGATGTTTAATTATTGCCTCCTTACATTAGCTTGAATCTCCCCCCTAGGGCATCAGTTTGGGGGTCAGGCTGTGGGGTGGTGGGGATGAGAGGGAGCCGGGACTGGTGGAGATGGTGAAGAGGAATAAAACCCCTTCATTACCAGAGCCCTCTCTCACTCTCTATCTCTCTTTCTGCTACCAATGGCAGTCCAGATCAGGAATTACAAATGATATCATGACAATTTTTCACGCTCTTCAAACCAGTGATGTTTTACCGACTCATTTGCTATGATACCTTGTTACGGCTCCAGCTGTGAATCAGGGACGTGTCATGGGGCTAGAAGCCCACCTCCTGCTGAGTCTGGCCAATGACCTGGAAGGCAATAGGGGATGCCAGTGCCTGCAGCATGTGCTGCACTGACAAAGCAGCAGGGCACCGTCAAAAACCCTCTCATACAAACTTTGCAGATCACTCCGTTTTTAACAGATGAGTAAGCACTGGTGCTGCCTTTTTTTTCCTCTGCTCTAACACAAGGTTTATGTATTTCCCTTCACGAGTCTGTGGCTCTAGTTGATGCATAGCAAAACCCTTGCCCACAAGGGGAATAGTGTAGTGGTGGATCTGGGATAGAAGGATACAGATAGCATGTGGCAGGGTCACTGCGCAGGTTAAGCAACAATTCAGTTGAGTGCCTGTAAAGGAAGTGGAGTATGGTTGGAAAAGACCAGCACACCAGCTACAGAGGCCACACAATCCAGATTAAACTTTGGCCTTTGAACATAAAATACAACATCCCCTGGACACTTTTAGTATTGTTTATGGACTTTAACATGAGCAAATATCTGTGAATAATTCTTATCTCTTTTTGCAATATCACTATATGGAAACATGTTTTCTCATGTATTTCTCTCAAAGCACATCAATCCAAAACAATATGGTGTAATCCAATGAGACAAAGTAACAACTTAATCCATTCATTAATTGTTGCATTCTTCAAGAGGAATTCAATGAGGTTAAGGTTGTTTGGGTTTCCAGATGAAAGCCCTCACGCAATCCCGGGCCCTGATGACTTCTGCATTACTAGAATGATGCGGCCGGGACTGATGGAGCTGGGAGTGTCAGGAGGCATTAGCCTTCACAACCCAAAGCTGGTGGACAAAACCAGATTGCGCCCCCTGACCCAATCTACAGCCAAGTTACTGACCCAGCAATCATGAGCAAAACAGAAAGAGAGATAAGGAGCATTGCTTAGAAGCAAATAAGATGTTGGGATGAGCAAAGTGAGAAAAATAAGATGAATATGTGTTCATGTTTCGAGAAAAAAGCAGAGAACAAGTGCAGGAAAGACAATACAGACCCTTTTGACTTTTCTGCACGTTACCCAAATCACAGGAAATGGTTTTAAGGGCTTTATTCCCGTTCGGTTCACTCTGATTCACCCTCTCTCACTTCATTTAACTGAATTAATGAGCAGGTCCAGCCAGACCTCAGAAAATTAACTTCTTGGGCACCAGCTATTTTGTTGAAGAATATAGCTTTTGTTGTCCAGTGATCATGGCGATAATTCCTCTATAAATAAACATTTTTACTTTGCTTACCTTTAAACGGATGTCACTGTTAAAGACTTCAGTGGATAAAATATGGGCCGAAAGAAAGTTTAGGATGCAGACATTACAAAGACACATAAAAATCATAACACAACACTGTTTTCAAGATCTATGGCTTCAAGTGTGGGCAGTGGCTTGCTAGATGTAAGCTTATGAATGAATGATCTGCTAGTACTCCTCTCAGCACACTGACGCGGAACAAGCACAGTGGGATGGTGGCCTCGCAACATGACACTGGCGGACTGAGAAACACCTACATCAGAGAGGACCTAAAGCTGTGTACACATGGTTCACCTGAGGACAGACCTGCTTACAGCACAATGTCAATGCTGGACTCCCTCTGTGCACTCTGTTGAATGTAGCTCTGTGATGGTACAGTAGACGGTTTCCATAGCATGCTGCAGGCTATATTATACAGGATTTAGCACTATAGCAGTAAAAGCAGTTTAAAATGTGGTGCTCTTATTTAACAGTGAAACCCAGTGGCAAGGATATGCCCGCTTATTTCCATATGTTGTACATCCCATCTGATTTATGAAATCATATGAGTTCATTCATTATTCATATTGGTAGTGGAGTTATTACCATTTTCCCCATCAGGCTTGCCACTGACACCATAAACATTATGAAATCACAGTTCGCCCAAGGCGTTGCTGCTGCTGTGAAAAGTGGTCACAATTGACTAGTTAGCACGGGCATGCAGTACACTGGAGACAAGCACTAAATGCCATACAAGTGACCCGTGAATTTTTAATACAAGCAAAGTGGTGACAATAAGACAAGTGACAAGTAAAAAAAGGACTATGGAACTGAATATTACTGAGGCACGCTATGCTTAAAAACTGGGCTGAGTCCGGTTATTACTGTGCCTAGAGCAGTACAGGAGGAACAGTGCATTCAGCCTCCCCTCAACCCAAATGCTGTCCAGGCCCAGTGTACTGTAGTCACACCAGGACCCAACATGGAATTATCAGCTTCCATTTGTAGATGTCCTTGATTATAGCTAAGTTATTTTAAAGTGAATACGAATTTCACACCACAGCAGACTTAGTTGTAAGCTAATTTGTCACAGGCTTATCAAGGCCTATTCATCACTGATCTAATAATTACCAGAATGAGCTACAGGATAACCCCCCCTTTGTCCCCCTTCTTTTCTCCCCCCAGCGATGGTCAGCCTGTAAAACCAGGATGTGTTGGCACCTTTATGATATAAATACTCACACACCGTGGGCATAAGAAAGCTGTCAACAGAACATTTGTTTTCCATTTTTCACCACCCAAAGCACATCAAGCTCGGGGGGGAAAAGGAGACAAGGTGTTAAAAATGTACTGCAACACTAACTATTTGCCCCTCGGTGAATTTCGGTGCTTAAACAGATGAGGCTTGCATTGGTTCCCTTTTATTTAGTGCAACAGGATCGTCTGAATTTCCATTCAACAAGCTCTCACCTCCACACATGCTTGGCTGTGGCTGGCACATGCAGATTAAAGGCATTAACGCAAACTAGGAACATCCACACTTGCTTGATTATGCATGTGTGCTCACACATACACACACATAGCAGCTGTTATTGCTGTTCTCCCTGAATGCCCATTCATCACTGAACTTTTTGCTGATTGAAAAACACAAGTGCATGTCAAGTGAACTGAAAGACAAGGGATGTCAGAGGTGCGTGAGCTGACCCACGCATAGTAGTAAGCTGTTATGACCCCCCCCCCCCCCCCCCAATCCAGCGTACCGTAAATAGATCAAAGCACATCTGTTTCTGTGTCCAGCAGACACACATCTATAATTGCAAACTGGCCTTAATGGCTTAGAGCGACCCATCAGATGCTAAGCAGTTTGGACACAGGAGATGCTAAAGCATATGAGCGCAGTGCAACCATCAGTAATCGCTGGACAGGGAATTCTTTGGAGCCACAGTGGCGGCTGTCTGGTCTCTAGTGGACTGAAATAGATATCACAACTTCAGCCCAGGGATGGAGGGCCTCAGGGGCCGGAGCTGACCACACAGCTGGGATTGTGGAGCAGGGGTAGACCAGTGGTCAGAGGCAGGGATACCACTGGGATCAAAGATAGATGTGAATCAAAAAGTTTGTTAAAGATTTACTGCAATATTATGGCAGAAAATTAGTTTATCTGTATCACCCACACTTATCCTAAAAGCTGCTGTTTTATGCAAGAGAGAGAAGCCAGAACAGTTAAAGGTTAGAAATGAAGTCTGGGAGAGTCCGAGCTGGTCTTGGCTGAATATGGTAAATACTGGGTGATGAGAGAAGCCTAAAGTTGGCCAGTTGTCACAGTGTGACACTGATTTGTCCTAATGAGCGTAGTGCTGTCAACACACATCTGCCTCCCATTCACTTGTAGAATCTGGCAGACTCAAAACCTGCTGGAGTCACTGCTAGATGCTGGAACTCGAGACACCGCCACCTCACTGCATCAGCCCTGGCTGCCAGATTACAAATCACCTAACATCATAACTTGTACCTGTACCACAGCATTAAACAACAACATGCACATATTGTGCGCCCTGTCATCCACTTAAAATGACAGGGGCATGATGAGAATTTCTATGGTTGACAAGCAGTGAAATGTTTAATTGACAAAACATAATTTATTTTATTTATATCAATTTAAAATTGTTAATTAAATACAACACTATATTGTTTGTCTTCTTAGCAAACTTATTCTTAATCAAGGCTGCCCAGACTTTTAAACACATTTTATTTGCATTTATTGGTATTTGTTTTCTTCTAATTACAAACAATTCACATCTCTTATAGACACTAATAAACACTTTCTTTTTCAAAATTATTTTTTTCACAATTACTTAATTTGGTAATGAGTATGACTTTCTAACATGTCATAATTACATGACGGGTAAATTCTCTCTCAAATGATACCCGGTTTGTTACATTTGTCTGTAACAACAAATGCCACATTGTTTTTGACTTGTTCAATATGATTCCGTAAATGAAGTGTTACAGTAATGGTATTAGAGTGCATGTGGTAGATTTGAGCCCTTCTGTTGATCAGAAGAGACAACAAGACAACGACAAAGAATGTATGTGATGATGATTAGGTCGTGGTGTCTCTGATCCGCAGAGGACAGCAGTCCTCCCATCTGTCCTGACTCTGAAGGCGTCTCTGTAGAGCAGCTACTAAAAAATTCCTCATGGGCATCCTCCTGGAAAATAGCACAAAGGTTTACTAAACATCATTGTGGCGGTGGCACCAATTATTGTTAATATACATCAAATAGCCTCAGCCAAGTCCAAGAAACAGACTGATCACTCCAATGACGGCAACTGTCAGTCTGATCCCGAATGTGGAGAGCTGTTGAAATAATTAGTCCATGCCCTGTGAATAAAACAATAATACAACAGCCAAGATGACATCCAAAATATGCACATCGCCTCAGATGACCTGAAAACCTGCCATGGCACGGACCATAGAACAAGGCCACATCTTCAAACGCTGCCTCAGTCACTGGCCACAGTTGAATACATGCTTTGTTTAAGTGTAGTGTGTACATATTGGGGTAACATTAGTGAAGAGGAAAAATACTGCACTTTTGTTTGACCCTATGGTCACAATCTATGCTCACTGCATCTATGCGATCATGATTATGTTAAGGATGTGCTGCATTTCAAGCTTGCATTTAAGGCTTCATTAGATTTGAAAACAATATGTTTTTACTTAAAATATTTAAACATTACTTTGAACACCAAATCAAATCCGAAACGCACAATAGAAACTCAGGTCATATATGTAGTAACTAATTTACAAAAATTAAAGAGAAAACAAGAAAGTCAAATAAAAACCACCAGTTAAGAAGGAAATAACAGAGGCCAAAGGTTAGAGCTCAGAACTAGGAGGATTATTTTACTGTAGATCCTGAAGATGGTGCTGCTCAGCTGCATTGCTAATCTTTTCTTTTTGCATACAAAAGTATACAGTAAAGAGTTATACGAGGCATCCTGATGGCTGGTTTGAGATCCAGTAACAGCATTGTATGCTGCTTAAAACTCCCCGACCAAGTCATTAAACCCTTACCAGCCCCATGGGTGCTGCACTGTAGCTGACCTCTGATCTCTGATTCACCTAGGGAAGGGAGAGGGTTAATAGGCACGAGAATCAATAATGTATCATGGTTTTTTACAATAACAAAGTAATCCTTAACCGATTAAGTCATCAAACATCAAAAAGTGATGTGTCTGTGTCTGCAACATGTGTTTTTGTTGCCAGTATATTCACAACACTCAGGATTTGCTTGTGATGACTGCAGTTTCTGTATTCTTTATTCAGTATTCATCGACCTAAAATACACCATTGCATATGCATGTGTTCATATGGCATTTGTTCATTTGTTTACTGAACACTGTAAATGCATTTTGTGTGTGGGATTGTATTTAATTTGTTTGGCAATATCGACATTTTTTTCTGTCACACTTAATGCTCCCAGGTACTGTAACTCTACGGAAGATATGTGAATCAAGTAAAAGTTTATACTCAGCATACAACCCATCTAAAATAAAAGAGTATCGAGGATGCCACTTGTGATTTGTCTAGTCAAGACTGGTGTTTTTGAATCTTAGTTCATCAGCAATGTCTGATTGGAAATGGTTTTGTCCCTGTTTCGTTGCATGAAACAAACCCCTGAATATCTGATCCTCTTGAGTTACCATCAAGTTCAGCACACTTACTACTAATTCCTTGGAAAGCAAAAGCAAAATTTTTCATGACCACCGCACCTTTAAATTTAGTAACATCATTAGTTAAAACAACACTAAATGCTTTGAATGTCCCATATTGTGAAATGGGAGAGTTCCATGTCTTAATTTATTATAAAGAAGGTTAGGTTGCTATATAAATACTGTGAAAGTATCAAAATGCTCAACCCACAGATAAATGCACACAGCCTGTATTGCGAATTTGTGCCCTTTAAACGAGCTGATAGGACTTCCATACAGTTGTGTTGTCACAACTATACTATATACAGTATGGGTACAGTAGAAAGTGCCACAACAGTGCTGCTACGGTTATTCCCTGGTTGCAATGACAATGTAGAGACGCAAAGACGGCAGATGTGAAAGACCCGAAAACACTGACCAATCAGAGAAGACTGGGCACTGGGGGTTCTTAAAGAGACAGACCCTTAAAAAGAGTGTTTCAGACAGAGGGTGAATACAGGTATACTCAGAGTATACTCGGACAGTATGATCAAAAGCATGTGTTTTTTAACATTAAGATGAAACTGAAAATTAGCATAATATGTTGAACTTTGACAGTTCATGAGCAGTCATCGAAACTGCCTTGGAAACTTCTCAGCCCTGATTGGTTGTTTAGAATGGGCGTTGTGGACTCCATCCATCTTCAACCGCTTGTCCCTATCGGGGTCACGGAGGAGCTGGAGCCGATCCCAGCTGACATCGGGCGTGAGGCAAGGTACACCCTAGACAGGACACCAGCCTATCGCAGGGCACATAGAGACAAACAAAGACAGACAACCATTCACAGCTACGGGCAATTTAGGGTCATCAATTAACCTAACATGCATGTCTTTGGATTGTGGGAGGAAACCGGAGAACCCGGTGTAAAACCACGCAGACACGGGGAGAAAATGCAAACTCCACACAGAAGGGCCACAGCCGGGATTCAAACCTGGAACCCTCTTGCTGTGAAGGAACAGTGGTAACCAGCACACCACTGTGCCATACTCTCAGGATACAGGGCCAGTTTCAGTGAAACAAAAACTTCACACCATAAAAAAAGTTACCCACTTCAGCTTTAAGAAATAACTTTTCAATGCTCTTTATGATGTCAGTACTGCTGTAAAATGTCATTTAATGACCATAGCATGTTTTGGTTTCCACTAGTGGTGTAACTTTAAATGCTTTCTGCTCAGGCCTTCAAATCTTGATGTGTGTTTCATTGTACTGCATCGTTTTGTTTTTTTTTTTTGCCTGAAGCTCCATCAAAGCTTTTGTAATTTCACAATGTTTTTGAAAAAAAAATGGCCCCAAATCCCAAGACCAACTTCTGAGATACAACAAAAGTTGGCACAGATGATCAGACCAGTCAAATCATTTTTCAAGTTTTAACAATCCCAAGAATCCCTCGATATGTGTAAGCCAATCCGAGCCTACCATCTGTGGGTGCTCTTGTGAGTTATGCATGTCTGTGATGAGCCCATCAAACTGATGAGTTTATGTACCAAGAGACTTTCTAAATGTGAGAGGAAGGTGGAATTCACAGCACGTTCATGAGTGTGAAGTCACGAGCAGTTCAAACGGACACCAGGCACAATGAGCCGGTGTGTGTTTTTCACAACCAGCTACTAGTGTCAACACTGTGACATGTTAGATTAAGAAAGACAGGACTGTGGACATTCTTTAAGGTGTTGTCCATAGACACCTGTGACAGAATGCTCCTTCACACGCACACAGCATCAGTCAGAACACTTTTTTTTCCTAATGGTATTGCTCTTGTTTTAGTCTCACACCAAATAATAAGGCCTGCAGAGTGAATCCTCATCCTCTGTGAAGCAAAGGGTTTAGAAGTGTTAGCTGAAAAACAACAGATAGCTCATCAGTGGTAAAGGTGACAAGCGTGAAGCAAAGTGTGAACGGAGAGTCTTCACGCGAGCGTGGTGGAGCAGGGGACAGGGCCTGAGCAGTGCAGGCGGTGGCTTATTCATGGGGGGGTGAGGCGGGGTGGTGATGATGAGAACAGACACGAGCCACATGAGGCCCCCTGACAATGCAGGAGTCCCCTGCGGTATGTCCAGCAGTCTACTTATGCACGCACACACACACAAGCACACACACACCCACACACACACATGCATAAATGCACACAGGCATGCAATTTTAACACTACTACACTGACTTTGTATAAAAAAAAATATGAGATAACAAAAACTACATTTTAAATGTTTTTTGTCGTATTTTTTAAACCCTGAAACATTATGTTCAAATGAATTCCATTGTTCAGTATGAATGGCACCGTACTATTTTTGTTTCTCATTCATAATGATTGCACCCCCTCTAGTGGTGTTTTGTTTTATAGCAGTTATTGCGATGGAAGCCTGCATTGCATACACAGTGTTTTTGCATGTTTATGTATAAGAGTAAAAATCACCATGACCAAAAGGTCGTTGTCCATCGACATACACCAGCATTGCTTTTATCTGGCTGCTAACTGGGTCAACAACAGCACAGTGAAGTAAGTTTGAAAACCTGACTTAAATTTAAACTGTGTGGGGGAAGTTTCATACACAATTCATTTTGGCAGCAAAACACATCCCAAATTTGGTTAGGCATCGTTTGTGGAACCATGCTGGCTATTCCACACATGTTGTGGACACCAGAAGTCATTCCCAGTTTGCCTCACCAACACGCCACTGGTCCCCCTCCACTATGAGGGTGCCTTTAAAACGATATGCCTTCTGGGGTGTTCTTTTATGGGCTGCAGTTGCACCATTGACTATTGTATAATTCTCTTCAAATCAGTTTGTTCCCCTCTCCTCCCCCCGTTTTTTTTTTTTTTTTTCGCCCACCCCTGACTTAACAACCAGAAAAAGGTCACATTTCTGAGAAGTGACTTCCATGCATGTTCCATGCTGGGTCGTCACTTTCAATTTCCCAAGACCTTTCATGTCACACACCCATCACCCCAGAAAACTGCAAACGCACTACTACACACTACCATGTGCACCATTCTCATAGTGATGGTGTGATGTATAAAATAGGATACTGTCAAACAAAATGTGATGTATTCCAAGCAGTTCTTTTACTGGATTACATTTAGGAATTTAAGTGTAGAGTAACTGACAAAACATAATGAGGCACTGTTGCAGTTTCAAGGGTTCGACTTTTTACCTTAAAACCATCAACAGGAGCCGGTTTGCACAGATATGTATTATGTTTGAGGTGAATGGGGAGGACAAAGTTATTGACGTCTCTCTTAATATCCATAGTTAAAATCTCCGATGTTACAAAGGGCATGCATGAGCAGAAGTGATTATCTCCTTCTTTCCATGTCCTCCCGTGTCAACGCTGTATTTAACACTAAGGGACCCCTCAGGACACCTAGCGAGCTCTCAACAAACATCACGTCTTTTCCGTTTCCAGCACACCGTTCAGATCGTACAAGATGTTTAACTCTCCGCACAAAATTAATGGAGCATGAAATGTAGGCCTGAAGTGCAGCAGGCTCCTAACCTGCAGGTGACATCGAAGCTCTTATTGTGACCTATGTGAGCTGTATTATAACCGCATTTGACTGATGACAATTAGTGACCTTTTGCCTTTCCAGCAGCCATCCATTTCAATTACACCAACCTGGAGAGCTTCGGTGGGCGAGTGTGATGAGATACTGTAGCCGGTGAGCGTCTACTGTACTTCTATTAGCTTGGCCCGTGTACTGTATTCATCTTACAATACTTAGACATGACATAGCACAGGTTTTAAATGATAATATGTTAGTTTTTAATGTTTTCTTTAATATCATTGAAAGGTTGTACCAATGAATTTGAAATCTTCTGAGAATAGTCTGTTCTTTTGCTGAAGTGAAGCTGCTGCATCTTCCTTTGCTGAAGCAAACTCACTTCGCCACATTTTTACATTCATGACAAATTCTCAGAATTTAACAGCGTGTTTTTTTCAGTTTAGATTCTTCGTGTTTTTAATCTTTTTACGGGGGTTGGTTGTTGAGATGTATGGAGATGTGAAATTCTTCAAACTGTTAGTGATTCATCCACACATCACAGGATTGTGACAGGGTTTTTTCAAAAACACCAGCAATACTTGAGCTTCCCTTTGTATTCCACTTGTTCCACTTCAAGCCTGTCTGCCTTCACCTCACCAACATAGAGTGCAAACTTGAGAAACCTCAGTGACAGGAACACAAACCTTATACTTTATCACTTCATCTAACCTTTCGCAAAAAACATGCTACACCAACTGCAAGCAGTATTACAAAGATGTGCACTGTTCTATTAAACTCTAGCCACTGTACACATCAAATTTCACTTTATTTTGTCAAAGCAACAAAAAAAATGTGTGGTAAACAGAAATCACTTTGAAATGGACACTTCAACCACATTGTGCTGCGTGAGCGCAGACCTCACAGTCTTAAAACGGAGAACCACCTTCTATTTGGGAGCAAAAAGTGCATGATTAACCATCAATATTAAGACTTGTTAAGACTTGGTTTCCTTTAGAGTTATGGTTAGTTATGGTGAGATGTCCTGGTAACAAAATAATGTGGTTGTGTGTGGGTGTTTGTGTGATCCAGTTATGCTTATCACAAAGAAAGGCATCAAGTGTGAACATGTGACAAATGGCTAGGGAAACAGTATTCATGTAAATGTCATCATATAGTTGTACACTGTAAATGCATTGATTAAACTTTATTTTAGGAAATAGCAGATTTTATAGATGTTATTGAAACTCAAGGTCCTCTTCAGGTGACTAACTGGCTGACTGAGGTTAATAATAAGGTGAAACAGTTTTATATGCTGTTGTGGAAATTGATTCTTCAAGAAAGATCAACAAACAGGATCTGCTTTTTCTCTCCGTGGTTTATTTTGCCAAAGCATTTTCTTCTGCAGACAAAAATATGTTCATCCCTGCGTCCTCACAAAGCTAGAGTCTAGTAGGAATAACAACAAGCCAAATCGTGCCCAGTCTTTTAGGGCAAGAGACAGGACGCGATAAGCCTTGGTTGGGTGACGTCTTTGGACCCAACAAAAACCTGCCTTAGACATTACAATTCTGAACATTCTGAACCTCTCTCATCACAAGGTCTCTAACACAGGGTACAGATGCACAAATATGCCAATATATCATCATGAGTTAGTTATTTGCATTATCCATTAAGAAGGTGGGACAGAGGAGACACTGAACTGTGTCTGACCTCACAAAACTATGATTATGAATTACAAATATCCCAAATTCCCTTAACATATACATAAACCTTTAAACAGTTAAGTGTATTGTTGAAAGATTAAAATATGAATTTATTGGAATTACAAAAGAAACATAACAGACATGAAAACAATACATGATATTGTTTTATGAAACGTATCAAACTGCATTTTCTCATATTTGTTTTTTTTATCACCTGTTTACATATTGTCCATTAAATGAAACTAACAAAAAGTAACTAACAACTAACCAATAGGGTTTCAGTATGACTAAGTTTGACATACATATGATGTCAAAGAAGAGAGGTGGGATTTCACCACTGCATCCTGCACTTTTTCAGGGGTATTTCATGTTTTGCAGCTCAATTTAAACACACAACCACCAGACTCAGGAGTGTGAACAGTTACTAACTCTGGAACCCTATGTCTCACTGTAAGTGCTTAAAATACTGTATATACTACGGTAATCTATCTATAGCTAAGTGGTCTCATGTTCCTTTGCTTAGGCACACATTTTCTGCCTGTAATGATTTATGATTTTCATCCTTTTCTCAAAACGACAGGTGAGATGGCTGTTAAGAATATCACCCTGGACTCAGCCGAAACCTCTCCAAACCAGAGCAGCTGTGATGTGTTTGTCTACCAGAGAGCTGCTGTGATCCTCTTCCCTATTTTCTACTCGGTAGTTTTCATTACCAGTGTGTGCGGCAACAGCTTGGTTCTCTATGTGACCTGCCAGAGGAAGCAGAAGTTCAACTCCACCTCCATCTATCTGGTCAACCTAGCACTTTCTGATACCTTGTTCACACTGGCGCTGCCTGGCAGAATTATCTACTACATCCGACACTTTGACTGGCCCTTTGGGGACTTTCTCTGCAGACTGACCACCCTTCTCTTCTTTGCAAATACGTATGCAGGTAATATTAGTGCTTCTGTTGCCAATACACTACCATATCTTTAACATGTTTCTTTAACTGCTTCTACATACATGAAATCATATCTCCTCATTAGGGTCAGATAAGTGTGATAATGTGTGAAAGAGGTGAGCATTTACATAGAACAAAAAAAGCAAGTATTTTGGAGTTTTATATAAAATTGCATCCAACCTTCTACAAATCCATGTGACTAACCCAAATGTATGATCCTACCTTTGGTTATCTGTGAAATTATTCATTTGTTTTGTCCTTCTGTTCTGCATGTATTATACATAAAATGTATAGCATATCCGCTATATTTCCACCAGGTATTGGCTTCATGACCTGTATCAGTCTGGATCGATACCTGGCCATGGTGCATCCACACCGGCTGCAGTGTTTGCGGAGTGTGAGAGTGGTTCGCAGGGTCTCCTGCCTCGTCTGGGCTCTGGTATCCCTGGAGGTAGCTCCTCTTATGTTCCGCAGCATGCTGCGTGAGCACCAGGGAAGACAAACCTGTATGGAGTACTTCAACTTCGAGGGCTCCCGGTTCACACCTTATCTTCTGCTTCTGGCTTGTGCCATCTCCTTCTGCTGTCCGCTCATTATCATCATGGGTTGCTACGCAAAGATCAAACTGAAGCTGCGAGCCGCGGCCAAGCAGAACTCTGTAACTAGTAGAACAAGGAGGAATCATAGGGCCAATACCATTATTTTCCTCATCCTCCTCACCTTTATCGTATGTTTTAGCCCTTACCACCTCAACGTCATGCAGTTTATGTCAAGGAAGATACATCACCAGGCAACCTGTAAAGAACTGAGGGCCTTTAAGGTGTCCTTACAGGTACAGTAGAAACTGTTTGATTACAAACATTCCCTTTCAATTTTCCTTTTCATAATCCATCTTCTCCCTGCAGATCACAGTTTCACTAATGAACTTCAACTGCTGCCTGGACCCAGTCATCTACTTCTTTGCCATTAAGACCTACAAGAAGCGGGTGTTGAGCCTGTTTAAGGACTATCTATATACTTCCGGTGCCTCTTCCAAAATGACAGCTGAGAACAGCAGCAGCAACACCTGAGAGAAACCACAGCTCAGCTCAAAGGAGATATATACAACCAGTGTCACGAGAAGACCTAGTTTACTCTGTTCAACGCAAAAAGGCACATTTTTTTCCACTCAAGATATTGTGAGAGTTGTTCGTGTACATATGCAGTAGAGGCCCATTAAATACAGGGAAGATCTGATTCCTTGTCCCCGTGTGTGATACAGTGATGTCATATAGTAGTGTCAAAATCCATTTCACTAGAAGGCTCTTTGTTGGATGGTGCATCTGTGCATAGTAAAGGAAACGTCCTAGATAAATAAGCTTTTTTTCAACTGTTGTGGTAATTAATGCAGCACAACAGCAGTTTCACTTCCTTTATGTAGAGAAAGACATGCAGACCAAGTCGTGTGGAAAAAAAGTGCAATTTAATGAAGTGTGTAAGTGGATGTAATTAGTTTATTATCGCACACTGGAGCTACTAATAGATACATTTGCATTGTGTGCTCTCCTACTATCAAAAATATTTTTCATAGGGTCCACATTTATGCAAAGAGTATGACACTGAAGTTGTACCTTACTTACAAGCTTTTAGGACGCAGGTGAACCTTATGACAAGATGGTTCTACATATGTATATATCTAATTATTCTAGGTTTGTTTATATCTTTCTGTAGTTCTTTGTTATCTTTTTTTATTAATCTTTATGATTGCTTGTTGGTTTGATGAATAATGATCTAATTTTTCTATTTGGTTGAATAGAGGAGGACTTTCAGGCTCCCTTCCTCTTCTGCGCTGTAATTTCTGCCATTGTATTCATTTTGAATATTCTTCTTGTGCGAATAAAACCAAATTGAACTAAACTGAAGGCACTCATCTCTCTTTCATACCCACATCTGAGTTGTGTGTGGGAGTGCGTAGATAAACACCATCACCACTTCCTCACCCACCTTTCCTGCTCCCCCATACGGGCCTCATTCCACCTGGGTCCCACATCTTGTGGTGGGGCTGCTGCTGCTGCTCTGCTGTGTGTGTGTGTGTGTGTGTGTGTGTGTGTGTGTTACAACTTTAAGCAGGTGCATGTCTGTTTATAGTGCAGAGTACCATATTTAAATTTAACCTTTAACATTTCCTGGGTTTTTGAAGTATTTGCCCTAATGTGCACAAAATGTGTCATGAAGAATAGTCGTACTGATCTGAATGATTACTGATATATTTTGATATGTGTGTGCAACTGATTTATTTGTCAAGACACAGACTATACAAACAAGTAAAGACGGCTATTGTTATCTTCATCATTATTAGTAATTACATTTTTTCTCTCTTTTTCTTGTTCTATTTCTTTTCTACATTATTTCCATATAAAGCCCGTTCTGTTTTCCCCTGTTCATTTAAAACTTCTATATAAATAAAGTTTGCTTTGTCTTGCCTTGCCCTTGGGTATGAGTCAACTGAATGCACATCCATAACATTTGCACTTTGTCAGCCTTGATAGTGTCAGTTTGTGGCTTCTCTGTCTTCTTCTGCCAGCTCATTTTTTCTCACTGACATTCTGCTGCATGCATAGTGGTCTTGCCAAAGCTGTACTTAGTCTTCTGTGCTGCCCCTCATGAGGAGGAGTCAAGAGTTGTCAAAGAATGATGGATATACTGCAGTGAACCAGAGCTGAATCCTTCTGAACTGTTTACCTTAAATATCCCGGTGGCAATATGCTTGATTCACTCTACACCATAATCCATTTCTTCACTGTCCAGTACCTATATCTTTTACCAGAATATTAAAGAACACACAGCTTACATGAGAAGGTTATATGGACATTTTGAGCTTTGTTTTCGCTGTCAAAAGTTACATAACAGAGCTATATAAAGGGCATTGCTAACCTATGTTTCTTATACTGGAGGAGTAGCGTTATCAGAATGCATGTTTAGCTAACATATCTGCTATACTTCAATCCATCCTATGATAATCTGGGCTGCTCTAATTGCAAATCAAGGATCCCCAATGAAATAAAGCAAATGTGGTCTTCAATACTGTGAATTGAATATTAGGCCAACAGTAGAACATTTACTTAATTATATTAATGAAGTTATAACTAAGGTTCAGAAACAATACCACACTCCTCAGTCCCCCTTATTTAATCACCTGTGAGTCACTGATGCAATAACCTGTGCAGACCTGTATATGCATGTGTCTAACCGTCTTCGGTTTATCGCACCACGACTCTGTCCGACCCCATTCATCTTCGGCAATCGCCCCCATTCTTTATCCTCGACCCTCAACATCCCACCTAACACGACCCTAACCCTACCCTTGCTGTATCCTCTGCTTATTCTAAATAAAACTACTTTAAGTGGTGTGGTTTTGTTAGTGAACATTTCTTTTCTGAAATGCATTGTAGCCTAAAACAACCCCCCCGTGGCGACATCACAGCGGACTTAAAAATGGTGATATTTCTCCAGTAAAAATAACTTTTGCTCTATTAATTTGCTGGTCCAGTCAAAGACTCAAAGGGGAAACGACAAAGGCTTGTGAGGAAACATTTGTGGCTGGAGGGCCAGAAGCCACCGTGCCCTGCTTTTCCCCTGGAATTATTCAAAATCAATGTCAAGGTCTTTGAATGTTCAAAGCAAAATTTAATGTTTACAGACATCTACAATAGGATTTTAATAATGTTAGTAAACTTAAAGGGGTAGTTTAAATGGGATTGTGTGCGGTACTTATAGACCTATTCAAAGGTATTGCATTGATAGGCAACAGCCTGGGTCCTTGATTACTTTCTGTCTCCGGAAATAAACTGGGACACATTCAGAGTTAATTTAGAGAGAGCGGGGAAACTTCAAAAGAAAAAAATAAAGCATCCATTCAAACTGTGTATTGTTTTTAGGTGTTTAAAATACACTGAGCAGCTACCTCGGTCCACAGCAGTACACTGCTTAGCTTCGGTGTCGGTGCTCCTCTCAGCTTCTCCGAACTGAAAGTATGCATGCAAATTTGAGCTAAGCACTCTTGTTGAATTTGGGAGTGGGTTATTAATGTTTTCTAATATTGTTGTACTGTCTTAGACTAGGAATAATATAATTTATTGGAAATGGGCCTGGTTCCTCTTTAACCACTTCAGTATTTTCCCTGTTTTTGTGACACCTTGGTATAACTAACTAGCTTCTGCAAATGTGTGGTTATGTAGCACATCGCTGACATTTCTCAGGTTGACACTAATAATAATTTTGTTTCCAACAGGAAGCAGGCAGTCTGAGGTTTATTAGCATTAATGCAGTATCACTCATGAATCACCAACCGTTGACATATTGTATCTAAAGAAAACATCTGTCAGTATATTTTTCTGTTTGATACATCACACAGTCGGGCAGTCTGTAATGGTTGCAATTTCATCAAAGCAAAACATTTCCGATGAGTCAAAGTTCAGATGCAATGGGAGTGAAAGCTGTATGCATTAGCAGTATTTAGATAACATCACGGCTACGTGAGACAAATCTTGCTCATCATGTGCCCCCCTTCTTGTTGAATCTTTTCTATAGTTGACTTTAACTGCTGGATGATCAGAAAGGAAACTTTGGTGACACAGTTAAACACGTACAAGGATATTGTTCCTCTATATTTTAATTATGGCAAACATTCATTCATTCATTCATTCATCTTCTGTCGGGGTCACGGGGGGATCTGGAGCTGATCCCAGCTGACATCGGGCTTGAGGCGGGGTACACCCTGGACAAAATCCAACTGCACAGTAGACATTGTTGTAGTCTGTATATCTCTTCCCACATGTCAATGGAGATGCAGCAGCCAGGTGCAGACTGAGATGGAGTTGTTGTTGGTGGGGCAGACTTTCACTTTCTTATGATTTTAATTTCATACAAGGAGTTACATTTTTGTGCATACTGTACTGTATATTTGCTATGATTTCCCATTAATGTGTACTTGATTGTATTTCAGAAGATAGCCTAGTATCTGTTTTAATTCCATGAAGCTAAGTTCTAGTATTCATTGTAAAGACACATCTATCAAGCTTTAAAGGGACTGCACTCAATATTCAGAGTATTAATATAGCAGCAAACAAATATTTGCTAGATAAAGAGATATAATAGTATAGAATATGTTTTATTGTCATTGCACAGCAACTGTACAACAAATTATCAGTGCATTTATTTTAGGAGTATACAATAAAAAAGGCTCAGAACCAAAAAAGATGTAAAAGAGAAAAACACAATCAAACATTAACATTAAAGTAAACAAATATGAATATTGCCCAATGCACATTACATTGCATGCTCCAGCAGTGTAGTAATAGCATCCTGAGTAGATTATTAAGTCACGCTCCCTCTGTGTGTGTGTTGTAATCTGAGCTTCTCTTTTGTTTGTTGTTATAGACGGCTCGGCTGCATATGCATGTTAGTATGCATGTTAGTGTACGCATTTCAGTATTGGGGTGAGAGCCATGTGGGGGTAATCCCAGCCCACTTTTTTTTAGTATTTTGAGCAGATCAACCTTTTTTCATTCTCTTTTCAACATCGTTTTAATCTAATTTGGAGGTGCATTTTGTCACTGACTGTAAATACATTGCTGCCATCCTGTGACTTACTGAAGATACAGCACAAGTGATCCTAACAGGTGTCGAGGCAAAATCTTTGATCTATACTGTTCCTTGAACCCACTGTAAATGAACTGAAGCTCAACAGCTGCAGTACTCTGTTCTAGCCAGAAGAGAACACTGTTTGTCTTTAGTAGAGGTGCCCTGCGTTTTAGACAATAATGACTTCAAATGTTATGTATTGTGCTTAAAGAAAAAGAGGATATTTTTTGCCATATGATATTTCAAATGTTCTCCAGATTCTATCATTCAAAATGATTGAGCTCAATATTCGAAGTGATATAACTATACCTATAAAGGCCTATAAACAATGTTGAGCAAATTGTGCCACAGCAAAGCAGCAGTAATGGCCTCTAGAGCAGTGGGATACAACAAAATCATTACAACACGTCATCTGCAGTAACTGCTTGACACATATTTCAAAGTTTCAGTGTTTTGTATTTACTGTTTTGGGTCTGTACTTTTTTGGATTTTAGATGAAACTGCAACTATGAGGTTAAAGTGAAAACACCAGCTTTGAAAGGTGGTATAGGGAGGTCACATCTGTTTTGGGTGAACGCCCGTAGGATTCATAGCCCTTTTAACTCTTGGGGGGGTTTCCACATTGTTTTCTGAAATGACTGTACTATCATACAAATCATTTCTGAATTGGTCAGAATTACTTACTATAATTTGATGATTCTAAAAGCGTAAAAGCACTGAATCCTTTTTTGGGTGAAAACAATAAAATGTACGTCTTTTGTCTCAATAAATAACACTGCTGTTAACTGCTGAATCGATAGTTGACTCATTGAATGTCGCATCCAAATACTATCAATAAAATGAAGTGCTATGAAATGTCATCAGTTAGCGGTCTGATGTACATTTTGTAACCCAACTGATGTTTTTCTTTTTTTCTGAAGAAATAAGAAGAACAGCCACAGAAGTTTCCTGTAGAACTGTTGCAATCTTATCTTAACCACGTGTTAAAGAGCAGCAGACAGACACTATCACACTATAGACACTTAACCGTTACCATATCGTGAGTGTATTTTGCATGGTATTGGTGACAAACGTGGTAGATATCAATGACTTTTGTATCTGTGAATATGGTAGACATGTACACGCTACTGCTATTTTTAATCTTGCAAGGGGTACTTTTGATAATCATGGAGCAATTTAAACAATTTTAACACAAAAAAACACTTTTTCTTTTACCTTGGTACCACAGAATAAAGATTAGATTAGAATATAATAGATTTGTTTACCCCAGATAGCACTGCTTCATGGTGATTAAACTGGAAAATTACACATGCTGTAAAATCATATACAATTATACAAGAGAACCTGTAAATCCATAGAAGAAACCAAAGAGTAGTGAATGTACTGTATATGTACAATAGTGTATGATAGGGCTATACTTCAGCACTACCATTTCAGCACTTCTGAAATGGACAATTTTGGTTCTTCCACCTTGTGTATAAACTCCTGGGATACAATATATAAATTAGAGCATGACAGATACAGTAACTATATTTCAACAGATACAACTCAAGAGGATATCCTTTTTTTGTTACTGTCTCAAGACTTCCTTTATTATGCACAGGATGTACTGAATGCTGATATCAAATGCATATTTGCCAGTGTCTACCCATTTCTGTCACAATTGTTCATTTTGTTCTGTTTTAATCATCATGACCATAATCATTAGTTTATGTCTTCCTTTGAAAATAGGATCCCAATAACAACAACAAGAATGTAAAGATGCCGGACGGGACTTTTTCGTTGGTATTGAGCCCCATTGTCTTCTATGAATAGCCATGGCAGAATACCATGCCTGTTGTCTGTCAGCGATGGGTGTGATCTGGCCGTCTGATGCCCAGTGAGTCAGACGCACAAGGCAAGGCCATGAGGAAGTTAAACTGCTTCCTCTGCCTCACCGCCGGACTTGTTTTTGAACAAAAGAAGGTTGTGGTCAATATAAAACAGAATATGATTCTTGTTGATATATTTTATATTTACTATCAATTATTCACATTTCCCATACCAAAAACATTTTTACTTGAGTTGCTGTTTAATCTCAAATGAGGCTGGAAAGGGCAAGAGGTCAATAGTGAGCACACTTTTAACTTTTTTGTTTCACAGTGTGTTGTGATTTTGTCTGTGCTTTTAAATGATTGTGCAGAACAATACAACTATGCATAATCCGTAGCTGTGCTGTGCTTCAGTAAAAAGCTGTGCCCAGAAGAGCGGGAGTAATTCAAAGGTGTGAAAACCACATAACAGTTGATACACAAAACCTAAATATGTGCTCAGCAACACCTGTATTAAATATTGTTTAGCAGTTAGATGACATGTGAGAACACTTTTTAGCATAACAACACATTTTAAAAAAAATCTACTCAATTTCTTAGTTTTCTATGCATCAAAGTTTGACCACATCTTACGTTTAAAAGGGGCTCTGATCTCTCACTCCAAAGCGTGTTTGTGTTTGACGCTATTTTTCTAGTCCCACACTTTAAACCATATAGTCTTTCAATACTTGTTTGCTAAGGCCTTTTGACTCTCTGTGGCATCAGTATGCTCTTGCCACAGGAAGTCACTGGGGATTTTGGGCATGAAGATCTTATAACATCTGCAATCAGTACTGACAACTCAATGACACACGTGGCACTTAGCGCTTGAAAGCAAACGGTTATTCCATGACTTTCGAAATAAATTATTATTTGGGGCAAAATGAAACATAGATGTGGTTCTTCTTTTCTGAAAGTCATTCTGAGCTCAAAACATCAAAACAAAGGTGCTTCTGGAGCAAAGGGGAAGTTCCTCATTTTGTTGTCATGTGTTTGTAAAGTCTAAAAGGAAATTGATGAGAAACTGAAAACAGACTCTAAAAATGAAATTGGGATTATCAGAGAGAATTGTGATATAATTATTGTACGGCATTGGCATGAGTGACCCAAGTCTCCATATTCAAATAGAAGATAGGTGTCTAGCAAAAGAAGCTCTGGATGATCTCATCCGTGCAACTGAAGCCACATCCTCCGCATGGCATGCTGCATGAAACTTAGAGGTTCCTTTCCCAACACATGTCACAGGTGGCTAAACCCCCACAGCTTCATCAATCACAAAGGGCAATGAAATATTACGCACGTCTGTGCAGTGTAACATCACTTTTTGGGTGCAATATGTGTTTCACAAGTGTGTGCTGAGAGATAAGACGTATGTGATGTTAGGCAAAAGTGAGAGAGACAAATACACATTGGCAGAGAGAGAGAGAGAGAGAGAGAGAGAGAGAGAGAGAGAGAGAGAGAGAGAGAGAGAGAGAGAGAGCTACAACAGGATATTTTGTCACTATGGTTACTGGCAGCAGATACGGATCTTGATTTCTGTATGTCATGCTGCTCTCATTCAGGACAGAGTGGTTGTAGTGCTGTCAGTACAGCTCTCATAATTGAGATAACCTTTACTCAAGAAGTGTCATGTCTTCTGGATCAATGTGACTTCAGCAAATCTGACAAAAAAACATCTGTGAGGTGAGTTTCCTTTCCAAACTTTATATTTTCAAGGGTCAGGTTGAATCATTCATTGTGGCTTTGATAGGATATTGGGTAAATGTGTGTGGATAATAAATACAGGTGCAGTTTGCTGTTTAGGTTGTAATAAATTTATGTTGTGAAAAATGTGTACTGTATTTCAGAGTCAGATATCACATCTGTAACCTAATGGCAAATCATCACACCTTTACAAACTATATACAGTATATGTAACCTAAACAAAATGATTCTGTAATTTCCCAGCTTGGGATTAATAAAGTATTTTTATTCTATTCTATTCTATTATCAGATTATGAAAAAAGACACATTTGTCTTCTAAAAGGGAAATTCGGTGTTATGCATACACAGAGTGAAAGCCATCGATCACATGCAGTTACAACACCCACACTTAAAAAGCAAACCACTTTCACAACAGTTTGAGTGTTATTGGAAAAGTCCAAAGTATATTCTCGACATAAAACACAGATTTATTTTCAAATTACTAAATTTAGAACTTCATTTGGATAAGAAAGGCATTTGAAAAAGAACACATTTTTGCTCCAAATACCCTTTCACTAGTGTTAATGAGCCAGGAAATGTGTTTCTCCACTGCACCATGTGCTCGGGCAGATAGCCGCCGCTAGAGCGGGCTCTAATTTTGCCTCAAACAATATGACTTTCCAACTGCCTATACCATACACTAAAAAAATGACTTGGTGTTGAGTGACGGCTTTGTCTATGAGGAAGTCTGCTTCCCCAGGGTACTCTGCTGTGTGAGAGTGCTGCAGCTGCATTCAGAATCACAGTAAAGCTGTGTTATTGTTCAAAGACTTCCTTTAGTGTCACTTTTAGCTACAAACGGCATGAAAAAACAACTATGTCCTGTGAGTCAAATACAGGCACAAGTGGCCGAATGGGCTAATTAATACAACTAAACAAGTTAAAATTGGAATCGGAAAAATAAATGATGCTATTTTTTTATTTTATTTTTTACATTTCTGATTTATTTTGTAGTGATGGAGACAGGTAAGACAGGGAGGGGAGAGAAAGAGAATAATAATTGTGTCTTCATATGTCAAACTACAAACATATTTCTCAATGATAAGTCAAAACATGATAGGCGCTTTACAGCTTCAGTTAGACAACTTGTACAGAGCAACTTGTACTTGTCATAATAATAATAATAATAATAAATTATACATTTTATTAATGGGTGCCTTTCAGGACACTCAATAACACCTTACATGTACAAATCATACAAAATAAAAATAAAAACAGATACACAACAGTAAAAACAGACCAAACATAAATACAAAGCAATACACGCCAGTCAAATAGAAGAACAAGTAAATAATAAAACTTACAAAGAGTAAGCTAAAACTTTAAGCTTGTTTTTTTTTCACTTTGTGTTAAAAGAAATGTGAAGGATTGATCGGCTAGAGAAACTGAGGCAAAAGTGAAGTTTGGTGTCTGCTGGCCTTCAGAAAGAACCACAAGGTGGCACCACATACCACAAAATCATTTCTCTTTGCCAGGGCAGTTTATGTCTCATCACCTGACAGTCAGATTGTTCACAGAACCAATGGGACACCCAAACAATTCTTATTTGTTTTATTTCTTACCTGAGAGTAAAAGCAATACAACTAAAGTCACATCATTAATTGTGCATTAATTCATATATACTGTATATATATATATATATATATATTCATTTCTATATATATATATATAGTATATATACACACACACACACACACACACACGCATCACACTTCTTATCTCTATTTTCTTTAGTAATACTGATAGTAAGTGGCAGGAGTAATGACAAATACTGTAACTTATTTCACTTCCTTATTCAAAACAAGGTCTAACTGTGGTTGCACTAGACAGAAGAGTTTCATTTCAACATAGACTGTATGAATGTCTCATTGCTTTTTTCATATTGGCACAACTGATTTTATTTCCTTTAAATACACATTTTCTGTATGTTTGGGTTTTTTCTAAGTTTAAACAAAGCATTAACACATTATATCCTCCTTTTTGCAGTTACTGGTTCCTAAAATATCAAGATGGGTTCTACCGCTGCACCTGTGACGTTCACCCTCTCATCCAGCAACAATGACTCTAATAAGACTGGCTGTGACACCCTGTACGCCCACCGGGACTATGCCAGGGTTCTAATGCCTCTTTTCTATTGCATTGTGTTCCTGGTGGGGCTGTTCGGTAACTGCCTCGCCCTCCATGTCATCCGTCCCAATCTAAAAAAGATCAACTCTACCACCTTGTACTCTCTCAACCTGGTCATCTCTGACATCCTCTTCACCCTCTCTCTTCCTGCGAGGATGATCTACTATGCTCTGGGCTTCCACTGGCCTCTGGGCGAGGCGCTTTGCAAGATTTCCGGCCTCATCTTCTACATCAACACCTACGCTGGGGTCAATTTCATGACCTGCCTCAGTATAGACCGCTTCATCGCTGTCGTCCTGCCTCTGCGCTTTGCCCGACTCAGGAAGGTCAGTAACGTGCGCTACATTTGTGTTGGTGTGTGGCTGCTGGTCCTGGCACAGACCCTCCCCCTCGTGGGCATGCCTATGACCAATGAGGAACCTGATGGCTTCATCACCTGTATGGAATACCCCAACTTTGAGAAGGTCGACCACATTGCCACTATACTGATCGGTGCTGTCTTTCTTGGTTATATTGTGCCTGTGATAACCATCCTTGTGTGTTACTCCGTCTTGTGCTCCAAACTCCACTTCACAGCCAAGAACAACCATTTGACAGATAAGTCAGGCAGAAGCCGCAAGGCCATCGGTGTGATCTGCTGCGTTTCACTGGTGTTTATTGTCTGTTACAGTCCTTATCACATTGACATCCTTCAGTACATGATCCGCAAGCTGGTGTCGAGCCCTGATTGTGCTGAACTCACAGCCTTTCAGGTGTCGCTGCACATCACTGTGTGTCTGATGAACCTCAACTCCTGTTTGGATCCCTTTATCTACTTCTTTGCCTGTAAGGGCTACAAGAGGAAGCTTTGGAAGCTGCTGAAGCTACAGGTCAGCATTTCCTTCTCTAGCGCAGTGAGGACGTCACCTGAAGGCTCCTCCAAGGAGGTTATTGATGGCAACAAGATCCAACTCAACAGTTCTATTTTTGGTACAACCAATGAGAGACTCACAGACAGGAGATTTAACCGGGAAGAGTAAATGAGAGAACCGAGGCACCAAGACTCACATAAAATTAGGAGGACCTTCTATGCGTGGGCCTACTTTAATAAAGATTAGTTCAATAGTGTCTCAAACTAATTGTTTTGAACATTAGAGTGGATACGCCATCAGGGAGTCCAAGCAGCTACTCAGCATCTGGATCATCAGATTTGTTTACATAAGGAAATGTTTTTCAACTGAAATACTCTTAAGGACAATCTAGCACTTGTGTTGTGTTTGTGTTGACATATTTTCTTATTAGTATTTGTGAATTTCTCAGGAAAACAGAGATTATTGCAGCAACGGGGAACAAGAGGGATACTTTTTTCATAAAGCATGCTTGACTCCTGCCTGAGAGCTGGTTAGGAAGAGCATGAAGCAGAGCAAGTTGGAAGTGGACAGTCGAGTTGACATAAAGTCATACCCACATTCAAATTTCTATGGAGGGAAAAAGTTGTGAAAAAAGTGAGAGTGAAGAGTGAAGCAGTGTATACAATGACCTCACATCTGATCCTATCCTCACAGTGTTACTTTAATGAACTGAGATGTTAAAGTAGAAAATAGACTCCGAAATGAAATCAGACTCACAATCTGTTTTCAAGTTTCAGTTCAGCAAACTGTACAGTCATTGTTTCAGCTGCCTGCCAGCTGGATTAACCTTATTTGTTTGAGAAAGCGCCACACATTTTAGTTTAAACATTCACTCCATTGTGTCAAATGTAGGTGTGGTTTATGTCTTTTATTTTAAAGGGGCCATTTGGGATTTTCTTGTAAACATACAGAAGTTATGTTTACATTCAGTGTTATTCACCATAATGCGATATGTGTATCCTTGAGGTATAAATTGTGTTGAGTGAATTTTAGTTCTCATTAAACATTTGCAAAGACCTTTTTTAAGTATCCAGCATTGTTTACATCCATGTTAAGCTTGCAGTCTTCTTGTTTCTTGTCTTCGCTCGTGCATTGCTGCATATGTTGGCATGTTACCTCTACCTGTTGACCAATGGACTGCATATGTGTCCCTGCTGCACTTTTTAAAAAGAAAATCCGCTGGTCAGTTATCATTGTTCAAGAGAATTCACAAGAGAGGACCATGTAATTAAATCAAATGAGTCAACCATGACTTGGTTACTAAGGGAGTTCCTCAAGGATCCATTTTGGGGCCTCTGCTACTCATCGTTTTTTGTCAGCTGTGGTTAAAAAAAACTACACACAAGTATAACTTAACGTAAACAAATACACACTATTGGTCTAAATGAAATATATAATATACGAAAGCTGCTAGTATAGACAAAGTGCAGTATAGACAAAACTTCTGTTTCTGCTAACATGTTCGAAAATGAATTGCTTATTTCTCTCTATAGTATATACTATGCAACTACAGTATGGTTAAGGTGTGGTTAAGGGCTAGATGATAGTTATGGTGAACAATATGGTTCATGTTACGCAACTAAAACAGTTTTGTCTGCGGTTAGAGAAAGCATGTGGTTATGGTTTTAAAAAGATGACTAGCTTTTCTTCCCTTTCTGAATGTAAGGTGAAATGTGCAGATGATATAGTTTTATATTGTGTTACTGATTCACGTTATTACTTTTCAATGTTCTATTTGATGTTGAATTAATATACCAGGTTTGCTCTCCGTTGGATTTTGAGGAAGTAATTTACAGACATCATGACCTAATGCAGTTTGCTCTCTTAGACCCTCTGTTTAACATTTTGCTCTTAAGTTCATAACTGGTGCAAAGTACAATACTCCCCACTGCATTTATTATGATAAGGTTGGTTGGATTGTCTAAGAGGGGAAATACTAATGGATAGTCATTTATTTATTTATTTACAAGGCTCTTGTCATAAAATGTTACTTTGTTATGTATGTATTGCAAATATTAAATTGGAAAGTATTAGGTAGCGAGCGACAAACAAAACAGAAACAATATTCATCTCTTCACTCTTCATGTGTGATAACACATCCGAAAGGCCTCAGCAGGAGATGGCACGCAAACAAGACACAGGTGAGAGCCAAGTAATAAAATGCACTGCAGAAAGGTTCAGCACAGTTAATTTCAGCATGTCGAACTGTCTTGGTAATGAATTCATCAAAGTAATTTGAGCCAAAATGCCAAACAAAGTCGCAGCTTCCCAATTTTGAGCATTTGCTTTTGTTTTCTTATGAGGAAGCAAATTGAATAACTTTCAGTTTTGTTCTGTTGATACAAACATTCAGCTTTATGAAATTGTGATTCAGTATTTTCTGCCATTTTATATATCAAATTATTCATTTATTAATCCAAAATACCGTAATAATCAGAAGATTAATCGTAAATGAGCGTAATCATTACTTACAGCCCCTTCTCTGGCTGGTACCAAAATACCTATAACAGCACTCAAAGGTCTGGTCTACAACATCAGACATACTTCCCCATAAGTGCACGCTAACACACACGCACACACACATGCACACACACGGACATGCACACACACAAACACACTGACACACAAAATGTCACACCTTGTTCCCTTTCTGTTTTGCCCACATTCACGTAGAAAACTAAGATAATACTATTCATGGCAATCCAGCGTAACACTGTACAGATTATTATTAGGTATTTATTTACATCTTGACCTTTTAATATGCTTATTTTACCTTTTTTTGTTTATTTTACTGAAATATGTCCCTTGCTGATAGCTTAGCACTTGTATTGCAATGAACACTGTATTTCACACATATAATTGCCATCTGCTTCATCGCTCCCTTTTCCCCTTTTCTTCTATCGCCCGATTTCTTTCGGGGATTAAATGAAAGTGCTTGTTTTACAGGGATGGGCAGGAAGCATCGGATAATTCAACACAATGTATCTGTACTTCTGAAACATTGCAACTTCAGAGGCGTACAAAAGATACATTCAGGCTATTGTGATGATCTGATTATGTCAAAAAGCGAATGTATTGTCTAGACAATGCACTCAGCACCTCTGCAGTTGAGATTTTCTTTTATTTAGAATTTTTTGTAAATTAAAAAGACAGAAAATGTTCAAAAATTGGGTCAGGTGGTGAAAAGGAGACAACAGAACAACACATAAAATGACCACTGAGATACAATTATATGCCTTTTGTACATTAAAAGAGTTTAGGCATGATTACAATTAGTTTAAGACGTTTTATGTAGCTTAAAGTCCTGTTAAGTAACTTCGGCATTAATTACTACAGTTAAAATAATATCTAATAATAGCCTAGTCTTACTTGCACACATAAGACATTGATTATTAAAAGATACAATCAATTATGAGAATAATTAATAATAACTATAAATATATTGCAACAAGAATCAATCGATCAATCGATCAATCAATCAAATTAGACACATACTTCTACCTAAACAGAGATTAGACCAGAGATTACAGTATGTAAAGCGTCTTTGAGAAGTTTGTAAAGCACTGTTTAAGTCTGATGTGTTATTATTATCATTATCATTTACGGCCTCTAGAGGACAGTGTAAAACAAGGTAAAGATACGACAGTTAAGGCAGTTAAACAGGCTTTTCACAGGCACTGTATATCAGATCTAAATATTGACAGGTCTGTATGTGCTTGGATGTACAAAAAAACAGATACCTGTAAGTATAAATGCAAATATATATAGTCTAGTTATATATATATATATATATATATATATATATCGTTGAAAAGACCATGTATTTATTATGGAGCGGAGGACTTACAGAGGCAACCACATGACAAGTATCAAAGAGAGGAAAACATCACACAGGCTGTTGTCATAACAGCATATTGCAATGAACACAAAAGACCATCTGGCGTGAGATTTTTAAGACACACAGAGAGGACAAGCCGATAGATAATTATTTCCTGGGAATAAGAATTATACTGAATGAGCAGCTTCCATATAAACTCCGTGATTAACAATAGTGTAGTAAGCATGTCAATAATTCACCATCAAACTGCATTATCGAAACAAAATATGTAACAAATACATACAACCTTTTTGTGGAGGGTCAAAAGACAGTGAAAAGCAGTCAAACGACCCAAAAGAGGAAATGCTGTAAGTTGTGGGAACGGTTGTTTTACTTACTAGTTCATATGATCTATAATGGTAATGCAAAGTACCAGTTAGGAGAACAGGGGGAGAAGTTTTGATTGCACAATGTTCTTCGAGCCAAATGTCCTAATTCGTAGTTGTTACCAGCTCAAACACACATTAATCACACACATTAATCTGTATTCAATCTGGGTCCAGACTGACCTTGAGCTTTTCACCTGAGGTATGCGCTTTGCATCCATTAAGTCGGCGTGGTGTAAAACCATCTCACAGCATCAGCGTGAAGTGTCTATTACCACCGTCTTATTTCCTGTTTATATGGCAACTGCCTCAACATCCTGTTTTTAATTACTTCTCTCCAGCAGCAGATGCTTCTCACAGCAACCTGCTGTGGATTACTCCCCTGAGAACTAATGTGCTGTGACAGACCCCACTTTTCCAATCAATAACTCGCCCTAAATCTGCCATCTCTCTGCCTGCCAAACACACTCCCACTTCTAATGGCACATCATTTTCTTTAAGGGGGTGTAATTGCAGACTGTGGAAAGCTGTAGCCCTTTGTGTTCCAACTACGTAGATACTGTAAAGGAATCTAAGGTACAGAAACTACAGCACACGGTCGACACAGGAAGTGAAGGGGGCTTTACACTGTGTTCAGTCTCGCCACCATTTCCATCACATTACCCTTTGAGAAAGCATTCACTTCCCTGTTTTGGCTGAGTGCTCAGATAAATCGCTGTGCCGCTTCATAAACCTGTTGGCGCAAGCTTGTCAAGATGTTTGTGTGATTTCTGCGGTAAGTGCAGTCTTTTATTGTTCAGGCAAGGCGATCTGAACTGTTTGACCTTTGGATGGATGGGGGAAAGGCATTTTGGCAGACATCTTTTATAGTCACTTTCACTGTGTGTGTTTTCGAGTTTTTGGGACAAACTGATTTAAATCCTCCAGCTCATTTGTTTTATTCTGCAGCTTTACATTAATTACTTTTCCGACTATAAATGATCACCCAAAGTTCACACAGGCAGGACAGTAGCCTACCGGCAAAAATGCTTAAATGTCAAACTCAGTCACATGATTTCTTATCAAGACACATCTAAAATTCACTTCCACATTGTTACCCTCAACACAGATTACAGTTACTTTTCTCTATTAAATGATTTTCTAGTTGTTTTCTTGTTTATGCCATTCTTAATTCTACACAGACATGGTCTGTTTGTCTTCCTCTGTCTTACACACTGCAGCTGCACAGCTTTTAAAAATAAATATTCAAATAAGCAAGCAGCAGGTTCTGCAAATTGTATAACACAGATATGTACATATTTAGAAGCAGCCTCTGGCTTATTCACCCGCAGTGTTTCTCCTGGAAGTCTAATTATTTCACACTTTTTTTTCTTTGCAAACTTTTCAGTGTCCTTTTGCTGAAAGGAAAATCCCATCATTGGAGTTTATATGTTCTGTTGTTCGTTGTTATTTTTCTTAGACTTTAAACTCGAGTGGACTAATGAGGGATAACTTCTACAGAATGTTCAAAAGTAAGTTGGTCTTGCTTATATGAAAACTCGAAACCTAACAGATTATGTCATTGTAAACTAATCTTGACCTAACTTTATCTTTTTTCTGTGCTATTTTTGTGGCTTATGGTAAATTACAGAACTATCAAGCTCAGATTTAACGGCCACATATTGTAAAAGGTGAGAGAATCATGTCAACAGAGAAATGCACACAGCCCGTATTCAGAAACTGTGTCTTTAAACGAGCCGTAAGGACTTCCGTACAGTTGTGGTGTCACCACTGTACTACATATAGGTAGCAAGTGCCTTTAAGTCATTCCCCGGCTGCAATAACAGTGCAGAAGGGCCGAGAGCACACGTGGATGATGTGCAAATGCTGACCTACCAAAGCGACAAGAAGCCTTAAAGACAGGCGTTTGAACGTCGGTTCGTACAAAGTCTTGAAAGTTTGTAAAATGCTTAATTTTGACTGTTACGATTTCAATAGAATAGTATCTAAATACTTTACAATTGCTCCATTCTTGAATGAAAAATATATAAAGGTTAGGAATATGTTTGAATTCTAATATACTCCTTGAAAAAAAGCTTGATTTTCAGACACACAATCAGGTTTTTCAGCAACACAATTATTCATGTAAACCAAAAAAATCTTTTAATATTTAAAATGAAACAATCATGCTGTCACATTTGTCTTCTCCTGGCACCTCACACCTGATACTAACTGGAGCTACTGTAGATTGACTGACATGAAGATCTGCTCTTAGAATGTGTGTGTGCTTCCTCTGACCTTTCACAATCCAATTTATAGTAACAGTTAAAAGGCTCTGGAGAGTCTAGTTTACAGTAGATATCTCGAAAGTGCTTTAATTCTATTCTTAAAAAGCTGTAGGAACACTTGTTTCAGACAGAGGGTGAATACAAGTATATTGCGCTAGACCGTATGAGAGAAATGTGGGATAATATAGGACCTTTAATCAGCTTTGTATTGTATATAGAAACACTACATACTGTATGGCCAAAATCTTCTTCCTCTATAAGATCTCGCTGGAAGGACATGACCTTTCAACATAAGTGAATAATCATTTGGATAATCAAATCCAATCATGAAAACAAATTGACTTTAAAGAGTAAAACAAGTGATGGTAAAGGAATTTCTCGATGGAAATAAAAAATAGTATATTGCTGTGTTCTTTAAATTTTCAGAATGAAGCTGGATCTAAACTTCTCCAACATGTCTGTGCATCCTGATACTGCACGGCCAAAGCAGGGACCGGTGGAGTACCGCATGGCAGGCCTGATCTTCTACTGCTTTGTCTTCATTATAGGAGTCATAGTAAATATAACTGCTTTATGGGTGTTTTCTCTCACCACCAAGAAAAAGAACTCGGTCACTGTCTACATGATAAACGTGGCGGTGGTGGACCTCACCTTCATCCTGCTGCTTCCCTTCAGAATGGTTTACCATCACCAGGACGACTGGCCCTTTGGAGATGTTTTCTGCCGAATCAGTGCAGCTCTCACCATCTTCTACCCTTGCATGGCTCTGTGGCTGTTTGCTCTGATCAGTGCTGACCGCTACATGGCCATCGTCCAGCCAAAGCACGGCAAAGAGCTGAGGAATGTTCCAAAGGCTGTGGTGGCGAGTTTAGGGGTGTGGATGATGACCTTGGGCAGCACTGTACCCCTGCTCTTCTCTGCGGATGATCCCGATCGCATTTCCAACTTCACGACCTGCATCAAGATGCAAGATATTATCTACATGCGCCGTGACAACCCTGTCAACTTTGTGCGACTCATCTTCTTCTTCCTGGTTCCCATATGTATAATGATTGGCTGTTATATTGTCATTGTGGATAATCTGATCCATGGCCGCACATCTAAACTCAAGCCTAAAGTGAAGCAGAAGTCCATCCGGATTATCATTACACTGATTATCCAGGTGTTGGTGTGTTTTGTGCCTTTCCATGTGTGTTTAGTGCTCCGTTTGGTGGGGAGAGGCATAGATGGAGGGTTTAGCACATGGGCAGTCTTCACCACATTCCTGATGAACCTGAGCACAGTGTTAGATATTATTCTGTTCTACATCGTCTCCAAGCAGTTCCAGGACAGGGTGATCAGTGTTATTCTGTACAGGAACTATCTGCGAAGTGTGAGACGGAAGAGCAGGCACACACACACAGGCAGCATCCGATCAATGAGCAACTTGACCAGCGCAATGATATGAAGCAACCATCAAACTTTCATGTCAAACAGCACACTCATATGCACCGTGCACACTTTGGCATAATGCAACACTGAATACTTCACTGTGTGCATGGTTCATTATCAAAAGGATCAAAAATTGCAATTAATTTCCAAGGTGTAATTTACACTCACAGTATGGGAGTGCTGCTGTTGTGGCAAAAACATCTGTGTTCAGAGCTGATTGACTCACCCATGAGACTTGAGATGTTTTCTGTGCATCTTTGCTCTGGCAGACAAAACACAAGTATCTGTGGCTCAGGTGTAACACATGCAGGCAAAAATAAAGCTCATAATCATTAAAAACATAGCCCACAGTATCGCAGTGTTTGCTTTGTTATCATGCACATTGAAACTCCTCTCAGTCATGTCGACCAAAACCTATAAAGGGCCTGACCGCCTCCATCGGGTGGGGGGAAAACCAAAGGGAAACAATGGTGGGTTCTTAAAGGTTGCTGCTTTTGTTTGATCGCTGCACCATATTTTGCAACTTCGCCTCTGTAGCACCTCAGTGCAGCATCATGGCTCAAATATAACCATCAACGCTGCATGACGTCATGCACATGCAAATAAATGAAGTTTGCTTCACTGGTGTCACTTTCAGGTGTCAAATTTGGAGTTTCTGTAAGCCCCATCACTTCATACGAGACATCATTCTAACACAAACGACAATTGTCCTGAAAATTGCTGTTAACTTATTGACCAGGTGATGGCAGCATGGCACAGCTAGACCCCACCTACCTGCCAGAGCCAGATAAAACAGTGCTTTTGTTACTTTTAAAGTGAATGGAGAAATATTTTAGATTCTCTGCTTTACAGTTCTTTATGTTTTTTTTTTGTTTTGTTTCTGCATTTAATCACATTTAAACTTTCTAAAAACAAATATTTGAGTTGTTATCCTGTGAAACAACCATTCCTCCTCATCACAGAGAAGTTAACTGCAGTCGTAACAGCTTCTCCAAAGAGACTAATGTGTGTTTATGGTGCAATGCGAATCATATTGATTAGATGTTAAATGATTCAGCCACTTGAAGTGCATTTACAGTAACATCCTCAAGAGATGTCAGCAAGGCTATTCACTAGATTTAAAAGCAACCTTAACCTAAAAGAGAAAACCTTTTGTGCTCGGTGAGACTTTAATGCAACACGATGCAAGACTCTGCAATTTATTCTTCAAATGACAGACAAGCGATTAGGGAGAAGGTACTGAATGTGTGACAGTTCTATTTCTATGAAGACACTGTTTAATTTAAATGATAGGGGAAAGAAACTCGGGTTTAAATGTGAGGGTTTTGATAGGTGTCCTGCACAAACATCAGCCAAGCTAAGAATTGATGTGGTGTTGCCAATTGTTAAACAAATCGAGTTAGTGTTTCTGTCACACCTACACAGTCTTAACTGGATTAGACAGTGAGTCAGTGTAGCTGAGTAACTATGTTGTGTCTCATACAATTAGACGGTCAAGTCATCCTGTGTTGTAACCACATGTACCATAGCAGTTTAAGGTAATGGTTGTCGCATGACTGATCAATTGCAAACAGAACTAAACAAACTGTGTTATACTGTGCAATTACTTAAAGAAATTCTGGTTGTATTAATAATTTCTGACATCTTCACAAGCCCATATTCTCACAGGGATACGTTGTAATGTCATACGGCGGTAAAAGGATAAACTGCAATGAGTCCATATGGTTCTTGGTTGGTTTGTACAGTGTTCATGGGTCAGGAAGTGTGTGGGTTATAGATTTACACTGTGTTTGATAACAGGAGGCAGACTACAAGATTTCCATCTCACATGGAATTCTGGGAACTGCAGTTCATCACTCGATGATAGGTTTATTGGCCGCTGGACTACAAGTGGATTTATAACCAAGAGGTCAGAGGTCAAATGAAACATCAGAGGGTCGTCTATCTGTCCCACCTGTTAGACATCAAAGAAAAACCAGCCACGCTGCTCACAGCAACTGGCATTTAAAACAATTAAGTTTCCTGTCAAGTCTCTGTGATGAATTATCCGGAAGCTTTACCCGCTGTAATTTTAAATCTTCCCAACAAGTGCCTTTGTTGTAGAGAAATTAATGAAAACAAGATTGTCTTTCATAGGAGCTGATCTAACAGCGCGACAGCCAGCTGCTCTTCTTTGGGAATAAAAACAGTCAGCATTAAACACAGCTCGCACAGAATACTTTTTTCTTCTACCACTCGTGTGGAAAACAAATCAGGCGGTGAGCGCAGTGGCCATCTGTTTTGTTATTTGATATGTGTGAATACATGTTGTAATGACTTTGTTTGTGAATCACTCTGCGCTGCAGAACACACGAGAGCTCTCGAAGTGCTGGAGTGTTCAAAGCTAATCATATAATTGGACACAATAGTCGATGACAAATGGAGACGCTTGGAGCCAGCCAGCTGGGGAAGTGAATATGTAATCATTGTAAAATCATATCATTTTTGCATATTTGAAGACAGCTTAATAGAGTTTGTATGTCAGCAAACTGTGAAATGATGATCAGAGACAGGGTTGCTGTATTTGTTTTTCTAAATGGTGCTTTGTTTATCTCTTTCACGATTAAAAGTGTTTCTCGAGAGACTATGTCTTTTATTCGTGTTCCGTGATATTTTGAATGATGAGACAGCTTTAAGGCAAATGACCGCTCTGAATATGAAAAAAGAAATATGGTACGGCAGTGAATAGCCAACACTATGGGTTAACATTACTTCTGCAGTTGCCAGGAGCTACATGTGTAAAGATTGTGGCTATAGCAAGCAGTCAATCAAGCAAGCATAGCAAGAAAGCACTCTAAACAGTAGCTGAAATGAATGGATGCATCATGGTTGCAATAGTTGGGCAAAAGTAAAGGATAAACTGTTAAAATAGGTAGCTTAAATTAATGAATAGATGCAGCTAATCTGGCATACTACTGACCCATCAGCCTAATTATTATTGTTTTTGTACATTTATAACTGCATGCTCAAGGACTACTTATGGTTGCGGTGAAAACCCTATTTTATTCATTGCTGTTTTACATCATCGTCCTCATTGACTCCTCTCCTCTTGGAAGGGGCCGCAAGTGATCAGCAACATGCTTCAGTAGCAAAAGGCATCAGGATAGGCAAAAAAAAAGACCTGACCTCATCCGTTGCAGGCCGGCTGTCGGAGCTCAAACGTTGGCATCCGTCGAAAAGTTTGGTCTAATTTTGAACCGGGGCATCTTCAGATTTATCTGATACCCAACATATTATGATCCACTAAAATGAGCCACTATACAAGATGAACAAATCCCTGTTTTATCCGTCGCCATCTTGTCTGAAAGGGAGCTATAGCACCTTCCGCATGGCAGTAGTGGATAAGCAATGTAAATAGTTCGATGCAAGTATTGGTATATCCTGTTATAGAATAAACAGTGTTAATTAACTTCTAGTTTTAAACCTATTAAAGTGAACACGGCAGGGAGAGATGCTTGAGCTATAGGGGTGGGTATATCAGACAAAAATCCCCAAAGCAATTTCAGTCAAAAGCAACTGGACTTGGTTATTTGTCTAGGAAGACGTTTCACCTCTCATCCAAGAGGCTTCATCAGTTCATGTACGCGTGTACGATGACCTGGACAAATGAGAACATTCACAGGCTTATCAGACAAAAAGTTTGGAAAACCTATTTAAGACTATTAAATATAAATAGTGGTTAAATCCAACATACTGTCTACATGTGACGTAATGTGAAGCAGTTTTTTTGCCACCTAAATGTGTTTGCAACAACAGCAAAAAGAGAATACCTGTATGTCGCAGTTTGGTTTTGAAGCACTTTTCCGTACTTTTATTATACCATTAGTCTTCATATTGTTCCAATTAGAGAGCACAAGGACATGAAAGAGAGCCTATGATGTTATATAGATACTGTACACATCCAGCCTCTGCTGGGCCTCCTCGTCTACTGTACGGCATTAGCAACCAGCAGCTGCCTGCATTTACATCATTTAGCGTTTCTCTCAGGGCACTTTAATACACTGAACCTCTCCCCTGGTAAACTTTACAATAGGATGTTGAAGGATACTTCTGGACTGCCATAGGAAATGAGAGGCACATGTGCATGGAGGTAGCGGCGCAACAGTGGGTTCCCCCCTGTGACGCTAAGCTTAAGGGCTGCACAATAAGACTAATGGATTCCTTTTGCGGACAAAACTAGGTTAAGCACATGAGCTATTGTTCTTATCGGTGTACAGTGATATCGTATGTACCGTGATATCTGTGTGAGGTATTCCTTTTGCACACAGGATGGCTTTGCAGAGGAAATCTTATCCTTTGGCAATTGCAATCTACTCCTGCATTGTCTTTAGTCTCCATTAAAAGGACATAATCTACTGCGAGAGTTTCAAATGATTCTAAAATGACTCCAATTGACCCTGCAGTTACAGAGAACAGGGGAAGGAGAGGAAATGTACGGCCTTGATTACAGCTGTGTGTCTATTTTAGCAGATTGTTCTGTTGCTGATTCACACACAGAGACAGCCACCATTAGCACGTATAAATAATGTAAGGCCCTCATCTCTCTGTTTTTTTTTTTCCAACTCTCTACTCAGCTAAGTGCCTGCATGGAAACCTTGGCCTCCTCCTTGTCAGGTTCTTCATAGATTAGTATAAGATTTATTTTAAGTCTGTAAAGGACCATGTTCTTGACAATGTTCCGCTCAATGCATGTGGGAATGTTTTTAATTGTATCATGTGAAGTGGAATAGGAGCTCCGTTGGGGACCGTGTCAGGTATTGTTAATATTTAATCCGGTCTCACTTCAGTTTCTCCATGATCCACAGTATCGTAAGAGCAGAATGAGAAGGCAACATTACAAGACAGATGAAAAGACACGAGTAAAGACATTGTAGTTCCAGGACGCTGTCTCGTTCAAGATTTAGCGTTGTGAAAAGCTTGTGAAGACACTATTAGGAGACTCCACTTGGGTCACTCTTCTCTGCCGAGGGCCTGGGCCATTGTGCAGCGTGCCCTTAACAGTGAGTGATACTATGGCAGCTAATGCTAATGCACTCATTTCAGCTGATGTGCATCTAAAGAGAGCTGACTGACAAATTTAATGTAAAAGCAGGTAGAGAAGAGGAGTTGTGTGAGTGTGCCTGGGAGGACACAGCCCGTGGTGTTTGTGTGTGTGTGTGTGTGTGTGTGTGTGTGTGTGTATGTGTGTGTGTTTGTGAGAGAAAGCGAGAGAGAGAAACAGAGAGAGGGAGGGTGGGGGAGAAGGAGGGATGGAGGGGAGAGGCCTTTCACTTCCTCTGTGTGCACATCACGTCTCCTCTCCCTGAGCTCAATTACAGGATTGATACTCAGAGAGGAAACTTCATCATGTCATACAGATGTCTTCACTGGGAGAAAGAGGGAGACGATGCATGTTGTCATTTAACGTGACATGGTCTCCGCTCATTTAAAACAAACAAAATGAGAAACAGTTGGACTATAGATTTCATTATAGCCTAATAATAAATACGGAGCACCGGTAAAGAGTGGGGAGCTCACAGGAGGAGGAGCGGCAAATACTTACTGACAGAAGAATAAACTGCGGGCGGCCATGGGTGTTGGATAGAGAATTTAACAATTCTGCTGAGTGAATTAATCTAAAACAATAACTTGTAAACAATAATACTCTTTCAGTGAGCCATTCAGCTCCATCATAGTAAACATTTTTTATAACCCAGACAGCTCTATAAAGCGCTTTAGGCATCATTGGGCACAACCGTCATTAGTCAGTGCCTGTGTGTAAATCTGTATAAAACCACTGCGTTGGTGATGCTGTGCAGACACAAGCCCATATCTATTTTACAGTGTTTCATTTCAAACGTGACACAAGCAGAGAACACACTCCACAACAATGGCCATGTTTTGCTTTAATTTGATTAGGTTTTGTCTCAGCAAATGCCAAGTCCTGTTTTGCCTCAAGAACATATCTCTTAATCACGTTCCATCCAGGCTGTGTCTTTCATCTAAATCTCACAGCCATGGCTCACACCCAACTTTATCTCGCTGAAAGGTAGAAAAAAAGCTAACACACACACACACCCACACAGACACACACACACGCACGCACACCGTACGCACACACACACACACACACACACACACACACGTCCAACAAGGGGGAATACAATGACAAAGCCTAGCTCTCATCTCTGTCACATAAAGTGATGTTTTGTGTTTAGCTGTGTGCGACGGAGGTGTGCATGTGTGTGTGTGTGCGTGTCTGTCTGCAGGGCTCAGATCCATGTTGTTTGGTTTGTTTCTCCATTAAGAGAGCTGTAAAGGAGAGGGAACAGATGGCTGCTGGCCCGCTCTGTCCTGCATCCTCTCACAACTGCCACACTTCCTGTGCGTCCATTAATCTTCTCTCACTACTCCTGCAGCACAACTTTATTAAAACAACTCAGGAGAGAGCGAACAACAAGCCTGCGCAGCTGTCAGGAGCAAAAGACAGAACCATTCGTCCACAGAAGAACGGCCTCGGATTTCTAGACGCATCTGTAAAACAGCTCGAGTAGAGTACTGGTTGGCTTTGAAGCAGGCTCTGCAAAGCGCTCGCTGTAGTGGAGACACAATAAATGCTCATTAGAACGCAGCTGGAGCTGCTGTTGTAGCGCAGTTCATAGGCGTAGTTTGTCAAACTTAAACATGTGAGGCCCTGGCTCCCTGTCTGGGACAGACAACTGTTTCCTCCTGCTGGAAATGCTGTGTTATAGTAATGTTTGAATGGTGGGACCACCATAAACACAAAATCTACAAGTCTATCCGGTTAACAAATAGCTAGTATTATGAGTTCTTAACGTGATGTTTGTTTGTTTTTTCAAAAAACTATCTCAATAGGTAGAGGCAACAAAACTGCTTGGTTAGGTTTAGGGTTGGTGCACATTCTGCCTGGAACACGCAAGGTGCGTTGGTCGGGCACAATGGTGTCACGCCTTCTGTGTGTTTACATTAAGAACAATGGATTTGAGGATGCAAAAAACGTTGCATGTGTACAGCTTCTTCTGCAACAAAGTTAGTGGTTAGGTTTAAATTATTCGGTTAGTTTAAGGTAAGAAACCATCTTGGTTCATTTTTGGTACCAAAACCACTCGGTTAGCTTTAGCCAACAAAACAACTTGGTTAGCTTTGGCCAACAAAACCACATAGTCAGTTTTAGCCCACAAAACCACTTGGTTAGGTTTAGGCAACAAAACCACTTAACTGGGTGCAAATAGCATTGAAGGCTACTGACACCTGTGTGCAAATAACATCTGCCTTAATAAAATGGTTCCCTCGGCTCATTAGCGCTGATCTGGTAGAGTGGAGTTACTTTTCCACAAACCACCACATAGTGAGAGATAAATATGTGGTGCTATAATCACACAACTCCTTCATTTGTCGTCCTGCCTGATTGTTCTCACAGGAGGAAATATATTGCTATTTAGGCGGCCTGTGCAAATTTACATGTGCCGCGCTGTCGTGAAAAACATTCTGGGAACGTAGCTCTATTTGGCCCCGCGCCCTGTGTCCGTAGCAGTCAGTGGGTAAATTGAAAAATCAATTCCAATTTAAATTATTGAAATAAAGAACTCCAGGAGCTGGAGATAAAAAAGAAGAAGAAGAAAAAAAAACTCCTCTTCTTCTAGATCCCCTTTAATTGGAAAGTCATTTCTTCAGGGTATTCTAATGGTTCTGAGGGAAGATTGCAAAATAAAGTTGATGAGCTGGGGTGGGGGGGTGGTGGGGTTAATAGCGCACGCTTGTGTTTGTGTGTGTTTGACTGACCCTGTGTGTTTTCTTTGCTTTGCCACACAGTGTTCAGTCTTCCCCTCCCTTATGACAGAGGCGCCAAATGAAGACTAATCCAGTGGGCTCACACACTCAGACACGCACTCCCTCACGCCCGTGGTCACTCGTCTCATCCATCTGCTATCTGTGGGAGTGTCGGAGGCTCTTGGGTCAAACTAAATTAACCATCCCTCGCTCACAATTGTAAAAATGTAATTGACTTAATATAACCAACCCTTGTGATTTGGATAGTGTTGTGCTGTAATTTTGTGAATGCTTACAGGCGCCACTTCAGATTTGAAGCATCTTCGAAGTCTAATATTGTATTAATTTATTGTGATATAAAGTTGTAGCTTATTTAAAAAATGACAACAAGACTATTGGAGCAACGGCAATCAGTGTAAAAACGCTTTTTATGTTCGGGATTCATTTTGTGGATTAAATCCCTGCATTGATGTTTACTGAGATTACATAATTCAGACAGTAATTTTACACATTGAATGGTTTAAAACCTGATTATTAAGCGGTATGGAGGGTAAGAAATCGCCTACTTAAAGTGGCAATAATCGATTTTTTTACATTAACAATGGATGATGACACAACTTTATTGTTTGAGGTCACTCTCTTCTGCTTTCTTGTGCTTTTATTTGTGTTGTTTTTAGATACTGGACTGCAAATGCAACTTCAAATGAACGCTTATGTTGCCCTGTGTCTGTTGAATAAGTAATATTACTGCTTTCTAACAAGTCAACCAATTACTTAAAGATTCAATATGATGCTCATTGTCAGGTTCATACTTGTATTTTGGGTTTCTCTAGAACACAACATGCTTGAATATTCGAGAACATATTGTTTTTCTCATACTGTCTATCTGAATATAGCTGTTTTTAAACACTCCGTTTTTAGTGCCTGTCTCTTTAAGCCCCCCTCCCAAAGCCCAGTTTGTTCTCATTGGTCAGCGTTTCTGGGTCTTCGGCATATGCGCTCTCAGCATCTTTGCACTGTCACTGCAGCCGGGGAATGACTGAAACAGCACTGTAGCGGCACTTTCTACCTATATATTGTTTGAAGGCAAAGATTCTGAATACGGGTTGTGTGCATTCCTCTGTGGATTGAGCATTTTGATACCGTCACAGTATTTATATAGCACCTTGATCTACAAAAAAATACATGTAAATCTCACTTTTTACGATATATATAATATATACGGTATATACTATATATATATATATATATATATATATGTATAAATAAGTCTGGAAGAGCACAGCTTGTCTGGCACAAGCTATAAGTTGCATGGTTAGGATAATTGTTAGTTAAATTAAGTAATTTCAAAATAATATACAATATATCTAATGCCCATCATCTCTGCATATGTTTGTGCAAAGACCCTTATCACCTCCCGCAGTTAAACCGTCATCACTTCAGTAAATCACAAGTGTGAACCTTAATGGAATGTCACAAGCCAGCATCTTATATCACATCAACAGGGCATTATACGTCATTCTAGCTTGTGTAAATCAATCTACCTTTCTCTGGACCGCTCTCATGCCAACCTGGTCCGAGACCTTTCTGCGCTGCTTGTTGACATTAAAGAAGCACTGTGCGGAGACATTTCCATTCAAGAAACTTGTTGACATAGTTATCAGACATCAAAGGGCCTTGTGTCATTTTGAAAAGGCCTTATGAGAGTAATGGAGATGTTAAAGGGCGTGTTGGCCCCACACATCACAAAAGGATGAGAGGATATGAACATGCTTCGACTGAAAGACCGAAAGGAGAGAGAGCACGATAAAAAAAAAACCTGAAATACATTCTCTAGAGAGAGAGAGAGAGAGAGAGAGAGAAAGAGAGAGAGAGAGAGAGAGCGTGCTTGGCTCCATTTCCGTCTAAGAAGCGTAGAGTTAAAAGGTGGACCCTGTACAAATGAAACTCAATTTCACGCCACATTATCCCTCCCTGTTCTCTTTCCTGGCTTTCATTTTCATTAAGACCAGAGACAATCATAAATTAATAATTACTGCCGAATGTCTAAGCGCAGGCCGCAGTCCTAGCCCTCCCCTCGCCTCTGTGGTCTTCCATGTTCACGCTTGCAAAATGTTAATTTAGGTAATGTGGCCTGGCCCTTGTCAGATAAAACTGTTTTGTAGTTTCACTAATACATAATGGTCTATCTGATTAGGTGACATTAGTCCTATCTTTCAGACGATCAGCCCGCACCTTCCTAATGTCTCTCCACAGACTTGGGGCACCACTCAGTTATCAAGAGACATGCAATATTACTGCTTTCACTAAATGGCCATCTCCTATTTGTGATGAGGAGCGAGGAGTTAGCTCAGTTGATGTTAACAATGCAGTTGACTCTATGCTAAGTATAAATACAACTTCATTTCTCTCTTGGGAAACTTTTATCCTGTAAGTGTAAAAGAAATCTGTCAGCAGTGTCAGGATGAACACTTTCTTTAGCTGGTCAAGCAAGCACAAAACAGTGCAATGTGAAACGTGACGTTAGGCAGTCCGACAGTAAAATAAGAGGCAGGATCATGCGGAATAATCACGTCTGGATGATGTCTTCATGCGCACATCTCCATGTCAAGCCAAGTAAATAACGCACAAGGCTCACAAGGCTTTGAATGTACAATCGACACGATGCTTTCCACACTACAGTGAAGTGAAATGCAACAACACAGCTATAATGCACATTTGGTATTTAAAGTCTCCGTGCCTCATGGTCATATTTGTACTGAATTGAATTTATTACAAAATGTGCAGTGATATGAAACATGTAGCTGCGGGGCCTCTTCTCTCAGATGCCGGCGCAGAAAAAAAAAGGCCTCAGATAGAGAAATAAACAGAATATGTGAGTTAAACGCTGCAAACAGCCCACATCTCACAAGCTCATTGGAGGCGAGCGGAGTGAGTCTCTCACTGCAGCAAAAAGAATTGAGCCATTAAATGGATGAAGTGGACGTTAATGTCAGAGTTTCTTTCACTCCGCAGTGAGCTTAAGTTTTGCGGATCTACGACAGTCAGCGTTGAGTCTGAACTCAACGCAAGCACGGTTCCATGATTGATTGCCCACTGTGTGTCATATTGTTCTTTCAAGGTTGATTGAAACTTTAACCTCATTTTTATAAATAAAAAAAAAGAAAAGAAAAAGAAAAGAAGAAAAGCACGAAATATTTCAGGCCTTGAATTCTTACAATGCAGCATTGAATTATGCAGCAATCAGTCAATTATTCATCTCCGAGGCTGTGTTACGGCCATGCTTTAAAAAGCATGCAAAATGGAATGGGCCGAGCATGCTGTGTCAACACATTTCACTCAGAATTGCTTACTAGAGAAATTTGTCTCTCAATGTCGATTTGGTATTTTCGTATGCGTTTTAAGAGTCGTACCTGTTAAAGTAGTTCTGAAATGATCCCCGTGGATAACTCTTGTGTCTCGAGAGCAAAACAAATAATGCCACTCAAGAAAAGTCTGCACGGATTAGAGTTACACAAAGAAAACAATGTATGAAGCACCGTAAAAACCGCCAACGTCACATTTTCAGAACATAATAATTTGACAGACGTAAACAGGAAAGCTTAATTTCTTTACAACTCCCCCGGGAGCTCATAATGCATGACCCTACGGCACGTACAACTGCTTAAAAGACCGTTGTTTATTTTATGGTGATATATTGTGAATTAGTGTCATACACTTCAAAGTACAGATGGAATAATTTATTTACAGTGAGCTTGGTCACACCCTTATTTACATAGTTTATATGGGATTAGCCCACACATTTTCTTTTTAAAAACACACTCGCACATGCAAGTGAAAGGGCACGCACGCATACGCACGCACGCACACACACACACACACACACGCACTTTCTCACATCCAGTGAAAATGAAAGATTACACAGGATATTCTCATCATGATTATTCAGAATCTCCAAAAAAAATAAAATAAAAAGCTGCACCCAACACTTGCTTACATTTGTAAAAGATCATCTTGCACTGTTATGCTTGCACGTCGTCCGCATCAAGCTGTATCTGGAATGTTGAATCAGTGTGACTGCTACACACTCAGCGTTGTCAACAGAGGTGCGACAGAGAGGTCCGGGGCGACATAGTTAACTCACGTGGTTTATCATCAACATGTTAACTTTATTTTGAATTTGAAGTACAATGAAGAGATGATTCGAGAAGCTATATAAGTTATCAGTGACAACAGACCTAGACACTCCATTGAGAACAAAAAGAACAAACACATCGTGAACATGGGACACTCCTCCTCTCCTGATTGTAACACATAAGGTCTAAACTGTTTCGCAGTTGAAAGGACTGACATCAGCTTATGTCTAGAGAATATACACAGGTGTTTCAGCACCGAAAATTCAAAAGTCTTTAGGGGAAAGTAACAGTAAAATTAGAACGTATGTATTTTTTTGTTTTTTGCACCAGGATATCATGGAACACTCAAAAAAAAGAAAAAGAAAGAAGTGTATTCGTGTACGTTTAACAGGGATTTGGGCAATGTAACTAAATGGCATTCAGTCTCCAAAAGTTGTGTCGTGACTGATTGTTGTCTCAAGCTGACACGTGATCATAACTAGTCTGGCTATTTTTTTTTTTTTTTAAAAAAGCATTGAGAGGTGCCGATTTTGAGTGTGTCTCATGAGAAAAAATGTACAGTCAATTTCAAGAAATATTACCTCTGTTACAAAGATTACAGTACTATTGACAGCAAAAGTCTTCATTTTGAAAGTGAAATGCTTGTTAATGTTTTCAAAATCATCCGGGCTTGAGTGAGTCAACCCTAGTATTTGTTCCGCACAATATAGGATTTATTAAATATCATAATTCCAGGACAAACATTTACATGCCTGCATGCTTTCTCACCAAAATGGCAGCTATAGGAAAGAATGATGGCTCAGAAATAGAACAAAACAAAACTGTAGGTTTATATAAATGGTGGTATTGTTTGCCTAATAGCTCTACTGCATACACAATACCTCTTAACGTTATATACACATACCTTATCGATCCACTCGGGTTCCATAGGGTGAGTTTTCCTATCATTATCATCGGATCTTGTATGTACAACAATGGTAAAAAGGAAACTTGATTGTATTGTCATCTAATTTAGAAAACATGAAAATCAAACGTCAGTCTTCTCTTTTGGATGAACACATGGATATATTCACATTTTTTCCCCCCCTCTCACAAGGTTCATCTCCACGCGTCATTTTTCCGCTTCTCAAAAATTCAATTTGAAATACAAAACAAAAACATCAGTCGAATTTCTTTTTCGAAGCTTTCTCGCTGGCTGAGATACAGTATAAAAATCTTCAGTGCTGTGAATTGACGAGTTGTTACCAACAGTGTACCACGGGTACATTTTTACTGTGCTCAATATATATGTTTATCCTTCACGTTGACCAACCCGCTACGTCAAACCCTTCTCTATCAAACTAGTTAATGTTGGCCTCTGTGAGAAAAAGACTTATTATTCTACATTCACACCTCCTCCAGCATTTGGGTGAACACAGCGTTTCCATCGAACCCCTACAAGCAGCTTGACTTCTTTCCTCTTACTAAATCAGCCCGGATAAGGGCTCTTGAGAATCTTCATGGGTTTTCTTTTCTTTCGTTTTTTTTCTTCTTCTTTTTTTGGGGAGGGATATTTTTTTATTTCCTCCAGCTCCTCGCGACCTTATCAGTACATCACTGTGGTTTTCAGGAACAGTCTTCCATCTGCAACAGAGGACACACAGGAGCCAGGGATTAGCCAAGAGCTAACATCCTGCTGACGCAAATGCACTATTCAGGATGTGCTTGTTGATGAAACGTAACTTCAAAATGTTACCCTCTAGCCTTTCACTTTCAGCGGTGTTACCGTAGATTCAGAAGCCGATTTAAGGATAAGATTAAGTAAGCAACCATGGTCATTTACTGCACTTGCAATAAATATAGAAATTATAATGTGTTATGTCAGGTAGCAGGAAAATAAGGACTAACCAAAATAGTTAAATATTATTACATTTAAGATCATAAACAGTATATACGTACACATATAATTACACTGTTACATGCATATTTTATTAAGCACCCCGTGTAAAAGCAGTCATGATAACCACACTCCAGGCATCCGAATTGTATGCCACATATGTTTAAGACATCTCTACTGATACGCTTGTTTGAACATAATACTGCACTCATGATGTAAAGAACTCTCTAAGTGACATTTCCTGCATGGAAATACTGTCTATTGAAAATGGCACATTCCTCTGCTGCGTTATCTCTAGACACCTCCAACCTAACGAGCTTTGTCCATTTCCAGCGAACACTCTTGTATGAGTGTTCGCCTGAGCGAGCAGTGCTGCTCCGACGCTGAGCTGGTAAAAGCATCTGTTAGGCACAGCTCAGGAGCATGTTTGACGTTTATTACCTTCACATTTCCTCTGCCGGAGAATGCTACAGTAATGCCTTTAAGAAGCACACCTCTCTATGGCAGCACGCCTAAATAATTCAATGTTAAAGAGATACGCACACAAAGACATTTAGCAGCGCAAGTTGTTGGACATGACACACGCTGCGCAGGACATCAGAGACAATGCTTGAGTCCTATTCTGCAGAGACGTGAGGAATACACCTGGTAACAATGTGTGAAATTGCTGGGAGTCACACTTAAGGCATCTGGTTATTTTCTATAATTAAAAATCAATGTTTTTTCTTATTTTACCACTAATAATTGTTGGAATCTGTAATCATTACATTGTCAATATTTCATCCATTAGTCTGTTTCTCCCTGCTGGCTGTGTTTTAGGTATGTATTGCCGTGCAGGGAGAGTGGAGACAACAAAGGCTTGTTGTGTGTGTGTGTGTGTGTGTGTGTATGTATACAGTATGTGTGTGTTGGGAAGAAGGAAGGAGGGAGGGGGTGTACAAACACACAGGCTAATTACCCAGCACTGCCGTAGGTCTCAGAGGCATTGCACTATGGCTGCCTCTATTCAAGCAACAACCACCGAGTTCTGTGTAAAAGTCATTACAGCATGAATGCAGCGCTAGGATGAACAGACAGCCGAGGAGGGGCCGGAGAGTGCTGAGAGTGTTGGGTGGGATACAAAACTTGATCCACACACACACACACATACACGCCTGTCATGGCCTGTCAGGAGCAGATGACACATCACACGCTCACCTTACAGTCTGCCTACCTAAGCCCAGCATCACAGTTGGAGCAGATTGTAGAGGTGTTAATGAAAACGAAGACAATTTGATTATTTGACGGATGACGACATTTAATACGTTGTTGCGAGGAGTTTATATGACTTCTAATAGATTCAAATTATCATAAGAGACGGGGGGATGAGTGAGGAGGTCTGATAAGCAAATCTCAATGATTCCAATCCATTTTCAAGTCAAAGCGCAATATTAGTGCAAATGTCATATCTGCCTCGACTGGATACGTGACTAGAAAAATGGGTGACGTCTGGACACGTTGTTTTATGAACGACCGTCTCATTAAAATATGTTAAAACTTTAGTATTTTTATATTCAAATCAAGATGAAAAGTTCATTAAAGAGAATAAATATTTCATTAGATGCTAAATAAAACAAAGGGAATTTTTGGCTTCTCTCAGCATAAAATTCCTTTGAAAGATTAATTAATACATGTAAATTATGCAAATTATGCCCATGCAAATATTTTATGAAGACAATTAAGGGATCCATTAATTACAGTCTTTTTTGCTTCAGTGACATTCATTCATTTAATTTTAATTTCACTTTAACTGTTTTGATGTTTAATCTTGCAACAAAGAACTTTATCTCTGCGCACAGGGTCGTGTAAACTTGCCGAACACATCGAGTGGGAAGCGGCAGGGAACCAGAGAAGATACTGGGGGAAGATATTCACATGTGCACCGTTGCCAGGCAGTACTGGCGAGGTACAGTCCCAGTAGCTTCGCCTGCCTGTGAAAAGAGCCACGTTCCCTTTTGGACGGGATTCAAAACACTGTAAAAGCAATTAATAAACACAGACTGTGTTAATATCGCAGAATTAGAGAAGTGTGACAAAAGACAAATAGAAATAATTAGTTCTCTAAAATTATGCCCTCATTATTTTTTCTTCTCCCTCCCTTTCCATTCGCCTTCCTGAGTTTGGACTTGAGAATATACCCACACATTTCTCTCGGCTTTCATGCGAGTGATAGGCTTGTTTTTTCCCTCCTCTGCTTGTGCAATTTATCAACATCATTTTTTGCCAGTTGAGGTTAATTATACAGCGAGGCTTGCGGAGTAGAGCAGAGGAGACATGGGTGGCAGACAAATGCTTCTCTAATTGAACAAAGACAGCAAATGCAGCCTGTAATTCAGTTTCCCCCTTCATCCCACTCTTCAAGGCGATGATCAGAGTGATTGAGAGACGGCAGAAATGATATGGCTGCATCCTACCTCTCCTGACAGGGATTATATTTTTAAAAAAAAGAAGAAAAAAAACGATATAAGAAAAAATATCGCTCTTGTCAAACGAGACTGTACATTAAAGCAGGACAATGGCTGCTGTCACTGTGTGAAAAAAGTGTGAGGCTTCAACACATTTAATTTGGTACAAAAGGGCTAGCTCGTCATATTAGCGTAAAAAAATCATGTTTCTAAATATACTAATTTGGTATGAAATAGAGGGCTATAATTATGCTGTATCTGGAAGTTATCTTTGCATTTAAATGATGACATATGGATTTCCTTTTTTTGGACATCAAACTGCCTCAGATCCCTGCAGTGACTGAATGACATTTAATTAAGGGGGAGTCATCATTCATTTTAGTACATTTTACTTTCTTTTTGCCCTTTCACAAAATATCAGTTCAAGTAGACTAATCACACATTAAAGAGTTAAAAGGGACCCAACTTATTCTTGCATAAAAAGATGAATATTTTCCACTTTTCACAGCAAATTACATGGAGCATTTTCCAAGATAAATTGGGACCTCTCCAACTGATAAGGGCGGTTCTGAGCAGACGCAGCTGAGGCGTATTAAAGGAAGACGTTCGAGTAATAATGAGGATATTCAACCTCTGCAAGGTGTCTTGTATCTGGGTAAACACAGATAGCAGACAGTCTACAGAGGTTATCACTAGAGCGCCCTTCCCCAAACACATACTGCACCCCCAAGGCTAACAAACAAACAAACCATTAAAAATGTACAAGGCTTATTCATAAAATGGATTGATTTGCCCCGTTTATTACTATCAAAGGGGGGATTCCACTGCTTTTTGTGGTTTTATGACTCATTAATGCTTCCTGAGCTGTAAACAAACAACTTCTTTCGTTCTTTCTCTGCCACACTCTGGCTTAGTTGTTTCACTACTTCATCCACTGTATCGTACGGTAACCTGCACAAAGAAAGAGAAGATGTTTCCGCAAAACACCCCAGCCACTAAAAGTCAAGTAAAAGAACAATATTATTTCTACAGAAAACCAATGATCTTGACCTAGTGCTGTGGCCCAGATGGTGAGCTGTATGCCTGAACAGCAGGCACAGAAACACTAATGTTCATAAAGTGAAGCAGTGTGTGTGTGTGTGTGTGTATGTGTGTGTGAGAGGGAGCGAGAGAGGAATCGAGAAGAGGGGGGCGGGGGTGGGTGCAGAGAGAAAGAGAGCAAGAGTGAGAGCCAGAAAAAGAGAGAGAGATTTATTGTCTCATCTGAGCCCCTGTACCTTGTATTGTCCTTTCAGCATCTGTTCTTCCACTGCTGCGGTCACTCTCCATCTCAGGGGTCAGAGAGTCTGAGAGAAGAGAGGGATCACCGCCGTTAAACATCCCTGACATCCACCTATCACAAGGCCAGTTTCACAGCATCGTTGGTTCAAAAACAAGGGGCTAAGCCTTCGAGCTAGATCTCCGCCGCATGTTCTGTAACTGAATGTGAGTATTGAATGAAAAGTGCTTCTCTGTGTGATTATCATCAAATCCGTGATTTAACACCGATAATAATCCCTTAAAAGTGTCACCCTGTATTCAAGCGTTTACTGAATAAAAGCAGATGTGATGGTAGTGAAGTGTGCCAATGTGTCAAAGATGAAACTGTACTTACTAAATATTAAGTGTTATATTCTGATTTTGTAACTTGTCTAATAACCCCACACTGTAATGTATACTGCTGGTAGTCACCAATTTTTATGCTAACTAATTTTATGTATACAGTCGATCTGGTGTACTACAATGACACACTGGCTAGTTTAAACCAGGGCAGTAAATCATATTTTACGAGCCCATTGTGTGCGAAACCTAAACTCTGCAAAATGTATGTAACTGTATTTATTTTTTAGTGCTTATACATGTGGTTAGTTACTTTACACCTCTACCAATCACTGACATTTCCTGTAAATATGCTTGCCATGATAAAGCACATTAATCTGCAACCTTTTTGATCATCAATTAATTAATTCAATCATACATTCCAATTACTTTCTAGTTTTTGTTTAACTGCCATTTTGGGGTTTTGGATTTAAACAGGAAATGTGAAGACGTCACCTTTGGCTTTGAGGAACGGTGATGAGAATTGGTTTTATTAAAACATTTCACAAACTAAATAAATAATGAAGAACATAATCGACAGATTAATACATGATGAGAATAATCAGAAGTTGCAGCAGCCTGGTGAACAGGGTGCAAATGTTCACAGGACGTCGTGAGAGTGGAAAGCAAAAGTATATTTTAACAGCTCAAAAGTTTCACTTATACAGTATTCACATTTTAAACAAGACAGCACTAATCTATTTATAGCTGCTGTAAATGTAAAGCACTGACTTATTTTATTAGTATTGTTATGAAATAATTATGTTTTTAAGGATAAAGTTATCTGTGACCTTTGGCCGCTAGAGTTTTAGTTAGTTAGTTAGTCAGTTACCTCAGTTATTGTTATTATTATTATTATAACAACAATATTTATTTTCGGTAAATGTTACTCTCACAAAAAATCCCATTTGGAATTTGCTTTTTTTTTGGTAACGCTGTGTATTGAGGTCCTATATAAGTGCATAACAAAGGATTTATTAACCTTAATAAGGCATTGTTATCACTTTTAGGGTTCCAAAAAGCGCACAGTAGTTAAATAAAAATAAATGCATAAATACATAAGAATTTGTGTTTCTTAAACATGCTTATCATTTTCTTAAAGTTTAACAATAAACATATTTGATACTATTATTAACACTGTAATAGTGTTATTTACATATAATAATGTTAATGATCTAATTACAAGGACCTCAATATAAAGTGTTACCCTTTTCACCATCATTTGTCCCACTGGGAAAAACACTAAATGTCTCAAAGTGCTGAAAGTGAAATGTCTCACTGTGGAGCATCTGACCGTTGAGTGAGCGCATGCTGTCAGAGGGCGAGGGCTGCTTCAGAGTCTGCTCGACCTGCTCTCTCCTCTTGGATTCGTACTCCAGAGCTTCTTGGAGTTTCCTCTTGGCCTTTTTCTCCTTCTTCAGGCGCTTCTGAATGATTGCTAAAATGGGGAAAGACCACAGTGACAATAAATGAGCTACGGGGCAAATGAGCGGCGCCTCACTTTACACTGGAATCTGATTATTGTATCTATTGCTTTGTAGCAGGAAAAGATAATAACCTCATTTTTTAAATGTAGAACACTATAATAGAAAAAAGGGGGAATCAATTATATCTAAATATTTTATTAAATATAAAGATCTCCCATAATAAAAGACAATACTGACTGCGACTTAACAAACTGCTAGAGGGAATTAAAGCAAATTGAAAAATGTATTGGGATATTTTTCCTGAATTTCTCTCATTAAACATAAACGACACAGTTAACGTATGAAACTGATGCATTTAACATGAGACTGAGAGTGAATTTCTCTAAGTTAATGCGTATTACCAATTAAGTTAACTGACTTAGAGCAGCAAAACCGGCGCTAAGCAGATCACTGTATGTGTAAGCAAAGAAACGCAGCCGTGCATGTCAGTGTTGCGATAAGAAACATTAAACATACATGCAGGGCTGCGTATGTACATTCAGAAGCTATCACATCTACATGAGCGCAGGCCTGTGAAGCCTGAAGTGCTGCGTGCTGCGAAAGTACACACGTTTACGCATGCCCTGCACTCAAACACACACACACACACACACACACACACACACACACACACACACACACACACACACACACACACACACACACACACACACACACACACACACACACACACACACACACACACACACACACACACACACACACACACACACACACACACACACACACACACACACACACACACTGACAGGAAGGATTCAGTGCCAGGTAGTCGTCAAGCAGTACCTCTGTTCTTCTGCTCCATGGCAAGCTGCTTCTCCAGAGTCTCCCTGAGCTCCCTCTCTCTGAACAGCTCCATCTTCAGCTCCGTCTTTTCCAGCTGCACCTGCTTCTCCTGAGCCCGCGCGTTGTCAATAGCCACTTTGAGCAGGCCCTGCACACACACAAACATATCTATACATAAATATATATATATATATGCAGTGATATAAAGAAAAAGCCAGAGCGGGGAGCAGGGAAAGAGAGAGTGATGTGGGCTTTTTAAGAGCTTCAAGATGAAGTGACAGCAAACCACAGTGAAAGTATGTCACAGCAGTTCTTTGTACTGCCCACAGTAGTGGAGCAGAACACAAGGCCAAAAGCTGGCTGCTGCTACATATTTCCGTTTAACCACCCTTGCAGGTCTTTTTTATCCGTGAAGTAGTTGTTAGATTTCAGCTGCTACGCACATCCGACAAGATCTAGAAACATGAACAAAGATCTACCATAGAGTTTTTGAAATAATATACATTTTTTAAATAATGGCAGCTGATGTGAGGGTGCTGGGGATGTCTGACCCCTTTTGGTCAAAGCTGTGAAATACAAGTGTCGGTATCTGAACAGAACCAAACTGAACATCGCCTGATTGAGAGGGCTGAAGGAGAAAATGTAAGAAAGGAGAAGCAAATGCTTGAGATGGAGCTCACTGTTCGGGTCAAAGCTCCAGTCTACTAAGTAGACAAGTAAAGGTTTATAGGCAAGGTCAGCATCTCTACTCTACAGGCTGCTTCTTTATATCTTCATGTTTCTTTCTATACTTCCCTCTGAACAACACAGCTGACAATTCTAACTGGATTGGAATTGATATACAGAATTAGTCTCTGTAGCACATTTCCAAGCTCCTCACACAGCACAGCAGGAATGAATAATATGAATGACAAGTATCTCATCATGTATCAATTACATTACTGCCAATCCAAATATACTCCTGACAGTCCTGAATTGAAAGATGCTGCGTTCTCGTGTGAAAGCTGTACAGTAGCACCGCGGCCATTTTCATCACAATTATTCCCCATCCATATGCAATTATATCAATGCACTGGGCTATATCTTACTAATTGTTGATTCTTCTGACCCCAATTTATTCTAAGTTGCTTTATCTTAATTTTCTGCTTGGTTTCATTTTGTTGATTTGTATATAAATATTCAATGTGCAGATCATTATCAAAGATGACTTAGTGGTGTGTTGGAGCTCGCGCCGGGTTTACTTGTGGCTTTTCTAATTACCACACGGAGTCAAAGGAGAAGCAGGACTCTGATGCCAACGGTACAAGTGCAATGAGAAGGGCAGCAGTGTACACACATCATTACACTCTGACAGAAGGCAAATACATTCATCTTTCTGACTGGGGGTGTTTGAGCTGAAGGCTAAATGGCACTCTGAGTGGATGGGTATTGTTAAGGTATGCGGATTTACAGTTGAGTGTATCTGTAATCCTGATGTTCATGTTAAGTATACTGGAAGGAGGACGTGGCTGATATCCGCCCTTTATAAAAAAACAAGCTCTTGTAGAGAGTGTACATCGTGACAATTCCTTTTACAGTACAAACATAATTTAGCAATTGTGGAAAACTGAATGTAAAAACACCAACATAGCTTTCTCTTTGGGCACAAACGGGGGTATTTAAACTGATTTAGTCATCAAGCCTTGACAACAAAATAGATTGTTTGACCCAAATGAGTGTCTTCGGCTCTACCACACCTTTGGTGATGGTGTGGTTAGTTGACGTGATCAAAACAACTTGCTTAAGTTTGACAACAACAAACAAAATCTTCATTAACCATGGTCTTTAGATTTTCCCCGTTCGCTCAATTGTCAAGGACAACAGCTGTTTAATGCTTTAGAAGAAGCTACTTAGTGCACTTTGAGTTAAGATATCCAAGGGCAAGAATGAGTAATGTTTAGAAAAGATTGCAGTGAAAGTTAAGTTAATCGAAAGGTTGCTGTTATGGTTAATGTAAAGCAATGGTTCTTGTTGGGAGAAAATAAGAGAAGTTAAATATTCTGTCTGCATAATTATGCAACCTGACCTCAACACTCTTAATTACTGCAATGTTGCGTGTTAACATTTCGGAAGATGCAATACTTTCTGCTGATTGAACACATGTTTTTAGACGTTAGCGCAAAAATCCAAAGCAGCCTTGATCTGAACGATGTAATTTTCAAAGCAATTACGTATAGAATTTATTAATACTCCACTTAGGCGCCCCCAAGTGGTAGTTCAAACAATGACACAGCGGCAAACACATACTGTAGGGTGCCACGGGATCGGGTTCTTGTTCTATAACACGCGCATCAGAATAATTTCATATGTCCCAATCTCATGAATTTTTACAGGAACGCAGCTTGAAACAATTCAATTTTGTGAATTTCTCCAGGCTACCTTGAGAATGACAAAATGTAGGCTTTGCTAAATGAGGTTAAAGGTATAGTCCATAAATCCTTTACTGTATAAACCATCAGAAGATGCTGAAGTCACTGCTCCTAATAGGGTTTTAAAGAAAGTTATGTCAAAATGTGTATTGGACAGTGGACAATACCTGTATGTTGGTGAGGAGAGTTTCTATTGACGACAAGCCATCTGGGAAGAGAAATGGTGAGGGGAAACCTGGAGGCAGACCCTGTCCAGCCAATGACAACCTCTCGTAGCTATCTCTTGCTGTTGGGGTGCACATTGAGTTGTCCTCTGCAAAGAAAAATAATAACATTGATTAATCCTTCATAGAATACTATTTGTGAAACCTGAAAACAAACTAAGTGGTGTGAGTAGTTTTTGTCGATGCTGACAGATATTGACCCTGACGTGAATTGACCAGTAGCAATGACTGGGTCTATATTGATCTCCAGCAGCCAATCCCAGCCCTCCTCATCTCTGATAATAGTGGACTGACTGGTCCCTTGGAGATTTCTTTGTATTGCTTCTTCTCAAGGCCTGAATGTGGGGTTAAACAATATCTAACAGGACATAAATCCAGCTTCCTCCATTTAAGAGATGTCATGTGGACTCCAAAATCAGAAGCAGGCCCGTAGTTCGACCCCAGAGGCTTGGGCTTCCTTTGTGTATGCACGCACGGGTGCCTGTCAAACCTAAGATGACATCATCCTCCATTCATCACCGGCAGAGGGGTAGGGCCCTGCCATCTGCTGTCCAGCCTCTCCACCAGGCCTCAGAGGAGGAAAGAGGAGCAGAAGAGGGAGGGAGAGAAAGCAGGAGGCAAACCGGCAGACACAAATACAGCTTGGTCAAACTAAAACAGTATGTCAGACACTGCCGTTTGTTGCCCCATCAGATCTGACACATGTTTTTGTCCAGTGAGCTTTTATCAAGCCAACAATTTGTAAGTGCTACCATCTTGCACAGAGCCAGTTTATTAAACACATCCAGTCTAAAAAGGTCTCCACAGGAAGTCTGCACCATCAGCTGTTTAATTGTTAATTTAATGAAAAGGGGGAAAAAAGTTTTATTTGTAATGTGGAACCCTGGCTGTGTTGTGCACAGCACCTCTCTGCTCTCATCCAGTATTCATATCTGTTTATGTGGCAGGCTGAATCTTGTACAAACAGCGAGTGGAGCTGAACAGCCCTGCCTCTCCCTCCCATCAATATTCACCAACGCTAGCCAAGTGCTGGGAACAGCTGGTCTTACATTAATTAGTTTAAAGTATTTATTTCACCCATCCTCAGAGCAGATTGAGCAAAAACATTGGAGATTATTTCAAGCATCTGCAAATGCCCTGGAAACATCTCTGCGCCAAAAGTCGAGTGTTAGGATTCACAGTTTAGGTTTGTAATTTGAAGAACGATTTTTTTCTAAGAGGGGAAGATGGTGAAATATGCACCGCTGGTCCGTGGAGAGAGTAAACAACCTTTCTCCCTTTTCAGATGGAGTTCACTCCTGTTGATTAATTAGAATGGATGGTTGCCTAATGGATTAAAATTTGTTTATAATTTGACTTCATAAAAATAATGAATTGCCTACCTTTAAGAAGCCACTCCTGTGGTAATTTTTTTTGTTTGGTGCAGTACTGTCTGCATTTTGAGGTGGGCGTCTGGGTGGATATATAAAATGCACTCTCCTTATACAGTGGCACGACATGAAAGTCCCATTTTATCTCAATAAAATGGCTAATCAAAGATCAAAAGCATTACAGTTGGCTTCAGCTCAGGTTGATATAGATGTATTGCATGTATTATATGCATGCATCACCCACCTCCAATAAAATCACCATAACAACTGGAGACGTTAGTAGACCTCGGGGAAAGGTCTGCTGTTGTAGCTTTGTAATTGATTTGTACTGTAGGCACTTTGTCCCTTATTTAGTGTTGGCATTAATCATAAATCATTGCTTTAACAAACTCTGGCTTCCCACTCAGCAGGCCTCCCCTCCAACACAATGTTGGATCACACAGAATATTTGATGGCTTTGTTGCAGGGGAAACAACCTGTCATGCTCTGGGAAAAGCAAACAACGTGTTTTGTTCGACAGACTCCAACTACAGTACAGCACCCCTTGTCAGATAACATTTCCACCAGGAGCTATGCATAAATACAGGCATCTAAAAAAAGAGAGAAAGGAAATGGGAAGCTAATAAGTGACTAATTTAATCAATATAATCAAAACTGGCTTAATGAAACTCAAATGTAAATTCCACCCAAACACGATCTAAATCTGTGGTTTCTGTGCTTCTAATGTTATTGCCCCCCCCCAACCCACGTATTTTTCCCGATGCCTGGCTGCAAATGCTGGCATGTGTTTGCATGTTTATTTCTCACCATTGCTCCAGAATCATTGACTTCAACTTAATTACAGCGACAGGCGTTGGAGTGATGGGGGCCGGTGGAATGGAGTACTCTGTTTCCAGGTGATATTTCTCCACTAGCAAGGCTGCCAACAGCAGCTGTGACAGCCTCTTGTGCTTACCGTACGGTAAAGGTACAGTTAAGGCCCCCCGACTATGAAATACTGTGTGGAAAAACACTCGCAGGTCACCCCTGTCACAAATAACATTTCATGCACAACTGTTTCGGCGGATAATAGGAGCCACAAATAAAAATGGGACGCTGTAAATACAATGCATTCTGAATGAAATGCCATAATTTAAAACAACGCCCCCCCTCCTCACTCTGTCCTCCTCCTCCACCCTGCTCTCAATAGCTGCAGAGGGAGTCCTTGACAGTGTGCTAGCAATGATGAATCACCTATCCAGTTAATTTTCTCACTCCTCATGTGTTGTGCTGCTAAAACAGGGGCCCAGGAATTGACTTGACAAACTATGAATGTAAAAAATATCACTCGGAGGGATCTGGGCTTATCTCCAATTTACATGTTATTAGATTTGTGTCGCAAGCGGCACTTGGACCTAGCAAAACTGAGGCAAAAAAGATGGGGCACATGATAACCAGAGATAAAACATGTCTAAAACCCACTTGAAAGCCTTTGAAATATTTGATGGAAAGTCATACGGAGCGGAGAGAAGCAGAGGAAACTGGCCTGATTTAAAATGTGACAGACACACATTGCAATCTGTGGTAAATCTAGAAGAAACCTTGGGAAATTTAGCAGCAATCTCTGGATAAATAGCTGTAATTGACCTTGGGAGTTGAAAATGTGCCATATGTTTCTGGTTCCTGTGTTTGAAACTGGGTCCCTCAGGACATTTGAGCTGAGTCCTCACACGAAGGCAGTGTGAGCGAGAGGAGAGGAAGATACAGAAAGACACACAAAGACAGAGAAAGAGGACGAGAAGGATGCCAGGAATGAGAGATAGATGGTTGAAGACGGAAGATGGATGGATGGATAGATAGGTGAGGCACAGTCTGAGGAAGAGGAGGCTGGAATAGAATGGGTGTGCAGAGAATGAAAGACTGACAGAGAGGAAGAGAGATAGGGGAGAGAGGGGGGACAGAGAGAGGGAGAGCAGAGGTACATTTGGCTGGCCAGTCACTGTGATATATTGACAGGTGAAGCCTTTGTCCTTGCAAACCTGTGTTCCTCCCAGCAGGAGAACTGAATGCTAAACCTGGAGGTTGTCAGCACAGCCAACACAAAGCAAGGCACTGCTTTTCACTGCACAATTACATTTGATTTGACCTGCCAGGGCTGCGGAGAAACCAACCTCCTTCAAATGGAGTAGTTATGACCTATCGGACAGCCATTAGCAGCTAACACAGCCTTATTCCACCTGCACTTAAAGCACTGGATTTGGAAAATCTTGTCAAGGGGAATATCTGTCTTCTGGTACAAATGCAGTGATGCAGAGCTGGGCAGGAAAAAAAGTAGTTGCATTCAATTTGAGCACTTTAAAAAAACATGAGCCCAGCTTATCTTGCAAATGATGTCTGCACTCTGAAAAGTTTCTGCTTTCACTGTATGATCCTGTGAATGTTCTCATTGGTCCAGGTCATCGTTATAACATAGCATAACTGTATGGTAACTGTACAACTGTATGATAGTTTTAAACAAGACCCCTTGGCCTTATTTTAGTAACTGTAGATAGCACTTTATGTCTATTGTTTTTAAATTGCAAGCTTGAAATAAATGTATTCTTAGCATTTAGACAGAAAAAATTTATACAACAGAGCCTACTCCACCTTTAGAATGATTATCACTTGCATATGTTGTGCATATGTGTGTATGTCCTGTATACATTGTGAAGAAAGAGAAAACACATGCAGATGTATGCAAACAAAAACCCTTAAAGTCACACACACACACACACACACACACACACACACACATACACACACACACACACACACACACACACACACACACACACACACACACACACACACACACACACACACACACACACACACACACACACACACACACACACACACACACACACACACACACACACACACACACAAACACACACGCTAATGTGCCCTCATCACATTTAAGCTAATTTCCTTTTCATCACGGAGAGAGGAAAATGAGTGTTTGCCCCATCCCTGCTGGGGGACAAAGTCAAGAGCCCCGGTCGGTTTGGGCTAGATTAACAGGTAACATTTGGCTCCCACTCTCTTATCACAGCATGAAAATCAAACCGCGTGTTTTCCTCTATCGCTCTCTCTTTCTCCCCTCCCTAATGTTCCCTTCACTTAGAGATGAAATCGCTTGCTGCACAAACCCATTTGGAGAGAGGAGAGAAGGTGAGCGGGATAATCAGGCTGGCCACTGGGCCGTGTTTCCTAAATGCTCTCCAAAACATTACTGTGCACAGGCATAAAATTAGCACCGGGACCTTAAAATGTTGACATTTAGCATGACTTTTTGGAGAGTGACACCCTCATATTTTCTTGTAGGATATCATTAAATTTCAACTGCCCTATGGCTGTGCCTTTCCATTAATAACCAATTCAGTGTGTCACTTCTCACTCTCTCTCACTCTCTCTCTTGCCACCTTTTTAAAGTAATGAGTCCATTGCTTTGCCTTAATAAATTGAATCGTATTCTCAAGGCCACATGAAGATAGAGCCACAGATGGACAGGCTGCATGGAGGAAATAACCATAAATCCTTTACTGTCAGAGAGGCGGTCTGAGGTGACAAAAGGAGACAATTGCGATGCTCAATTGGGATCCCAGAGAGATTACAAAAGACACAGTTAAAGGTTGATTCTCTCTGTTAAAGCTGTCTTTTCCTGCTGTGGATAAAGAATATCTTTTATTGCATTCATTGCTGAGAGAACATCCGCTAATGGTTAAATTTCAGAATCTAATCACGCATGTAGATTAGAATACTGACAGATGATTGTCCATAATATTCTTCCATGTACATTATGTATACCACTACCACAGCAGAGCAAATTATGGACTACAAATTGTGCCTTTGAAGCATAGATTACAATATTATGGTGCAAACAATTAAAATCGATTTCATCATTTGTTTAACTGTTAGCTGGAAAAAGAGGGAGAGAAAAAACAGTGAGAGAGAGAGAGAGAGAGAGAGAGAGAGAAAGAGAGAGAGAGAGGGGGAGAGAGAAATAGAAACAGAGAAAGCAAGAGGCAAGGGAGCAGAATCCATGTTGACTTCCATTCAGGAGGAAGATATCTTGTCTTTTTATGCGGCCCATGTCATATTTATTGCATAAAGGTCAGAGTGTTCATTTGTTCAAAGTCAGCGTTTTCCCTCTCTCCTCTCCTCCATGTAATAAATGCAGGGGCTATGTCATTATCGGACCTCTGAGGATTACAGGCTTGGCTGACTGTGATGACTGCATAAAAGCATACAGGACTTTTGTTTCTGCCAGCACACACCTTCAAATGAGCTCTTAAAGCGAAACAGTAGTGGAGACAAAATGTTTTTTTGCAGAGAGACTATCCCAGTTAGAATGGTCGAAACAGAACGGGGGGGGGGGGGGGGGGTAAAAGGCTAAAGAGTGCAGCGATAAATCCATGACCTCAGTTTTTTAGTCGAACCAGGAGCAAAAGGCTCGTTGTGCAGAAGCTAAAATAAACTTGTGACACAGAAAAGAAAATGACTGCCAGGCTCGAATAGATTTCTGTAATTCACCTATTGACTGTGAGCCCAAACTGTCAAGAAGATAATACTCCGAGAAGGACATTATAGTGAGCCACTTTGAAGGTGTTTAGTTTGTCTTTGCATATTGACCTCCGTTGACCGGGTCCGTTTATTGACAGAAGAATCCCAGAGATTAAATTGGCCTCAACTATTGATTGGGTATTTTGCCTGAATCATTCCCATTTCAGAAGGGGATCATTTGTACTGTATACCCTACTAATCTCTCTGACCCACTAATCATCAAGCCATTTATTTTTCACTCTTTGTTTAGTTCTCCTTTGTTTAGCATTTATTAATTCATTAAAGCAACTTCTCATGCAGCTTAACTTAGACAGTGACTGGGGAGTCCTGTTTCTACCCGATAGCAATGTGCATTCCAGTAAAATATGCCACCGAATATGCACCCAACATCACAATACACATGCCAATTACATATTGATAATTAAGCATTCAAACAAACAAACAGAGAGGAAATCCCCCGTAATCACCAGGTTTTAATGGAACAAGTATTAGCTTGGTGTGGTTGGCCAGATAGCCTGCTGCTAGATCAGAGCTTCGCTGGGTTTGGGAGGGGAGGGGGGGACAGGGAGACACATTGGTGTCATTGCCTGGCATTGCAATCCTACAGGGAGAGGCTATGCCGTTCTGTTGCTGCTGAACGAGCTCCGACGAAGGCTGGCGCTAATCCAGACTGGATATACTGAGCTGCTTTTAAATGAAGATGAAAGAACAAGAGAGGAAGTGGGAAATGTAAACTTTAAAAGGCCCGGCTTAGGAGCACTTGGTCTGTGTCTGCCTGGTGTAGAAGCTCAAAAATGGATGCAAATCCATTAGTAGTCCCGGTTTCACAGTTATAAAAATACTTAAGGGGTTTTAATAGGATGGACGTGTTAAACGTGTGGAAATCTGTTTTGATAACATTATTCATAACACTGGCTTTGCGCTGTGTGAATTAATAACACTTCATTTACAGACAGAAGAAAGCTGGCATGGTATTTCCAGTTAAAGAGATTAATTTTTAAACACCTAATTGACAGGCTGGGGTTAGGAAGGATAAGCAACAGACTATAAGGCTGCAGCTGCAAAGTCAAGGTGACTGGAATACTCAGAGAAAGGCTTTCAAAAAGCAGAATAGAGAGCAGAGAGGGAGGGAGTGAAGAGAATTAGTCCTCAAGCACTTTTCCCTCCGCCCCCTATTCTTCCACTCTTTATTAGGAATGATTTACTTTCTCAGTGAAAGGATATAAAAGCTCAAGTATAGCGGCGTAATTATCGCAGAGTGAAAATTTAAAGGTTTGACTCACAATGTCCTCAAGTCATCGAGCAGACTGCCAGACGATAAGAGTGACTGTGTTCAACACTCGGCATCCAATTGCTTGTGTTTTATGGGCTTTGCCAAGGAAGAGCACACAAACAGCACTCGGCTCTGCAAGTCTGTAAACATGATGGACTGTGGCAAACTACTAGGGCTTGTGTTTACCTTGGCAGAGCCTGGCCCTGGCATGTTGGTAGCATCATCTTAATTACTGTTTACATGTAAATATTAAATTATACAAACAACCCCACAGAATGTCTCCAAAAGTACAGAAATACATATTCAGGGTCAACCTTATCTGTCTGCAACAGTTGCCGCTGCTAAGATACGAATTGTTTTGAATCGCAAATTTTCTGCATTGTACATAATCTTCATAATTGTTTAATGCTGTTGTCCAAGGGCATTCGGGTAAATATGTTCCCATAATCTGCATAATAGCAGATGCTCAGATATGTAAAACGCACCTTGTGTTCCCAGGGAGGAAGAACATAAAAAAAAAAGAAGGTTATTGTTCAGAACACTTTTATCAGGAATAAAGACTGTGATCATTAATGTCTCCAGTCAAGACCGAGAGTTGATCGTTCTGATTACAGACCTGTTTTCCTGACAGTCCAGGGCAGCACATATAGTAGAGCACTGGTGCCTACTGTGCATCTCTGGTATGGCTGAGTAAAGCACTTGTTCATTTGCAGTGAAGGGTAACATGAAACAGGCCTCAGCCTTCTGATGGACAGGGAGATTTCACCTTCGCCAGTGAATGATAATGCATTATTAAATTTGCCTCTCTGCTCACTAGATACACTTAGCTGACCACAGCATATTTATCTCCCCATCCGAGGCTCACGTCTTGGCAGGAGAAAGCATTCTGTCACTTTTGAGGCATTTCAAAGATTAAAAAGAACCTCTCTCTTTTCAACGTCCCTAAAAGCATCCCCCCTTTTCAGTGAAATGTGATTAGCAGGAGATGGTGTCACGCAATGGAACATTCATGAGGGGGAGAACAAATATCCAAATGAACTCCCATGTCCTCGAGGAATAGCCCCTCTCTGCACCATCAGCAATCTCTCTCACATGGGCTGGAGAAATTTGATTGATCCTCTATTGAATTATTTTTTTGCACTCTTTCATTTCAACAGGACGCACTGACAAGTTGTTTGATCATAAAGCATTATTGTCTGCCAAGTCACATTTCAGGGTTGTGATGGCTAATGATCTTGCCTCCTGACTTAAGGAAAGTCAGGTAGTCAGCATGTGTTTGAAGCTTGCAATGCCAAGGACATCAGGAGGACTGAACAAAACACTATGCATTAAAGTCAGAAAGATGAAGAGAACAAGCTTACACCGAACATATCGAACTTTTAATGATACTGTACGGAGATACCATCAATGTCAGTGAAATATTTACGGCACAAAAAGAGCACGCAACTGATGCTGAAACTTTTGCCTGACCCAAAGTCCCCCAACTTCCTTTTTATCATTGCAAGTGCTTATGCAAAGGAGGAGCAGAACAAAGACTACAAAGGCTAGAAATCACTTTTTTTTTGCCTTTCTCATCTTTTTATAAAAAAAATATACCCCCCTCTCGACATGAGCCCATCAGTGTCCACAGGTCCTTGCCTGAAGCAGCTGTATGTAATAGACTGTGGCACCGCTACCTGCTCCACTTCATCATTCAGACTGTAAACTGGGACTGCAGACACCAGCCACTGGACACCTAGGTAGCATCCTGACAAAGGAAAGGCGTGGCAAATCAGCTTTGTCCATTGTGGTCACACTGGCGCTCAATGCATCAACGATTGCCCGGTTGATAGCAGGTATGAAAGGATGCACCTCTCGGTGACATAACACACCCCAAGCATCCATTTGTGCTTGGGAGGAAATTATGAGTGCATCTCCTGTTGTGTCAACAAGGATATATAACGTTTACCAGGGAAGAGCCAATATCACATTACCAGTGAATCACCCGCTTTTAAAATATGGTTTACAGAATCAGTTTACATACTGTAGTTGCCTCTGCCTCTCCTGTCAGGCATTTTAGCTCTGCGTAAAAGAGATGTGGCATGTTTAACTGCAGTGGGAGGGCTGAGGTAAAGTGCTGAAATTTGTTGTTGGCAAAATGCTTAAACTGCCACATGGTATTTACAGAAAACTCTTATACTTCGATGTACATACATATGGCTTGTGTTTCAAACACCTTCTCCCCGAGGAAATAAAATGATGTCAAGTGTTTGAAGTCCAAAGTGAGTTTACAGCCAAAGGCTTCCGTACCTTTCAAATTTCCCCCTTGTTTGTCAGCTACCTGCTGTTTCACGAGACAGAGGCTTGTCGGAAGCGATCGCCACAGACTTTCTGTTTGAAGCAATTCAATTAGTCACATGTGAGATAACACTTAGCTTTCTACTAGCCTTTTTTCTCCCGCATCATCTAATCTCCCCTTTTTTTCTAAGGGAAAATTTGGACAAAAAATAATCAAGTTCAAACAACAGCCCAAAAAAACTACCATCTGGTTACTCTGCACTGGGTGACACAACTTTGGAAATGGTCTTTTTTAGACGACAACAAACAGCCTTTGTCCTTCATCAGCAGAGATGACATGAAAAAGATGAGACATGTTCATAGGATATGAGTGATGTGACATTATAGTGGCTGTCTCTGAGGTGTCTGGCTATTTAAAGCACTGCATCCTTCCTCTGCGCTCACTGTGCTCTCCTCTAAGAGTGCATTGCAAGAGATTAATTTAATGCTCTGCCAGGATCATAAAGATCAAACAAGTGGAGAGATATCATTAAACCATTGGAATGTTATCTCATTTATCTAAACAAACTGATGCGATGAACAAGCCTAATTAAAAAGCTCACTATAAACAAAGCTTCGGATGGCGAGGCCTCACCCCTCTTTAACAATGGAACACATTTATTTTATTAATCTAATGCATCATGTATCATATCATTACAGTTCAATATATCTATCATTAATTTTATTCCCTTCACTTAAAGCTTTTATTGGAATTACTTTGGTTATTAGTTTGTTCTAATGTATTGGTTACCTCTGAATCTGGCTGCTACAATCTCTCTTATCTCGCTGCATAAACCTGTGCATGTTATTCAAATTGCCTCATTTATTATGATAGCTTCCTCATGTAAATTGTGCTGACTGCTCGCCCTTGCACAGTCCTCATTAGACTAATGAAAACCTTCAAACGAAAAAACTAAACAACCTGCCAAATAAAGGTCTGGGGTTATTATGAAAATTACAACTGTGGGAGCCGGGAGAAGCTCTCTTCATTAATTCATGCTCAGCAAATTGGTAACTAATTTAGTTGCACTCCTCTGCATTAATGGGTTATTTTATAAAAATGTTTTCCACAGCCCGAGACCTCTGGTGCACACACTGGAGAGCTCAGAATCCTAATCAAGTCCAGTGACATATTAGGAATTGACAATCTCAAAGATAATGCAGCGCGTGTTTGTGAGTAGATGTGTGTGGGTCAACTAGCTAGAATTGGCGTGCATTGCTGGGTCATTTGCTTTCTTCTCTAATATTGCTAAGACATCACACTCAATTTGTGTTGATTATCGGAGTATGGAGGAGGCTCTTCAGTGAAAAAGTACAATTTCTAATACATGCAGTTAATTTAGTATGTGTGTAGTATGTAGAATTTTTCTTCTTTCTATTTCCACTGCTGTTTGCGCACACACACACACACACACACACACACACACACACACACACACACACACACACACACACACACACACACACACACACACAGGCACAGACAGTTAGACAGTTTGTGACCCATAAATTCAGCTCATGATCCTGCTAATTATTACTATTCACTGCTTCACACCCTGTGAGTGAAGGTCTAACACTGATCTTCACGTCAGCCCAGCCAATAGGGAACATACAGCTCAATGATTTCCATAGTGGTTTTAATATCATTATCAGCCTCACCCCACCCTGAATCACCCAGTACAGCACAGCACAGCCTGCCCCTGCTCTGCTAAAAAACCAACAGAGAATACTAAAATCTATTATTTGCTTCATTTTGTATTTAATCTGCCATGCTTAGTAGATTTCTATCTTGTGTCTTTTCTTTTTTTTCTACAAGGCAAAACGCTAATGAAATAATGCCAGCAATTAATAACAAAAACATTTATTCTGGACAATGTGGGGTTCAGCATTCTGAATGTTTCTCCTCATGTTCAGTTAATGAGGTTTATAGGAAATAGCACGTCAGCAAGTCTACTGTTATACAAAGGGCTTATTATTTCCCATATTTGTGGTAAAATATTAGTATTCATTTTGTACATACAAAACGTGTAAAAATCATATATTTTTTTAAAAGATCTGTGATGAAAAAATCTGGAAATCTGACTTTACGAAACCTAGGGCTAACACTCAGTAGTGACACGTTTTTTGTAAATATTTAAGGCAACACAGAGCAGCTCTTTTCTTTTTTTATTAACACATTTTCTTACCTGTCCACATCTGTTTACTGTTATGAACTGTGCAACCAACAATGCCTTATTACAGCAGAGGACATTGGTGCATGGGGACATGAAACTGGAGTGAAATTTAGTTGAAAGTTATTTGAGCATTTTTTAAATAAAAAAAAGATTTTTTTTGCATTTTTTTCTGTTGATTTTTATTGTAAGATGTCATTAAACAGCATCATAGCATGTGTTATATGAAGACTAACGTGTTGTAAATGTAAAGCATCTACAGCAGCTTACCACAGTCACAATGTCCAAAAACAAAGATAGCTACAACAAAGAAAAAGTATGTGACTTTTTATCAAAACATTTATACATGTTACCTCTTCTTAACTGCATTTTTGATTTGTGGTCTTTAACAAAATACACATTAACCTATAAAGAAAACTTAGGTTAATTAACTGGGTAGCTCAGGAGTATTGTTACAGTGATGCACTCTATCACTGGGGTAAATTGGAAGCAAGAAGAATATAGAAGGTGATTACAAATAATTACAAGTGTGTCATCAATATTCAAAGTCTTAAAATACCTTAGCCAATTTGGGCTCGTATTCTCACTATAAGCTCATTGGATTCTCCTGCCTCTGCTTTTTTTTTGTGATCTTAACTTAAACTGGAAATAAATTGTAAACATTGTGAAATATAAAAAAAATTGCAAACTACTGAAATTGTGACTAAATGGTTTGAGCCTTTGTCTTTCTCATCAGACTTAATTCTCAGAATAACAACTTATATTATAGGCTACTTAAATGGAGCCGGTCCAGTGGAGCGCAAATGTAGTTTTGCATAACATCTGTCATTTTCATACATTGTGAACACTGAATAGAAGGAACTAAAAGCTAATTATAAGTCCTTAACTTATATTGTGAGGCATAGAGCGGGCATAGTGGAAATCCTCCACAGCATACAGTGTATCATGTAGACTACACCACTTTCTTTTAAATGAAACCTGGCTCACCTTTGTCAGTGTGCATCCTTTTTACTTCATGGCTCATGTCGTGGGCCAGGTCTCCCTCTTTAGGCCCAGGTGGAATGTTGGGGGACAGGCCTAGCAAGGCGTGGTTCATGGACAAGCCATTATTGTGTATCGCTGAAGAGAGGACGACAAAACAGGGGTGGCATGAGGAACATTGCTAACAAGACGTATTTCTAGTCCGTCTTAAAAAATTGGATAAAACAAAAAACAATCTGCACGGCACTTTCGCTTTTTTCTTCACCATTTATCTGTGTGACAAACGTACGTATCCTGTCTGAGGAGCTTTCTGTGTGGGCTGGGGAGCTGGACACACTGCTGCTGCGGTGAGACGATGGGTGACTGCCTGGCCTCCTGTGGTCTTCTAAGGAAGGAGCAGGGGAGGGACTGTCCGGCAGCCGTTCCTGAAACCCCAGCAGCACCAGAAACACACACCCAAAAATAAATATCCAATGTAGACTAAAACACTACAGCACAGGAAGGAGGGGAGTTGTGTTTAACCATTTCATATGATAACATTATTGCTTTCAGTTTTAAAATTTACCTTTATAACAGAGGTGACCATTCTGGAGGGCAGACTCTGGCCCTGTGCTGCGGCGGCCATGTTTGCAATGGTGCTGAGGTGGTTCATCTGGCTCATCGCCATGGTGACAGAGGCAGGGGGCAGGCTGACTGGGATCAGGGGGTGTGGCATCATCATGAAGGGGAGTTCCAGGCCTGAGACACATAAAGAGGTCGTTGGTTACTCAATGATGCATATTATGAGTGAGGTATCCACGGGGGAAACTTCTGAGGCTCTGACTGAAAACTCAAAACCTGCTGCTGTTAATTCAGCAATCAGTAATTCCCACCACTGAGATACCCTTTAAAATTGGTGTCCAATAACACTAAAGCTTTACACCGCCATCCATTAGGAAAAAAAATGGAACAATCCAAATTAATCGCTTCTCGGGTATCTTTCCATGTTAACATAATACACATAAATGTTTTACAACATATGTTAATAATAGATACTACTGCAATAATAATAAAGAAAACGGGGATGATAACTATATACACAGTCATTCAAAGACCAAAGTTTACACAGCAATAAAGATGCATCAATTATTCTATGATGAATAAAAAGTGCACATTATGGAAATTGTCTCAATATTTACATATAAAAAAATATCTCTGTAAAAACAAAGGCAATCTTGAAACCCATTACCCAAATGACTAGTTAAATGTGCTAATGACAAACAAGTACCATCAGACCACAGTATGGCAATGGCTTCAGGCTAATTATAGCAGCCTATATTCCAGACCAGAGAGAGAGAGAGAGAGAGAGAGAGAGAGAGAGAGAGAGAGAGAGAGAGAGAGAGAGAGAGAGAGAGAGATAGAAGAAAAGAGCAAGACCAAAAGAGTAAAGACACTTTCAGCTCGCACAATAATGGGATTTTCATTTCTTTCTTTTTTTTTTTATAGGCACACAAATTATTCCATTACAACATCAGAGATGTCTTACAAATGTTTTAAATTATTCAATTGCTGTCTGGCAATAGACGCCTAATTGGGAAAATTGAAGACATTAGTAGTCCGAAAATGTAAAGAATGTCTTATAAAGATACCATAGGGGGTTAGTAGTTAGTCAAACTGTGGCCCTGCACTGTGCTTCTGAATGGCTTAATGAAAACAAGCCAACTTTCAAAGGACATGAGCGCAGACAGAAGGTCAAAGCTAGGTGTCTGTACCCCCCCCCAACCACAACACCCCCTTCCTCCCCCTCCGCTCTATGGGGACTTTGAACTGGAAGGATCAAAAGTGACTGGGAACAGTTTGGTCTCATTCCTCTGCCACTCAGATGCTTTTCCTCAAATACTTTAAAGAAAACCTCATACACACTATTGGATCTGATTGAGCCTCTCTGTTGATTTTTCACTCCTTTTTTGTCTCTTTTTCTTGGCAGCCCGGTTCAAGGTAAAAAAAAGAATTAGAAAAAACTGTGTGAAAGAAAAGAGGGAAAAGAAGATACTGCACTACAGAAGGCTGATCCACAAAACAACTCCACTCTTCTTTTCTAACAAAACATCAGTAGCCAAAGGGCAAGGAGATCTGCATGGCGACGCCTCCAAAGAGAAGGACACTGGTTGAAAATGAAAGGACATGAAAAGTACTCCTCTCTGTCATTCCCCTTCTTCTAAAAGAAGCATTGATTTCCATAAGAAAGATGGCATGCAGTTTCTCAGTGGCGAGTATTCCCAAACAATATAAAGCAGTGGAGATTAAAGAAAGGCGGAAGCCAAGCAGCACCTTGTATCAGCACCTCTGCTGTAGCTCAGACTGAATCAATTACCACTCAGCAGGCTAAGCTCAATTAAAAAAACACCACAGAGGGCCTGATTGCGGGGGTACTTACTGTAGGACAACATGGGGAGGTTTGGGCTACCTATCAGCCTTTCAAGGCCACTCAAGGGCCAGAGTGAAGAGACTTATTCTGCCTTTGAGGTGGATACATTACATCCATTCAGTCAAACACAGCTACATGCAAAAAGACACAAGTAGCCACCTTTCATCACCAAATCAACAATTCAGTAAACTGACAAAAAGGAGGAGACTCATCTAAAAATAAAGCAAGACTACTGTTAATCACATTCTTCTTGTATCTTTGCTATACGTTGTACTTGATGGTATATACATTTGTGTGATATATCCCCACCTGACAGACAGCCTGGTGGGGAAACACTGGAACTCTGTTCTCTCTAAGTGGTATTAGTTTCGCTCTCAGTGCCTGTCCAGCCCCTTTCATGTCACCCCATCCTAAAGCGGTGTTTCTCCCATAAAGGCCCATTCAGGCAACTGTAGGGGAATGTGCCACAGTCCAATGAGGGTCCACAAAATCCCTTTATTTCTCGCTGAAAGGAGCCAGGTGAGAAGGATATTGGTTTATTCATGGAAACTGGCATTTTTTGCAAGACTTTAAGTGTTTTCTTTCTTTTATTCATATGCAATTCCCTACTATTTGCCAGGTTTATTCATGCTAAATCAAAGCAACTGCAGTACACAGGCCTGAACGATTTTGAACTTGGTACTTCTAATAAGCAAGGATTTTGGGGTATTTCTTCTCCAAAAACAGAATCAACAAACATTAGTCTGACTCATTAATCACCTAGATATTATGGAGATATTCCAGTGGGCAAACCGTTAGAAACATATTGTCAGTTTGTGTTTATCTCTGTATGAGAAGTTCAGACCTGAGAGGTAAATTCCCACAAGCCCCCCTCTCTCCTGAAGGGCATAAACAATGCATTTGGAGTAATTTACCTGAAGTAAGCCTGAGGGACCTGCAAAGGTGAACTCCTATTTACCATCATTAAAACTACAAATCACTTAATACCAATATAAACAGCTCAGCTATTATGCTGTGCAGTGCTCGGGAGTTCACGCATGGATAAGCAAAGATCTGAATCACAGAGGATGTATTGAATGAATTAAAACAGCCCTTGGTAACAGCATGATTAAAAAGCTGTTACATCGGAACCAAAACGCACGACTGACGGTAGGTCCGACACTTAAAAGCATCACACCCAAAAAAGATTGAATGTTGAATGCTTTAAAATGATTAAAAAGAGAGCAGTAATTTATTTTGATGACAGAAATGATAACCTGCAGTGATTTGTGCAGCCGTTAATCTTCATCTAAACAGGACTTCAGCCTTTCATGACGCCTAACCCTTTGGAGGAAAATAAGAAAAAAAGAACTAAGCCATTGTCACTGAAAATGGTACGGAGGTAGCAGCCAGCCCCTTACCCTTAACTCTGTTGTGGACAGATTTCCCCTGACAAAAATTAAACTAGCTCCTACTTGGCACTTTATTATCTCTTCAACTGAATGATTTATTGTTTGTGGAGCGAAATAACCAAAGAGCGGGGGAAGATTACATTTCCAGCCAAAGCTCAGACCTGATCTCGTTTTTTACTCCCTCTGTCCAGGAAAAAAAGCTCCCGACAAACAATAATGTCAGCTGTAATTGATCGGAGGTCGCCGGCTGGGCCTGCAGTAAAAGCGCACTATTTAAGCGACAATCGGCCCCGCGCTCTTCAGACGCTGGCTAATGAAGCTGTCTGTCTTGGCTATTTACCTTCTCTTAAATGGAAGGGGAGAGATGTACTGTAAGAGACAGGGCTGGAGAGGATCTGCCTCTCGCTCCTGTGAAATAGGACCTGCACATGCCTCAGGAATGTATAATTGGTTGGCGCAGCCAAAGCTGGGGATCCGGTGCTAATTAAATGACTTGTTTAAAGCCTATCTGTCTTTGTTTGGGAGGCTCTGGGCTTCAGAACAATACATTGTAAATGCTGTTGTCAAACAAACATTCCTGGTTATCCTTTGATTTGAACCGAACAAGACAAAGGGCTGATTTGCTCACTGCTAAGCCTTTGCTTTTCATCGTGTTGAGACATTTTTTTTCTCTTCTGATCTGTCAAACTGAACAGGACCATTCCAGTCAAGCAGCTAAATGAACTGACTGACTGCACAATGCATATGCAGTCCGCCGCTGCAAAACAATCTCAGTTTCCCTCCTAATTGCGCTTGTAAAATGCCCCCATGTCGTGTATGCATTTCTCCAACAAAGGTGAGACGGCGGTACACACATGGAGAGTCTTTGTTGTGGTCGTATCAAGGATTTGCACACCAGTCCCAAAAGGAAATGAAGGGCTCGTGAAAAAGTGTCTGTCATGCGGCAAGACATTTAGAGGTCTCTCCATAGCACTAATCAGCTATTCATCTTTACTATAACTATTAATCTCTTCCAAAATCAGAAGCCCTGCCATGTGAGATGGAGGGAGCCTTATAGCCGTTAGATCAAACATAAGGCCCAGCCTCCATAAATATGTTGTCTGGCATCGTGGTGCCACTTTACACAACACAAGCGCATGCTTACATATGGACAGAAACACAACTGCTCACACACACATACACACACATACATACACACACACACACACACACACACACATGCAAACAAGAAAAAACAGACACACACAGATGGCAGGTTCAGTCAAGGCTGGTGAGTCCTGTTTCTCATTAAAATGGGGGGAGAGAGGAAGGTATTGAGCTTTGATGTAGCCACCCACAGCCCCACAGTGTCATTGAATGAAACTTTGAAGCCTTTTGTGTTTACGCAGTTAATGTTGATAATAAAGCAAACATCTTGCCTTTGTTAAATACATGCTGTAGACTCACTTACAGTATGTGCACAAACACGAGCAAGCATGCAGATGGACATATAAAAAGAATACATCTCGCGGCAACAAGGGGGAGGTAAACAACATGAAAACATACTGCTCCACAATCAGACAATGACGCCATATAGATAACTGCATAGGTATGTTACACACATGGAGCCAGCCAAACATAAAAAACATATGCAAACAACGGCCTTAACATTCCAAGAGCCACGATGATTGGACACATTTCAAGCTAATTCACATCAACAAACAAAATGTGTTTTGCATACCAGGATAAAGAGATTTACTTTCCAATGATTCAGGTGGGCGAAGATTTCCTGCCAAGATGCCTAATGCAATGTAAGAGTAACCATGATAAGAAAACATTTCTGGTTTGATGAGGTAACATAATTGCTTTTCTACCCAAACCACTGGAGTGTAACATGTGGTAGAAATTATCAAGGAGACAGACAGAGGTGTTTGTCCTTTAAGTGTATAAAATCTAAAGCAGGCAACTTTTATAGGATAATTCCAATCCTCGGCTCTAATGGCATGCATTCCTTATGAAAATTGAAAGATCAATCATCTCTGTGACAGATCTGTTGTGCAAAAAGTTCTTCCCATCTTTGAAGAGAAAATGCTAAACACGTCTCACCATCTCCCCACCCGCACTAGCCCCTGTTTTAGCTGTCTATTTGTCTCTTTGCTGAAAATGTTAATGAACAGGGCAATAATCAAGCCATATGCTTGCATGTGGCAAATCTCATTACAGTAAATGACCTTTTCCAACCAATGCCAACATCCTTGTGCTTGATAACGCAGAGAGTATAGTGTGGGGGGGGGGGACAATGGTGGGTTTAGTTAACGCAATCATGCACATGGCTGAGGGTGGCCAGGACAGCCAGGCCTTCAGGACACATTAGCCAACACTGTTCACTTCTCTAATTTGGGCCGGAACCAAGCTCACTTTACATTTGTCACACATCACTCTTGATAAATACGCAACATCGGCACGAGAGCACCAACATCTGATCACTGACAATAAGCCGTGGCACAGAAAGTGCTGTGAGCAAAAGAGGAGAGCAGAAGGAGAGGAGAGATATTACTAGCAGCTGTTACTACTGCGGGTGCAATATATTCAAGCCCAATCAATAAAGCTCCTACAGACAGTGACACCCAAGCAGACAGAGGAATCATTTTCATCTGATACTTAGCAAAGGCTCCCCTTTTAAAAAGATTGCTTTCAGTCAATGACAACCAGTTGTCATTTGACTAAGGCTCCTGAAATGAAATATATTGACGAGCGTTATCAATCACGTCCCACTCGGCCGTCATATCCCTTTGGTGGAAGAGGGGTGGGGATCGGTTTGCATGTGGTCATCTGATCATCTGTTTTAATTACAAAATTAGCATCACTACCTCCTGTGCTCTCACTTCCTCCATTACAATCACCTCCTGAGAGAAAATCAGTAATGCAGTGTATAGTTTACAATAGTGCTAATGAGTTCAAGGTGAACCGACTGTAACATAATTTTTATGACTGCAGTCCAAAAAAACGTGGTTAGTGCATAGATGAAATAAAGAATAACATTGTGTTGAGGTTATTTCAATTATTTTTGTTTGAATGAGCATTTTGTTGGGGATTCTAAACACAACTTTTAAAGCAACTACCTTCCTCTGTTTGTTCACACCTGAAGGACATGCTGAGATTGTTAAATTCCTTAACATTGTTTGAACTTGCTCCACGCTCACCCTCTTTATCTTGGTCCCAGAGGAGAGGCTGTGTGATGGTGAAGATGTCTGGCCTCAGAGCGTCTGATAGCTCTATTTGGATGAGGGTTCCCATATAATAATTGAGAAGAAACACCTTTTGGTTCAGGCAACCAACAGAGTGCTTTGGTGGAACAGAACCAAATATTTCTATCAAAAAAAAAATGCTCTTTGATTCTCCCTCTGATTACAGCGTACTCAGGCAATGGAACATTTTTACAGGGTAATCACAGTAAAAGAGTAATTTTGCTGTTTTCATCATCGTACTGTCATCACTGTGATTGTGTACACAGTAATAATATTACACTATGCTAATGTTTCCTCTTAGACATAATCATAGTGAAATAAGAGCAAATTACATCCAGGCTCTAATGCTGCACCATCTTAGCTGTGTATGTGAAAACTGCACCTCATTCTATGCAATTACACACCCTGCATATTTCACATTACTCCAACCTGCGAAAGCTCATCATCACTGAAAGGTTGTATGTCATTTATTACACATATCACATTTACACCAAGTGACATTGTCTTTTCAAATTGTGTTGATCTCTTCACTTTCAAAGGTCAGCCCCTTCCCTGGCTAAATTCAACCTGACAGAGAATAGTGAGGAGGGGACAGCCGAACGCATGCATCACCCCCACATCAAAGCGCTCCAAATTAATCTATCCAATTAATGAAGAATGAGGCCTAATGTTGATGAGGGATGACAACTCGACTGGTCAGTTGTTTTTTATAGCTCTGCCCCTGCTATTGTGAACTAACCACAAGAGACAATCAAACAAATATCTCCACCACACAAGGTTTGTCTAGCGTGTTGTCTCTTTCCGTGTGTCTATTCCTCTCTTACAACACCGCAACTCTGCTGCCACTCAAAGATGATAGAACTTGATATGGATCATTACGGAAATAATGTTTAATCAATCCCCTCTGTTATTGTAATCTATTTCTGCAGTTGTCTGCATTTGTGTATTTTGTAGCAACATCAGTGTGCTTCACAATTTCCCAATCATGCATATTCAAGTATTACGCTGATGCTTAACAGGCGACGCAACTGGAATTAGAACGAGGACATTAGACTTCATTAAAAAGAGAAATGATTATCAGGTTTATCTTTTGAAATGTCTATTAAAATGTGTGTGTCGTTCTTCACTTATCTGTCACCTGGGTCCCATGAGCCTGGCAGACTAATAGAGAGATGGTGAGGGCCAAAGCCCAAGAGAGAGACAGAGACCCATCAAGCTCTTTACTCAGGCTGGAAGGCTGTCTGTCTGCTCTGCCACTCTCTGTCTAGCTCAGTGTGTCTGATTCAGTTAATACCACTACTCCCCATTTCCACAACACTTGCAGCTTAAACACACCCTATTTTGTCCAGTGCAACCTTGATACCAGAGTAAAGACATTCAAAACAAACCACATTGTAATTGCATAAATCTGACAAGACAATAATCTGTCGCAGTGAAGAGGTGTTGTGATATGTTCGTGAAATGAATTCTATTCAGCCTATGGCTACAATCTAGTCTCTCTCAAGAGCTTCGGCTGACAAAGGCTCCCACAAGAGAGCTAGAGAGGAAGATGGATGAAGTTGCCCCTAGACACTCATATCAGGTCAGTATGTGCTTTATCCCCTAATGGTTAAGGTTAGGATTGAGTAGGGGCTGATACTAGATCTGAGCCTTAGGGCCATTGTTCCGTGTAGAAGAGCAGGAAGTAGCCACCATCCTCCATCATGGCCCACATTTAACTACACTGGGCCACCAGCACTAGTACAGCTAGCAGGTTGGAGCGTGCAGCAAGCTAGTTGGATGTGTCCTTCCACCCAGAGAGCTTTATTATTAGAAAGGACATAAACAGACTAATTAAATCGCAGCAGTGGAGCTGGGCTGACAGCTGGCGCAGAGAGTGTGACCAAACAGATCCCTATCAAAGTGCACGAGCAGTGTCTCTATATGTGTCCTGCTTTTCTGTGCAGGACTGTCTGTTTCTGCTGACACGCCTGCATGTTCTGTATACATACGTGTGTGGCTGCTAATTTTACCCATTTTAGACTTGTGTTTATTTTATAATTGATGACTATCATTTTTTCCACCGTAATTTCGTCCATACACACTGTCATCTTAATGTCTTATTTATCTGTCGAGAACAGAGCACATTGACTCACTGATATGATCCAAAATGGTACAAATGCTATCCAGCAGAGCAGTAAACACTCCAGTAATTAGTGCATGGTCTCCAGGCTGACTCCACTCAGCTCTGCGGCATGGCCAAGCACGGACCCCATATAGAGAGGAGCCTAGTTATGCATTGATCTTAGAAAATTAAGGCTAACTGCCCCAGATTGCAGTGTCTTGATGTACCTTCTGGATGAGCAATGTACTATACTTGTATTATTTGTAGAGTAAACAGGATGATTTGGACTCGCTGTGCTTTAAAATGAATACATCTTGAATAATTAATGATGCCTCCTTAAAGCGTTGTTATCTGTGTGACCGCAAACGTAAAACCACTGATGATGAGAAAATATGGTTTTAACAAGTCAATAATGGTGAGTGCAACAAGAACAGCCTAATCAATGAGGCTGCAACGTTTGCAAACAAGGACTTGAATTATAACGCCGATAATTGATCTCTTCCATTTTTTCCTCTCTCCTTCGTGTGATGTCATTGTTTATTGATTGCTTCCTGCCAGGGAGGGATGATGGGAAGTTTCAGAGTTGTTTTTTTTCTATGACTTTTGCCTCCCCCAAACCCATCCCCTTCCCCTCCACCTTTCCCTCCCTCCCCATCACCCCCCTTCTCCATTTGAAATTTGCAAGCTGTAGCACCAGCTTAACCAAAAAGGATTAAGTCCCATACCCAACTGAGAACACAGATAATGCTCAGTAATTGGTAAAAAATGAAGATGAATGGGACAGCTAGATAAGGACCAATTAGCTGCTGGGAGTGTACAGCTGTGGTCTCCTCACAGAACGCTCTCAGGGGCCAAGGCCCCCTCTTTCTCTCTCACGCGAGCATGCACGCATGTGCACGCACACGCACACACATAAACATGCATTCACACACGCAAACATACGTAAGTGTGAGGGTGGGGCTTGCAGAAATTAGCCTGATGACCCTGGGAAGAGAGAATGATGCTTTCCCATCATCTCACCCAGAACCTCTTCTCTCAACTCTCAGTCAGGCAACACTCCAGGTACCTGTCACCAGCCGTCCAGCTTCAGCCTACCATGTGGCTCCACACTCCTGGTTGGGCGCAGACAGCCTGGACTGAAGCCACAGATGTGAGACAAAGGGCTTTCAGCTTTTGATAGTGATCAAAGTGATAGAATGTAACCACTTATACAGCTTAGTTATGGTGTTACAGGTTTAGGATTAATTAAAAATGTACATTCAAAACTGAAAGCAGTGGCTGTGTCTTCTCCTTTCACTGTCGGCGGGTTATTTGGTCGGCATGTCGTGGCATCATCTGGCTGATGACAGTGGAATTCCCATATCTAATTACAAACAGGATTTCAGCTCCATTAGAGTTGTGTAGTGAGGAGTCAGATGAGTGGCAGGGCAGCACCCAGTGGCCAAACAGAGACAGAGGGCGAAAGTCGGAGATGTAAAAGAAAAAAAAAATGAGACAGAGAAAAGAAGACAAGGGTGAATGCTGCCTTATCTTTTCTTCCCATTCCTTTTTTGTGGGTCTAAGAAACACTTTATTTTCCTTCCACGGCTGAAAAAAGCAATTCCTTCTCTTGAAATTGGCAGGTGTTTGTTAGCGGGCAGCTGACAATATTTTCTCTCCCAGTAATGAAGGTTGTGGCTGGGGTCAATGCACTGGGAGGGAATGGCGGGCTGTTTATCCCCCTAAAGGCCCAGCGCCACACGTGTTTTGCTTGGTCTGTGATCTGTAATTGTGGCATTTCCTGAGAGGCGCAGGAACAATCCACATTGTGCTTTGAGAGGGCTCCCTCTGCCCAACTAAAGGGTGTGAGGGAATAATCAAAGAAAGGCCCCCACACACACACACACACACACACACACACACACACACACCCCTCCCTACACACACACATGCCTCTCATTCTATTTCTCTTTATATTTTTATGTTTCTCCATCATCATGTCTCTTACTCATTATTTTTTTTTATTTCTCTCCCTCATATACTCCGACAAACACATTTATCCCGGCCCCCACCCCCCACTCAGGATGTTTGGTTATTTTGGCTGAGCGTTGAACTGGCTGTTTTTTCCTTATAATTAATAACATTGATGCAAACAGGAAGGTCTAATTGTGATGAATATTTAATGTGAGGGGGAAATATTAGTCTGTTCAATTTACATCAACACAAAGACAGCGACAGGCAATCCACCTCTACAAACAGAACAGAGTGTCCTTCACTGGCTGGCTCTGTTGTGCTTTGCTTTAAGGCTTGTTCCCCACACAGATCTGCTTCACACAAACACTGAGATGAGGCACCTGTATTTTTGCCGGAGGAGGTTTTTTTTTTCCAATGGGTTTATGTAGGAGCTCTGTCTGATTAAATGGATCTATGTCCTTAGTGGTATTATCAGAAGCATACTCTTTATCATATCAATTCCGATCATGGTTAGCAACATAATTTGTGTAAGTAAACACATCCGTTTGAGTGAGTCTTAAGTTAAGCTGAGTGATTATAAAATTCCAGTCCATTTCCTCAGAGCAGCTGTGGTCTGAGAAAAACAGCATGAAGTCATACCCTAGTCAGCACTGTGAACAGAACAACAGTCAGTCCAGTCCCAACAAAGCTGCAGCCAAATATTTCCCTCTCTGCCCACTCCATGCTATATCAGTCAAGTGATTTATATGTTTGGATTGCAATTGGATAATGGTTGGACATATTAGGCGTTCACACTCGAAAGCGGTTTGTGAAAGCAGGCCAGAGTGAGACACTTTTGGGGTTAATCTGTAATCCCGCTGTCTTGTAAATCAGTACTTCCTTGAGAAATTACAACATGCTTTTATCAAAAATAAACATGCAAGTGGAAGCCTGGGGCTAGTTGAAGAAATCAGCGTGCTGCTAGCTGTGTTTCATGGCCCTGCGGTGCCGAGCAGGCCATATTTCTCCGGCGTATTATCAGGATGACTCCTGCTGGCCACCCTGTCACAGGAGAGTGCTTGATATAAACAAGAGATTGCTGCGACACCCAGTAATCAATATTAGGATGGTTTCAGTACCAAACATCATTTGTCTCGGCGACCATTTCTTTGACCAAACGAAGCATTAATTCAAATCATAAATCTGAGCTGATTTAAATCCGAGGAGAGTGAGGGAGAGAGAGAGGCCCCTGTCTGACTGCCTGCCCCTAATGATTTATTTTCTACATTTCTGCGAGCGAGAGATTTGTCCATACTCACTGACAGGTCACCTTCAAACGCCAGTGGCAGACTGTTCATCACCATGCAGACGAGCATCTCATCGCTGCGAGTAAATATTAAAGGAAAAGAATCCAATTGATTGTGGATGGGGCCGAGAGGCGTCACTGCCATATATTTCACTCAGAGAGCTAATGCTGTGGCCCATGCACCCACACCTAGAGCTGCTCCCCCTTCCCAGAATTATGATTCTACCGGGAGCCCGTGTGGCTGGCTGTGGGCTCAAGGTTACAATTTAAATTGTAAAAAGATAAAACAGTTTCTTATTAGCTCCATTGCCGTAGCCTTGCTGTTGGTACTCACATTTATCTTTATTTCCGTGACCTCGTAGGCTCGTATTCTTTTTTTTTTACATACTCCATTCTCTAGGAGTGATGACCTCACACTTTATGAATTTTGCATTGTTAAATCTGCTTAGAAACACATCCTGTTTTCATCTCGCACACCATAAGCTCTGTGGTGTCAAGAATTACTGATGAAATGTATTCAGGAGTGGAGCCATTTATTACTGTAAGTGAATCAAAATCTCCATTTAGCAACCAAAGCTACAGGGATTACATTTGGTTTATAATTTGGAATGGGCTCATGAATCCGCACTAACATACATTATCATTCTCTTTAATACACTAAGTGGTTCTGTGTGATATTAGGAAAATCCTTCCGCATTTTCGGGCTAATAATTAATTGAAATGGCACATTGTGAAAAACCAATGCTCTTGCAGCAATTCAATTAGCCTTGTTAAAAGCTGATAGCTTTGGGAAACTGTGTTCACAGTTTCACTTAGCTATTAACCATGTGTTTTTTTAATCCTTCAACACAAACACTTCCAAAGAAAACAAGACTTACCTCACCATGGTGGGTATTCACAGTGCATACAAACCCAACAAAAACAATATTTCTCCATTTTATTAAAAGACAGCTGCAAAGTGGAGACAGTCATGCAATTCTTTGGGTTTGTAAGGGATTATTCACTACCTCTGGGGTTTTTGGTTTTGGTCCTGTATATTTATTTGGCTTTTTGTTGAGCAGAATATCATCTACTTAAAAGATTTCAATTCAATTTGAAAGAATAGATTTGAGAGTTAAGGTACACGGGATACGCTTTTGGTTGTGTTCTAGAGAACTAGCGTGACCATGTTGCAATTCATAAAACACTTTTTCAGCTTAAACACAGTGTCACCATTTTAAATTTGAGCAGCTTTTCCCATAGTCCCCAAAGTTGGAATATTAAACATTTGCATGAGCCGTGAAAGAAAAGTTATTTGTCAGTTTTATGATACGCTTGTACCATCTTTCAATAATTGGTTGCCAATTTTTTACAAATGGCCTCATTAATAAAAACTGCCTGGACCCTCCAACACATGGACTGCAACCAAATATAGATGACAGGCAAGCACATTTACTCCTTGCGAGCCATCCTGCCATTTTTGGTGTTATTCTGTCTATACTGTAGGTGGTGCTAACAAAACTTGATTGTTTTAAATGGTCCAAACTCAGTTTAAAAAAAAAAATTACGACAGGATTTAAGATTTCTTAAAAGTTATTGCTGCCCCGGGGCGGCTGGTGGCACAGTGGTCAGAGCTGTGGCCCCATGTAAAGAGGCTGAAGGTCCCTGAAGCAGCGGCTGCAAGTTCGAGTCTGAACTGCGGCCCTTTTCTGTATGTCTCCCCCTCTTTCTCACCCCATTTCCTGTCTGTCCTATATAATAAAGGCTTGAAAACTGCCCAAAAAAAATTGATTGCTGCCCAACAGTCACTCTGCATTACTTTAAATGTAGGTTGATGCAGATTTGTATCCATTATTTAAATAGCATACTGATGATTTGTGGTGATAAGTCTTAATGTGTGTGTTTGTGTCTGTGCAGTGACGTAAAATAGTTTAGAACGAGTATTTGTCTTTTGTTTTTGTGAGTGCAAATGTGTTTTTTGACAGTGTGTGTGAAGGGCATCCTCACCGACGCTGGAGCTGAGGTCTCCATTCTCAACGTCGACCCCATGGTGGTTGGCGTTGCCGTGGTAGCCGCTCATCGCCTCCAGCTTGATCTTCTTGACCTTCATGGCCTCTGCGATGGCTGCGTTGGCAGCTGCTGCCGCTGCTGCTGTCAGACCTGGAGAGAAGAGGCAGAAGAGACAGAGCGCTTACAGGCCACTACATGTCCACTGGGGCTGAGCCACTGCACCTGCAAAACCTTTCAGAAACCTGCCCTGGTGAGAAAAAAAAAACTAAGAAAAAGGACTTTTGAAATAATAAACCAATGAATAATTGTATACACTATGGGGAATAAGCGCCTATGAGATCACAGCTTCGTTTTTCATCTTCTGACAGGGGATATCTTCACAGCAGGTTATCATGCTGATGGGATGGATACGTGTGTATGGCAGCATTTGATTTTTAAGAATGTTTCAAAGACTCTGGTATTCCTTGCCATATATTGATGTATTTATACCTTGATGGGGACAGACACAGTCAAGATAATAGTGTATGATGCAAGCATTGTACAACTCATAATACACAAAGTACATTTCGGCTTCAGGGAGATAAAAAGTGAGACAAAGTGAGACAGCTTCAACATGTGAACAAATACAGAGAGAACTGTGTCTCAAAATATTTTTTTATCAAGGGCATTTCAATGATACCTTTTAATGTATTCAACACATCTAATCGCCCTGAATAATGCCTAACATTGGTATTCAAAGTCTCTCATAATAACACAGCTCTTTTGAGAGTCAAGGCCAGTCATCAAGCAGAATGGAAAATTATAAACAATGTATCAAGGATTCATGTTTTTTTTTCTTTTATTCTACTTGTAAATGGCTTTGAGTATATTCATTACTAGGAGGACAATGTGTGAAAACTATTCAAAGAATATGCTCCACAAAAAATGTTAAGGGATGTATGCAATTCAATATAATCTCTATTACACTCTTCAAAACAAAAACCTGACATGCTCATGAAATTAATGAGGCGACGGAAAAAAAGATCCTATTGGGCATATGGGCACCAACAAATTCCAATGAAAAGAGGAAGATAGATTATAACATAACATGGTGGGGTTTTTTTAAGACATAAAAAGAATAGTGTTTTTTTTTTAACTGCCCCTTAAATTTAAGAAACTGTTTTCAATTCCCAGGAAAGAACTATAAAGAAATATAAAAAAGTGTTTTGTTTTTAATCCTGACAGTCTTCCCTCTCTACTCTGTAATACTGGCTGCACAAATGATTGCACTGTTCTATGTTAGCTTTAATCTGACAACACAACAATTATAATACATTACTTAGAATGCATATCACTTCCTATCAAATTCTGATGACATGCCAAATATCTTTGAGAATTCTACATGCATTCTTCTCAGGCTGGAGGCTGCTGTTGTCATGAACAGACTAAATGACTATTGACGTCACATTTCAAATTATCATTCACATTTCCACTGCCATCTCTAAAATATACACTGGAATAGCATTGTTTGACATGGTTGTCCACCCCCAGATCAAAATGGACTTGATATGATTGATATAGTAAGTCTGAGATTATAGACATACATATGCTGAGCACACTGCAGAGATCATAAAGCATTGGTTTGTCATTGTGGTATTTCCAGGGTTCTGGTGTATCGAACGTGACTGAAATCTTTATTCATGAGGCTGGTCTCAAACAGCAGGGACAGATAGTGCTAAAGCTCCTCTAGGCCTGGTGTGTCTCAGGAGAGTACCACGACTCCTCTCGCCAACCCAAGCAACAAAATCAAAGATGCATGGCGAGGAAATGATATGCAGCTATTAGTGAAATCACTCATATCCACAATACGGTATATCACCTGCCCTTTCACAGAGGCTGCTTGTACTGGATATGCAGGTTTGCCTTACGTTTGACGCAGAACAAGGCGACGTCTGCGTTTATCATCACTAAGCTGTCACGTCTCCGTGATGGGACTCAAGAGCAGCTATTAGCCATGCATCTGAGGGGAGAGACACGGGAACAAGGAGAGGTAGGAAATCGAACATGTGGCTCTAATAGATACATAAGATAATGTGCGCACAGACGGACACAAACACACACTGACAAAACACGCACACAGGAACATACCGGCCTGGGCACCCTCTCTCCTCTCATCCCCAGCTGATAGGCAGATGGCGAGAGTCACTCTGAGCCACTGACATGGAGGTGCATATAATTTAAAGCCTTGTTTGCATCTTAAAATACATCAGTACCATATTGACGTACTGTATACATCATGTCAGCAAGGGCCCTCTCGTTTGCAATGGGCCCTGGCTGCTGTTCAATATGCATGGGCAGAGCAGGGGAAAAAAAGCCATTTCCTCATAAGAAGGTGATACTTCTCCACATAATGAATGTAGCCTCTGCCCAGTCTGAAGGTCAGCCTTCATTTGTGTATAATGGGCAAGAGTCAACTGTTTTCCAAATGAGACGTATGCAGAACAGACTGCCGAGTAAATATTGAAATCACCTCTGGGCTGTTTGTGTGATAAATTCCCCCCACAAATCAGGTGCCGCTCAAAGGAGTGCCGCAGTGGTGCTTTCTGATGCTCTCTAACTTTGGCGGTGAGAACACTGTGGTTTATTGCACTGCAGCCTATGTGTCCGCACCATTATTTCTTTTAAAGTGGACTATATTGTAAGGAACAAATTGTTACAACAAAACACACAGGGACAAGAAGGGAATTAATCCGAGAAAAAGCAGGTGACAGGTTTTTGATCAAATGTGTATTGAGTAAATAAATTGATTTGTCCTGTAGTGAAACAGATGGAATGATCGCTTTCCCATTTTCCATTTATCATTTTGTCCAACCTCCACCCGGTCTTTGACTAAGTGACACACTCCCTAAATTGAAATCTTTGTTCTGATAATTGTTCCATTTCACCAGATCAATTGTCATATCCACATAACACACACCTTAATACAGTGGATGTAATAAGGAAGCCAGGGAGATGTTGGCGCCCAGCAACAAGTCTATTAAGCCACTAGAAGTCTAAACGTCAACAAGACCAATCCCACTCAGTGCTAATCTGCATTCATTACTATGCAAACAAAACAAACCTGCCTCTTATATTCTTTCAAAGTCACCTTTAGATTCAGACACTTCTCTCATATAGACATACGGGTGAGTCCGAATCCTCCTGAGCACAAAACAAACAGCGCATCATGGCTGCATGTAGAGAGCCCCACCAGTCAAAGAAAAGAAAAGGGGAACATTTCAACAAATAGAGAATAGCATGGCACTGTCACATGGGGAGCACAAAACAGCAAATAACAGAGACAAGGTCTGATGGTAGCCCTTGGAGCAGCTGTCATATTAAATAATAATGAAGGATCTATTAATATGCAAAGGAAGCAGCAGCCGACTGGCTTAACGCTGTCATGCCTCTGCATATTGTCAGGATCTTCATCATTAATTAACATGCTAGCTGCCCCATACCTGCGCCAATGTCAGAACATTCTTACAACAAACACCCCAATGCCTGTGCCCTCCGCAACTAACTCATATAATTAAATTAAAATCAGATTAACTTCACATCAGTACACAAAAGACTGACTTTTACGACTTTCTCTAGCGGTGATTAAAAAAAAAGAAAAATAGCCGGGGCTTATCTGTTGTGTTTCTGTTCTGTCTCTGTTAGGGACTGCACCATGGGCAACAATGAAAACACACTTTATTTATCGGGCAAGCAGGATAAGTAGGGAAGAGACACTCCATGTCAATGAGCATGGCCGCCTAATTTTATGCATGGAGTGGTGGCAGCACAGCAATGACAAACTGGGGTTGGGAACAACGCGACTCTTAGGTACACTGCAGCACTTGAACTGTGCTATCCACATCATGACAAATTTAGTATCAATTACACAGCGCGCTAACCTTATGACAAGCAGCGGACTGAAAGAGGAGGGGTAGAGACACAAAGAACTGACACTAAATTACCTGGCGCATACTGGATCTATTTTAAAGCAGCTTGAAGTGGCACCGGATTAGATGATCCACTCTAGAAGCTGACGTGCTAATTGTACATCAAAAGAACATAAATATTACAATGTGTCTCCTCCTACAGTACCAGCTCTCCGAGGTACTGTAATCCACATGCATACTTATACAGTAAGGCAGAGGCAGACAACACTAGAACATATTGTTTTTATCAGTAAAGTACAGGATGCTCCCTGGTTAGATGTAGGTGACATTCATTTCTCTAATGGTAAATGCAGTACTCTTGCGTTATTCAAAAGGTTGAAGCCATATCCAGGACATAAATGAATTATATTGAAGCTGCTGCTTAAGTAGTGGCCAGAGTGTGAGTGGAGGCCCTCTCCACTTTAAAGGAGATGTCATCTCAGTGTGGTGTCAGTCCACAGCAAATAATCCGATTTGGGGGCCAATCTGCCTGTAATGCATCAGCAACTGGAAAGGCTCCAGTGAGACCCCCCCCCCCCCCCCCCCCCCCACACACACACACACACACACACACACACACACACCGGGGGGCATGAATACAAGCATGCACACTGGCACATACACAAACGTGCATTCACACACATATAAGAGGGTATTTCCTTAAATGGAAACCTAAGCATATTAAGTTGTCCTTTTCTAAATGGAACTGGTGTCAAGGGCAAAGATACATATGTTAACAATGTGTTTCACATAGGCCTCTCTGGTCCTGTTAGAGTGTGAAGAAGACATCTTTCCACTGTGTTGAATATGGTTATTGATTTTAATCTAATATGATTTGTGTCTATGACTAATGTCTATGTCTAAAAAAAACATTCGCTAATTACAGTCCGCATGAAGAAGTCACAGCATTCCTCAAACAGAGTAAATTGAGTGAAGAATGTCACATTGGTTTTGACACGGCATGCCGCCTTTTGAGGCTATGGGATTAGATACTTGAAAAACGTCCTGCATCTATCATAAGGTGAGCCCATTTGCTAAATTTGAGCAACAATCAAGCCCTCCTGCGTGATAAGGAGCAGGGGAAGAAGCACCAGCATCGTACATTTGAAAATGTAACACCAGGAGAGAAATGACAGGCGACTGTGAACCAAACATTTAATGGAGTGTTTTCGATGCTTCTCTGCGGCCCAAATTAAACGGTGCGGTGGCTTTTTCGTGGAGTCTTGGAGTATTGGTGAAGCCTCAGGAAATGCCGCCGGCCCACATTCTGTGCAGTCTGTGTGTGAAGGCCGGGCGGTAACTCATCTGAATAATGAACTAATATGACATGACATGATAGTGTAACTATTTAAGACAGTTTCTCAATGTCGTTTTTTTTATCATCAATCAGTACGTTTGGACATGACAGGGAGATCAATTAGTCGCCTACTTAGATGCTAACTTATGTGTGGTCAATTATACTTAATTATGAATCTGTCAAAATCTGTAACTTCCTTGACGTTTAATGCTTAATACTATAATCAAAACAATAAATGGTTTAATTATAACACTGAAATTGATGGAAAAGTTCTCTCTCGCCACAGTTGGGAAGCTCAAGGCAGTTAAGAGAAGACCGAAAACCTCAATTATTTTATCTCTGCCCCCTGAATACCCTGACTAAATGTCAAGATCATAGAGTCCCTCTGAGCCTAAAGGGAACGATATCAAAAGGCTTTTCTGTTGCTTTATGTTCCACTAAATAACACGGGTCTTTCTCATCATTGTCTCTGTCTGTGTTCACTTCGGCCTTTAAGTTCTTCTTCTACACTATGCCGCAGATAGCCAGTGACCTCACCTAATCCCCAGAGTTCAAAGCTCTAGCCAGTGAGCCTCCATTGTACAGTATTACAAGGATGGCCCAATCTGTGTTATATTGTATTTCAAACCCCTCACAGACGCTGTTTTGCTGCATCTTGGTCAAAGAGAGAAAAAAAAACACTTCCAGACTGTTTTTATAGCGATGGAAAAAAACGTCTGAGGGTAGGATAATTGTTATAAAATTGTTATATACCAAATAATACTGTGGAAAACCAGCTGCAGTGCTTAATCTCTTTGTAAAGTACTATAGTTAATAGCTGGTTAAATACAGTGTGTACTGTACACTGTATGAACATTCAAAGAGCTCCATTCAACAGTACAATATCATTAAAGACATATCAAGAAGGAGAGCAAAAAATGCAAATCAGAGCACTTACAGCCACCAACATCAAAGCAGTCACAATGAAGCCAGCCACAAATAGAACAAAAGCATTGGTTGCAATAAGACTTGGCCCAGGGGTAAGTTAGGGCACAAACGGTTGTTGTTGATTCTTGTGGCGATAAGCTTGCTTTAGCATCATCACTGCCTATGTACATATACCAGTGGAGTGGATTTAATCGCACTAATTAGAATGCACTCAAGGCAAAATGCAACATCTACTGGAATAATCTGGGAGAAAAGATCTCCACTCCAATTTATTCTCCCCCTCTTGGTTTCCGGGGGTTGAGCAGAGGATCTGTTTTTGGTAAACGAGTGAGCGGCTGGTGTCTGGTGGTTGGGTGCATGTGTCACTTTGGACTGGTTGCCATTTCGAGGACAAGCTGCAGGGAGGCCACCGGTGGAGAGATTGTGTGTGTGTGTGTGTGTGTGTGTGTGTGTGTGTATGTGTGTGTGACAGAAAGAACAAGAGAGACAGACGAAAGCCAGACAAAGTGAATTAGAGCCTAAGCAACAATGACAGTGCGCTACACACTAAGACTATACCTGATGGTGGGATCATGCCAGGGGACATGAGGCCAGGAACTGAGTGGGGCATGATGTGGGGGTTCTCCTGTGATGTCACACTCTGGGTTCTCTTCGGAGGCCGGCCTGGTCTGGAGCTAAAACACCGGGCAGAGAAGGAGAACGCGGGTGAGAGATGAGAAGGAGACTGGCAGAGGGAGGAGGGGTTGTGTGGGTGGTGGATGTGGTGGTGGTGGCGGGGGGGTGTTAACATTTAGAGCACTCCAGAATGCAATTCCATTCCAGAGAGCCAACATGTACTGTAAATAAATTTCTTTTCAAGGACAGTTGCTTTTTGCAGCTCAACATAATAGACTTCTATAACTAATTAGATTACACGGTGAATTCATTTCCTTTATTGAAGATCAACCACTTTTTGATGCATAATTCATAACCCGTACCTCGTTACCTGTTCCTCCGTATTAATATCCCCACACTATTTGAATTGCCTCGTTTGCATATGCTAAAATCCAGTGCGCGGCCCTCGGCCTGGAAATTACATGTTAACTTGTTATAATTATTGCAGTCAGGCCACTATTGATTTATGAGACTTTTAAAAACCAAATATGTGTAGTTCTGGTAATGAATGATATTTTAAGGTTCTTCAGGAAATTAAAAGGCAATGGCTGCCTTAGGAAATGTTCTGCTTGCTTGATTTAATGCGTGCCTTAGCTGGAAGGTGGTGTGACAGAGTGATTCAGACCTGTTGGACGGTTCTGATGGGGGAGTTTTATTACACCAAACGAGGGGCACAGATCTAGCCGTGATAAATGACTGTGCCACCTTACTGTGCAGGAGAAAAGGCCTTCAAAGCAGATACACCCCTGACTCTCCACACATCTTACTCATTCACTTATTAATACAGCTTCGAGTTGCAATCAATACCTACTTTGCTGGCTTATAGTTACAAAGAAAAGCCTACAGGGTAAAAAAAAAAAAAAAATGCAATGAGCATATAATGAGGGGGCCAAGATCATACAGAGGCATATTCTTTATGAACAAGGAGCTGGATGTGTCAGCTGAAGATGAATTATGGTGACTTGACACAGGTGACATATTGGCTTCATACATTATTTCACATACAATAGTCCATTTTCAAGCTTTACCGGGGATACTAAGTTCTCTCTAATATGAACTGAGTTTAATCCATCTTTAAAACACCAAAGGGCTTCCGTAGCGTGCTGTAACTATGAAAGGAAACATGGACAAACAGGATGAATTTGACAGAGAAAGAAAAGGGCAGGAAATCAAACCTGGGACGTGTTGGCTGAGCTTCTATCCTGCCCCTTCAGAAGACCGGTTTAAGTTCATTTTTATTCTGTTAATAAGATTTGATGGAGTGTGCCAGCATGCTTTTCCTGTAATGTCACGGTCAAGTTTGTTGTAACGTGTAATTTCTTTCGTCAAATCTCTAAGTTAGATCTCTCCACAAATACATAATAATTGGTACTAATCATTTTGGTGGCATGATACAATACTCACTCACTTGACTCATAAAAAAGTATTTCATCACATTGTTTGTTAAATTATTAAAATGTAAATGTGTTTTTTTACTTTGTCATGATTTGAATCTTCCTCAAACGTGATTTTCAGACTTTTAAAAATGAATTTCACAATTAAATGAATCAATGTAACAAAGTGATAAGCAGATGTGTTTAACAATGATGGCTCATTCTGGAATTGATATGCCAGCACAGTATATGAGGCTGTTTGTGTTACAGTACATTTCACTACATATCCCAAAGGCGGTATCTGCAGAGTGATGCAGTGTTTTAGTTCAGATACACACGCAGCCTTAGCAGTAGAATTTATTCAGCCATGTCTTGTGAGGTTTATTTACCTCAGTCCTGCTAATAGAGTGCACTCGCTCTATCTGTCTGAATGTGCTGACTCTTTCATATAGCGGCTCTGGAGGTTTTAGGACTAAAAGCAGACATTCACCCAACTGTGTCCCTTTGGAGGGAAAATACAAGAAGTGATAGAAAGAAGTAGCGAGAGGGAGTGCGAATGACAGAAAGTGAGAGGAGGCCAGAGACAGAGAGAGAGAGAGAGTTGGAGAAAGAGAAATGAGCGCTCGCTCAATGTAGGAACGTCTGGAAATGTAATTCCTATTTCTATAGAAGCACCTCTTTGATCTTATGAGAGGAGAGATCGCACACAGTTTTGCTGTCATCACTTTCACTTGTACTCTGGCTGAATTATTTATGAAAGACCTCAATAGAGGGTATGTGATGGGTAAAAGGCTTTTTACCAACAATACTAAAAGCAAAAAGGCCCTCAAATGGACAAAAAAATGTCACCTCAGCCTTGGATCATGTCAAAGGATGTGAACCCAGGTACAAAGACCCAGTTAAGTCGAGGTAATGTTTAGATAGGCTGCAAGAGAATGTGTCTGTGTGTTTAAAGCATAGCATTTCAGCTACTCTCTGCACACAAATAACACTGGCTAACCATGAAAGCAACACACTAACTGAAAGGAGCTTTGAACTGAAGAACCTCCAAGCAACAGGAAAGCATCTCAGAAATTCGTACGACTTAGAAGGTGTCTAAAATTACAGAAAAGGCATAGCGTTTAGAACAGTGCTGTGACTACTTTTATGCTATGTTATCACAGCCTTGTGTTTGGTGCATTCCTTAACAATATGTAATTCAGTTCCTGAAGTGCCACAGCTGAGGTATGCATGCTAACATCACTGCAGATCTGGTCAGAGAAATCCAGCCGAATAAGCTGGGTCCAGAGAGGAACTCAACCTGGCCTAAAACAAAAAAGCCAGGCTATTTATCAAGCAGCAGATGCTGATTCCCTAAATAGCCTGGCACAGAAACTAGTCCAAACTAGGCCATTATTGCAAAAAAGGAAGAAAAAAAAAGGTTAACACAACTGGATTTATGATTGGAATTTTGGTTGTTCTCATGCCCCATCTACTGTTGTCTTTCCAAATCTTTATTTTCATTTCCTCTTCTTGATTTTAAAATGTTTCAGAAAACAGGAACCTCTGGGTTTTAAAATGGACTTATGTAGACAATATTATTTCTGTATCGGAGGTCAATCATGAAAGAATTTGATTCCCTGCTTTATTTATATTTTTACTAAAGACATCCAGAGCCCTCAGATCGCTGGCTTCAATTAAGGAAACAAAATAGGCCCCGCTTTGGGATGGGGGCCACAAATATGTTACACATCTATTCTCTCCTTTTTGTTTGGCTACCATGGTGAAAAGAAAATAGTGGTGAACTTTCCCTGAACCAGACTTCCTTTAATGGCCCGGCCGTGTGTTGACCCAGCAGAGTCGGCTGGAACCCGATACTATCCAACACACTACGCTGCACAGGCAATCAGATTACACAGGGCCCAACAATACACTCCACACGAGTCCAATTTCAGCGCTACAATGCAATAAAAGCACAATAATTAAATTCATGTTCTCACCCCGTTTACAGGAAGCCAACACGAGGTGATAGGTATAATAAGAGGCATAATATCGCATGAGATATCAGGACGGTTTTTTGATCTCATAGCAAAATACTGACATCTCACTATCAGACTCTTTTCTGTCGACGGAAGCAGTGACTGAGATCTTATTACCCAGAACGCTGTTAATGCAGTGATTATGATCTGTTATAAATCAATTGAAACCACAAATGTAATGTTTAGCCCAAGTGAGCACACTCCCTCAGTGGATTTAGTTACACACAAAAATCATCTGCTCCTCCCATCTTCAGATATCTTTAGGAATTCAACCCTGATTATGTCAATAGTGACTCCGGTGTGCAGAGAAAGAGCACAATATTATTTCCTGGTGGTTATGATTGAGCCATTAACCTTTTATCTCAGTCTTTTGTTTGACGTTTCTAAAAGGTAAGGATGAAGATATTTATTCCATTTCCGCCCAGTCGGCCAAAACAAGCGAGTGAATCATTCCGTCTGGGGCTTGTGTAAACAAAAGGCCTCTCCAGGTCTCTGCCAATCAGGCCTTATAAAATATTAACCCAATGTCATTGCCCTTTTAAAATCTCTCACCTAGAATTCCCTAATTGTTCCTTTTCTTTATCTCTCCAGTGCAGAGAGTAAATAAATTAACAAAATAGCTTTTATCGCCCTGAGTAACCTTTTAACTGAAGGATTATCTGGGGTTTATTTTTCATTTCTCTCACAGCGATAGCAGAGCATGCTCCATTGATTGGTTCGCCGGGGTTGGTGACCAGCCATGAAAACAAGGTCTTATTGATAAAACAAAGCAGCACCTTACCTTCTAAGTGCCAGGTCAGGCAGAAATGCAGAGGCCTCAGACCAGCAGGGGTCTGAATATGTTGAAATTATAGTTTCTTATTTATTCGGTTCAATTTAACTGTTTAACAATATACACACAACTCACCTGAGAGGTTAGTTGACCGACAGGGATAACTTAAACCCCCCACGGATAAGACAATGGAGTTTGGTTGAGACGGAAAGATGAAATGTTTTAACTTTAATTCTACAAATGAGTTATTTTGGAAACAACCTCCACTCTTTTTTTCTCTTCTTGGAAGAAAAAGCTGCCTCATGGTAATAAAAGAAAGCAGACCCAGAAGAGCAGATAACATCCCTGTCAATACAAACTAACAGATGAGGAACCGAGAAGTATTTTATAAGCCATCGACATGTTTCCTTTTCTTTTTTAAACTTCTTACAATATTAAATATTATTCAAAAATGAATTAACAACTATTAAAAGACCGATCAATCTCAAGCAAAAATATGAAGCGTTCTCGTTTTTTTTAGCATACTAAATGTGTGCTTTCTCTGTTTTTATATGTGTAATATGTCCTTCGGGATTTAATCTGGATGGACAATATGAGCATTTTGAGTAAATTAATAGACAAAATCATTGATAAATTATTTGAAATTTAATCATCAGATTAACTGATAATAAGAATGATTATTAGTCGCCATAATATGAAATAACAATCATAATAATTTGACCAAAAAAACCCACAGAAAATGACAGGAATATATATTTCCTCCAACAAAACGGAGAAAAAAAAGATGATTTATACTTCATGCTGACCTTGGCAGTCTATTGGTTGTGATGATCATAATCTCAGAGTCACAGTGTGATACATGGGAATGCATTCACTCATCCATCTTTTTCATTCATCCATCTATCCTCATCCTCATCTTGTATCTGTATTTGCATTGAGCCTATTCTTGGATTATCTCAATCAGCTTCCCCTTGCACCTGTCAAACACTGCCTCGCACAGGTAGCCACATCGCGCTTATCTGATCTAGATAGCTGGATTAGAGCGAGTCTGTGAGTGCGAGGAGAAAAAAAAACACTTTTATTTATTAGGGCTAGGAACAGCTGCATCCGCCTGCAAACTGTGAACCTTTGTTATGGAACAATATATCAAAGATCAAATGGTGTGAAATCAAAGGCGGCAGAGAGTTAGCATCAATCCCGCTAAAACCCCTTTTAAAGTGCTGTCTGTGCTCTGATCCCTGTGTGGACTAATGTGCGGAGTTGAGATCAGTGGTAGTTGGGAGAGTGTGTGCCTTCCTGGTGCCTTTGTCTGGGCTCAGGCCTGATTAGAACCACGCTGGGTGAGACCATCGCAGTGTCTGATGCTACGGAGGAACTCGGAGTCAGTCACGCTTCTTCCTCAAGCCTGTGTCATGAAACTGCAGCCGGGCTTCAGGAGAAAATCACTGTTACAGTAGCTACAAAGAGCTTACTCTTGTAATCACATTCTATTAGAGCTGTTTGAAGCCTCTCAGCTGTGAAATAGAATCTAAAAAAGATCTAAAACACGATAAAATGCTGATTATTCCCATGCATCATTAATGTTAAAAGCTGATTTCATAATTGTACGTCCCATAACTACAGAGTCCAAGATTGTTTAGTATCACATCGACAGACTCTGATAATGAGTAAGCACACTTCCTACATCACGGGAACTGATGAGGAAAGCCTAATTGGTTGACTTTTCCATGCCTAATGGATGATTCTCTTAATTAAAAAGACACTGTACCAAATGTTAGAAATCAGATAGCGCTTAAAGTAAATGCAGTTAATCAAATGTATGAGAATGAGCAGTTCCAGGAAAGCCTAAATGAGATTGCTAGATATGATTTTGCTCCAATATTTATTAATTGCAAGTGCCTTTGGTTAGCAAAACAGAACAGGTCTTATCTTCAAACTGCGAGGAAATTTCATCTAACCACTCTCACTGATCTCTCTTTTTCATGAACTGCGATGCATATGAAACAAGTCTTCAAAACAAGGCTTTAAAAACTTACCCAGTCAGGGTGCCTTTGAGGATATTTAATTAAAATCTAATCCTGCATTCATTAAGGCTCACATAAATTAAGCTGTCATTCATAAGATTTATGGATTCTCATTTGCATATTGCATACAATTCATCAATTACTCAAGTATGAAAGGAGCGCATTTCCCTTGGAGCTGCCTGCTAGCCTGCCAACATTTGAAATGAGAGAAAGAGCACGACTGTCAGGCATTCACTGCAAACTTTTCCCCACAATGTCTGTGCACTGATTAATCTCATTTTCTAGGCATCCCTTACAAGATTGTACACAGTCCAGCTGCACTTTTCAATTATTTCTCCTGTCCTCTCAACTAACTTTGAAAGCAAGACAGGCTAAATGTGGACTGGGGGCTACTTTACTCTTTATGTATATAACATGTCTTTTTGCCAGGGTAATCATAAATTAGAGAGAGGGGTTTTAGAGACCCTAATGGAAAGGAAATGTAGTAATTTTATTGCAAATCCCATCAGGCAAATATTCTGCATGCTATAATAGCATATTTCCTGTCACATTTACAGAGGAATACATCCAGCAGGCATTCTGACAGAGGGAGAAAGAGAGAAAAAGATAGAGGGGGAGGGTGGACGGATGAGAACGAGAGAGTTGCAGAGAGAAAACAAAAGAGAGGGGGAGAATCTTAGTGCTAAACACATAAAAACTCCCCTTTTGGACGTGAAGCTATGGGAAACACAGTATGGAGTAAGTGCTTAAACCAAGCCAAGCGTGAACCCATCTAAGATAAAAGGTCAGGCAAAAACAAACAGACCACTCGCGAGGACGAATGGAATTAATTGACTCATTAATATGCATGGCTAATAAAGCTCAAAATCCTAAAACAAAAATCATTGTCAACCATTCCCTTTTAATGGCTCTTATTTTCAGCTTGAGAAGAGCTAGTCTACAGGGTGTATCAATCTTAGGAGGGGTGGAGTTCCTCCACCAAACAGGCTTGGGGTAACCTCCGTGTTGTATGCTCATGTCCTCCCCAGCAGACAAAGGCAGAGTTGTTCTGGTGGAGGGATTAATTGAGAATTAATCCCAGTTTCTGGCAGTGGAACAGACCGGCAGTTAGAAGTGAAAGTCATCCTGAAGGGTAGTTAATTGGTTCCCCATAGCAAAAGCTTTGGAGAACAGAAATCAAGCTGCATTTTCATTAATCCTCCCCATTGTTTTGTGAAATTGTTGTGGAGAGTGACTTCAGATAGAGTCAATAGTTAAGGCTTTTAATTTGCTTTTAATTCTGCCAGTGGGGTGACAATTAACAAACCCCATAGAACAATAGCTGTGAAAATTATGCGTTCGATTGACTCTAAACGACTCTGAAATCAAAAACCGATAAGCAATTAATATACTGTACTCTACAAATGGTAAGTACCTCCAACATGCTTGATGTGCTCCATCTTGCTCTGTCTCTCCCTCCATCTCTCTCTGTATATCACTCTCACCACTAAAGCTTTTGAACTTTGGGAATAGCACCACCAGATTGTCGGATGTGATTAATTTCAGGTCTAAATGGACACAACAGACAGAAAGGGTGATGTAATCATAACATGAGGAGACACGGTGACTAACAGCAGAGATGGAGGAGCAAGAGAGAGCGAGAGAGAGAGAGAGAGAGAGACAAAGATGTGGACAGAGAGACAGCAACGACTCACAAACATACTCCAAGTTCAAGTTAAACAGGAAGACCATGGTGATTAGCAATAATTGCACTGAGGATTGGAATCCTGTGTGAAACATTAAACAAAAATTATCTACTGTTTATTCGCTTTTTTTCCCAGATTTTCTTTTTTTCAATAATTAATGAAAAGTAAATACTTGGTGGAGTCCAAAAATGATCTAGGGAGGGAAAGAAATGTTTACATAATCAGGAAAAATGTTCCTGTCTTCTCTCTCTCTCTCTCTTTCTCTCTCTCTCTCTGTATACACGGAAAGGTTAGGGCTCGAGTCTGTTTCTCACTGCTTCCCCATCAGAAGTAACAGTGTCTGTTCCCCTGAGTGTGGACTGCTGTGAGAGTGTTTGCATATTTAGATACAAGCAGCCCTGTTTATGCAGCCCCACTCTCTGCTGCTCAAGTTCACTCCAACGCAAGCCCTGATCAATTTGGCCAGCTGTGCTTTAAATGCTGTTTACAACAATAACATCGTGGCTAACAGAGCAGAGCCTAGCGTGCAAGTACATGCACTTCCCGGAGATAGATAGAGAGAGAGAGAGGGAGAGAGAGAGAGAGAGAGAGAGAGAGAGAGAGAGAGATAGAGAGACAGAGAGAGAGAGAGAGAGAGGGAAAACTTCAGAGGGAGCCCCCAGCCTTCACATTCCCAGACGAGCATTTGTACTGAGTTAAAGACGAATCAAAGTCTGACTCCTCTGCAAGACACGGAAGAATTGGATTCCGTCTGTGTACATCTCTCTGATCCTCCCGGAAGAATCTCTCACTGCAAGCTAAGAGAGGAAATAACAGGAACTCCAACTAGAGTCCCACCCTGAAGTGGGCCAAATTGAAGGTGGCACGTACCAGTTACAGGCTTTATTTCTGATGAGTGACTGGCATTGAGTGCAAACTATAATGTCAGGCCCACTGAAATCCCCACATACATAACAATTGCTTTCGACATGCTGTCGTGCGTTTCACAAATAACTCTGTTTAGGTGAGATACTACACTCCTTGAGTCTTCAGATTTCTCTTAAAAGCTTCATAAGAGATAGAAAAAAAACTCCATTTAAGCCTGGCAGGAGAGCAAATAGGCCTGCTCAGCAGATAGCAGTGAAGCTGCTGGTGTCCTCTCGCTTGATGATATAATTCTTAATGTACAGCCTGACTACACATAAATCTTACCCAAGCATCACCTCACCTGAATTCTTTTCTCCCTCTCTCTCTTTCTCTCTCTCTCTCTCTCTCTCATGATGAATTGTTTGCTACATCTTGGAGACTAAAACCCTTCAACCTCTTCAAACCCGGGTTTCTAATAACGCGTAGGTGTTGGGGAGAGGTGACAGCATGATGAATATCACAACAGACAGCTCCAATATGGGACAATTTTACCAGATCGATATCTCACTGCAATATCAGAGAAAAGGAGCTGATATTAGTCTACACAGTGTATTACAGATGGGGTACATTTCTTCTCTCTGCACTCCCAGTGAACCTGAGCTATATTTCATCCATGTCAGCAATGGTTTACACACTCACAAATGCTCTGGAAACTAATCATAGCATGGTAGCCACGCCAGATGCATCTGCTTAAAATTATCCATATGTGTGACGCACCTATAACCCCTTGTTCAACACGGCGATGGACTTGCAAATAAACTGTGAATCACATTAGAGGATGTTACAGGCCGTAATTTCTGGTGATAACAAATGTTTTGTCACATTCTAATAGAGAGATCACAGGTCTCATGAGGGAGACAGCGCTTTTGAAAGGAAAACAGGAAAAAGGGGTTATTCACATATGAAAAAAAAGAGATCTACAAAGTCAGGTCGTAAAAGGTAAAAATATCTTTGAGCAAAACGCTGAAATAAAGATGAAAATACAGATTATTTGCAGCAGATAACAGAAATAAGGTAATACCAGTGAGAATTTTCCAGTAAGTATGTGAATATAAAATGTCATAAAGGAAGTTCACCTCAGTCCTTTAAAATGAGGTCCATTAATAGGTCCACAATAATTAAAAGGGGTCTCAAACATAGAAAAGGATGGGGTAAAAAAACATTCTTAAATGTTTCTTACCTGTTTTTTTGGTGTGATCGCAACTTTTGTGCTTAATAAATCTTGGAGGTGTTCAAAGAAGTCCAAATAAACAGTGTTTTCTAATCAATTGGTTCACATATATCGGTGTGTCATTAGAAGCCTGAGTTTAATTTGCAGTAAATTATGGTTCAGGGAATTCATCACAAGACAAACATTTGTTGAGCCCTGGATGAATAAATCAATCACAAACACTCTCTGACAAATTAACTGACAGAGCTCTCTTTGTCAAGCTCCGTGCTAAACACCGTGGTCAAGTAACGTGTGGCTGAAGAAATAGAATGAGACACCTTTTACTTCCAAGGGAGACGGATGCATATAGGGAGAGAGAGAGAGAGAGAAAAGGAATGACAGAGAAACTGAAGGAGAGAGTGCAGACGTTGCTAACGCTTAATATCTTCCCTCTCCAGGGGGCCGGAGCTGAGGGCCCCTCTGCTGTCAGCTGCAATAGGACCAGCCTTTTTGTGAGTGCCCAAGGTTCCTTAAGGGCAATTAATGGAACACAGTATCCCTTGTGCAGGGAACTTGTCAGTGTTTCATTAGAGACTGATAAACATATAATACATAAGTGTCAGACAGTGTGTGTGCAGTGCGATGCAGTGGCGGAACTGGATTTAGGGATTGCAGTACAACAGTCATTCCCATGCATACACTGACGATATTAATAATTTCATAAAGAGGGAGGAGTACGGGGGACACATCAAGACCTGTGGAGCGTGCTGCTGGCATCACAGAGAGGAAGTTTATCGCTAGGGTGCAGCTTGGCAAACATTAAATTGTATTATATCCTTGAACGGTGATCTAAGTAAAGAAAAGTATTCTTGGGTCGGTATCTAGCCAAGATAAAACAAGCTGCCATATCTCTGTTGTTCTCTTAGAGCAGACTGGGCCCAAAAGTACAACTAAAAGAAATACATCATATTCAATTAAAGTTCTTTTTTTCACCACTACTGAACAAATCAGCCCACAGCTGGGACTCTGGGTCTAGTTCACAAAGTCCTTTTGATCATTCTGTGGCAGTAAGAGAGTTTGGAGTCCCATGGAGTACGGGACCAAGCTGATCTTATTATGATAATTGGGATACATCAGCTTCAGATAGCACTAATGGAGTGAGATTTCAGTGATCAAGAGCACATATTCAACTGTAGAAGCAAGTTCACTTTTTAGAAGGACTTATTATGCAATGCACTGGTTCTTTTCCCAGTTGGCTGCTACTGAGACCGCCAGCAAAAAACCAAGTGTGCTTTTAGCTTTAGTGTTGGAAGCGATGCAATACTCTGTGACGTTTAGTGCTGAAGAGACGTGTTACTGTGTTGAAGTTACATCTATTTCCCTGTGAGTGAGTAATAGGTTACCATGACCATTAATCAGTTAATCTTCTCTTTTTACCCCCTCTCTTCAACAGCGAAATATCAAAGGTTCAATAATTAAAAACGTGTCAGGTGAAAGTCCAACGCGCTTCCTCACACTGTATGTTCTCACATTCCCTGCTTTGTTCATCTTATTAACCTCCTCTCCGCTCGCCGCGCCTTTAAATGAAATCTTTAGCCCCTTACATGTGAAATTAAAACTGCCCTCCCTTGAGCGCTTTTAATTATTCTTCTTCAGGAGAAACTTCCACTTCCACTTTTGTCAGGGCGGCCTTCTTTCTTCCCAGTCGTCCCTTCCTCACTCCCACTCACTGCCCAGGTCTGTCATGCTTCACTCCTCCCTCCAGCCCGCTGCTCCCTTTCCTTTTTTCTTTTTCTCTTCTTCTGTGGGTCTGTTTAATTCTCACCTTGCTCTGCCCTTGTCATCAAGCCGTTGAAGCACAAAGCCAGGAGCAAGGGAGTGTTTACTCATTTCCCCACTACATTACCCCTACTATTAATCACCGCATGGAAACTTCTGGACACTGAAACATCTCTGCAGTCACTGCCCAAGCTGCCCCCTATGCTAACAGGGCCAACTTTAAATAACTGGCATTCGGAAAATGATCTTATTTAAAGTTACTAACGCAGTCAGACACCACTGGGAACATTAAGTCCTGGACAACTTGTTTATCTAAGTAAACTCCCTCAAGCCAAGACTGTCATTATGTTGAAGGGTTCAATATGTCAAATATTTCAAAATCTGTTTTTTAAATGCCACAAATTATGCCTTTGTGAAAACTAAACACAATGATGGCTCTTGATAAACACAACATCCAAATGGTTGACATTGAAATGCATGATACATTATGTGCACACAGGACGGGCAGAGGTTAGTGTCTCTAATTAATCAAATTTAATTGCATGTAAATTGTATTTTAAATGCAGATGAGGAAAAAATAAAAAGCTGTTTTGGATGTTTGGCTGTTCAGGAGGAGAATATACCCTCTTGTTCTATTTGCTGAGATCAGAGACTAGAAAAATGAACAGTTTGTAAAGGTAAGTTATTTCTCTGGAGTCTATTATCAAAGTTAGAGAAATACTAATTTTTGCCATTAGGCCTTTGAAAAACAAGGGGGAAAAACTACAAATAAATAGTGAGAGGGAATTTGAATAAGAGCCATAGATGTCCACATTGCCATGTGAACAAGGCAAACTACTGCAATGGAGTCTTATGAAATTCAATTAACACACCAACAGCTTTCCTTTTCTCTCCTGCCCCAATTCCCACATTCCCGCTGAAATGAGTGCATTCCCAGCGATTATGCTAACCGCTTGGAGTGCACCATAAATTCACAGGTCTGGGAAAGGCTGTAACGAGAGCTCCTTAAATATGGGAAGGAGACGTTTGAGAAGATGGATCGCCGTGGGCTAGTGGTCGACCGGCAGTGGGCAGGGGGAACTTGTTTGCGAAACACATGCTACTAGCTGCTATACTCCCTTTAATGAGGCTATGGACATAAGCAACATTATCATTAATGATTGAACCCCTCCTTTTCCAGCTTTTTCCTCTTTCTTTTTTTTCTGCCACATCCCCGTCCTTTTGCAATTACTGTTTTACTGGATAGCCCAAGGCGGCGGGCTGCATGTGTGTCAGCTATATATGGGAGAAAGAAAGAACCCAAAATATTTGAAATTCAAATAAATGAGTAATGTAAATAGTTTTGAGAGAGTTTACCCAGTGAACAATGGCCCCTTATGAGAAACAAGTGCAACAGAGGGAGAGAGAACAGGACTGCTGGTGTGAGGATCGGAGAGGTGGGGGTTGGAGGGATGATCCAACACAATGTGGCCCTTCTCCTAAAGCAACTTGTTATCAGGCGCTACGCAGAGCCCCCCATTCAATCTGCATTTAAATACATTTCAGTCCACTCACTCATTTGCATTCATTTCTCCCATTATATTTGAAAATGGCCAAATGTCTAGCCAGCACAATGTGGGAGCCTATCACCGGCCAGGGGAAGCCCACACCTGATGCCAATTTAGCCTGCTTGGATCTATTCATTGCCATGGCCTGATCTGACAACTCCAGCTCTTCCCCATCCAGGAGACTTTTCAATTGGATCTGCTTGTGGTGACAAAATTGTTTTGCTCATTGAGGTTTTTTTCCTTCTTCTTCTGTTTCCCCCCCTTTCCGTCTCGCTCGCCCTCTCTCATCGTCACTCTCTCCGTCTGAGTCTGGGAGCCATGGGAAAAGGAGAGGCAAATGATTCTCAGTGGCTTCTGATTTCCACTATTTGTTCAGCATTAGGCCCACTTATCTCTGAAAGAAAAAGCAACATGTGGAGAGAAAGTGACAGGCAGAAACTCAGCCTCACTAACAGCCCCATTGTGTGCTGAAGATCTGCATTCAAACATGAGGGGCCCTCTAACTCTAACTCTCTTTTTCTCTCTCTCTCCCGCACTATAAAACGCACACATACTTGTGCATAGACCTCTGTCGCAGTCAATTACGGCTGCTAATCTGTATGCAATGGAGAGTAAATATTTCATTACTTTTTCAAATAAACAGTTGGTCTGAGCCCATGAAGTGTCATCTATCCTGTGAAAGGAGCGGTGACGTTCACATTCAATTACACCATAAAACCGCCAAGCTTCTGAAGTGGAGTTTTTGTGCTGAGAGCTCACTACTTAAATCATTAGACTTAGTAGCAACATCTTGAGATGAAAAGCTGAGTGGAGAGCCCACCATTTACACTACAGCACCTTTTCTTTGGCCCAAAAATATTCTGTGAGCGCTGCCCCCTGCCTCCCCTTCCTCAATAATGCTCTCTTCCCTCCCTTTATGCCTCAAAGAAAAGTTCACCAGAGTTGGTGTCCATACAGCTCGGCAGAGAGACAAAACACTGTTTTCTCCGCCACATGCTAACTAGTGTTGTGTGAGATTAGCAGATGAAATAATGCAAGGAGTGGGGAGGGCAGGAGGGGAGGGGGGCTGGCAGGGGGTTGACAGAGAGATCCCAGAGTCTACTGCTCATTAATCACTGCAGCGTCTTTGACCTTTCATTTGCCAAGGGCGCAAAGAGAGGAGGAGGAGGGTGGCCGCTGCTGCTAACGCTGCCCAGGAATGAAGGAAGGCGAGCTCAAGTGAGAGAAAAGGCTTGAGAAGAAGCAAAAAAGATGACCAAAAGACTGTGTTGCGGTAGAGAGATATGCTGAAGTCCAGAGAAGACGCCACAACACATTCTTAATGAAGAGTGAAATTAATCAGCTTCACGGGCTGTTAGATGAATCAGGCATTTTCCAGCCCCTAGGTGGTATCAGCTGCTCTGCTCCGCTCGCCAGGCCTGATAAAGACCGATAGGCCCCTTGCCCATTTACACATGTTATTAAAAGAATTACAAAGATGTCTGCTCTGCTCCCTCCCTTCACACCAGCCTGGGCTTTGGGAACTGGGTGCTGGAAGTGGCAGGGGGGTGTGACATTAGCATCAGGCATATTTTTAGCGCATGGATGCTCAGCTCTTAGTTAAAAGGTGGGATGGGATCACTAAAGGCAGCCAGGCAGTAGTGGTGGTGGTGGTGGTGGTGGTGGTGGTGAGAAAAGCTTGACACACTGCAGCTATCAGGGAGAAGTGAGCATGTATTTTTATGCATGTGTGAGAGTGAAAGAGAGGAGAGGAAGAGTCAGCGGGAGAAGTTGCAGAGCAGTAAAAGCTGGATTTTGACCCTGCTTTCGAGACTCGAGTTGATTAATATGTAGAACGATGCCTGTTATACATCATTACATCTCTATTGTAACTTGGGAAAAACATTCCTGTAATTAGATAATGAAGTCTCAATGTTTCACAACAAGAGCGCTATAAAAAAAATACTCTGGTCTAAATAATCAAGCTACAAATAAGCATGAGAGAAAATGAAAGATAATGCAGGCTAATCAAGGGAAAATAACGACACTTAAGGAATCAATACAGGGGAAACGAGTGATACAAGTGTAGAATAGTTTAGCATCAAATATGGTGGGCAGTTATTAAAAGACAGTTAAGCTTATTTTTAACCCTAATTGATGTTCAAGGTTAATCTAATCAGACCAATTGTACCTCTGAAGAGACTGCTCCAATTTAATTGGCTATTTTTATTGCCTCAGCGAGATTTTAATTGAAACCAAAGGGGATCTAACAACAACTGTGACATGTTGATGTCTGGGGGATAGTTATAAATATGTGACAAAATATGTGCATTATTAATGTGATTTCTTAATGCATTATTGTAATGTGTCCCCAGAAACACAGAGATATTACTTTACGCAACAAGGGGGAGGATCATTTCATCCCGAATATGTCAACAAAATAATACAAAGACATTTTCCTCTGACTCCAGGCAAATCTACAGATTTGAATCATTACCATTCCAAAGAAAAATTTGAATTTGTCAAAAAGAAAAGCTAGAGGTTATGCATAGTGCCACAGACACTGTAGAGGCACACATCTACCCTACAATGCACATCTTGAGACTGTTGAGAAAGCTGGCCATCATCAAGTTTGTACAAGTGTTAACTCAGCTGGCAGCACACTGAAGCTTTTTTTCTTGATTTCAAGTGATTCGAGAATAGTGTGACTGTCTACACTGGAAAAGCGATGAGACCGTAAAACGAAGTGTCATTGATTCAAAAGAAGAGATTACATTGTGTCTGACACAGGCGCGAACATTAGCATGAGACTCCTGGATCAAATTCTGCGCGGTAGCTGTAGCCATTGATGATATCGATCAGAATCATGGCTACTACGACTGTTCTTGGGCCATCACTTGGCACTTAAGAAATGTGCTCTTCATAGAGATTTGCAGAAATCTTCTCTTATATGAATGTCCCTTCATTTTTTCCCCATTTGGCGGAACTGTGATATTAGAGGTAAAAGGCTTATTAATTGCATGCCTGCTTCCTGCTGACAGATCCACTGAGAATTTAGTGGCACACAGGATTCAGCACTAGTAGAGTGTTGTTATTTGTCCTCTAAGAGATGACAGTTACTCTTTACCACTGCTTTAAATATCAGACCTATTTCAGGACCTGAAATGACAGAGGTTAAGATAAGGAAAGATAAAGGGAGAGGCAAATAGGGAGACTTAGATACAGAGTGAGAAAATATAAAAATGTAGAATTGCTCCATCCTCTGCGGATGAAAAGAAAGTACAACGGGGCCCATGGTCCCACAGAAAGAGTGGAAAACACCACCTACTCAAGCCTGACATCTGTATAAAAACAAAAATAATCTGCTGTCAGCAGAATGTTCAATGACTCCTATCACCCGGGAGTTGATAAAGACTCTGGCCGCTGTAAGGATTGGGCTGTTATGTGAGGGGCTCAGTGGATCGGAATGCATGCTAATTGCCATCAGAAATATGTGGTGAGCCTTACAATTTCTGGCATTGCTCCGCACCTTGGCGAAGGACATGCCAGAAGGGTTCTAGCAAAACAAAGATTAATGAACAGTGTTGAATCGCTGTAATGCCATGTCAACAGTACCATACATTTCATTACAGAGGTCACCAGTGCTTCTGTGTTAATGCCATGCGAAAATTTTTCACAGCACAAGTCTTAGTCCCTTCAACAAGCTGAAAGCAGGAGATAAACATTTTACTTGTTGGATGATATTATACTGTTGACGAGATTACACGGATCCATTTACACTGGCCAAATGCACATTTACTCAGCCAAAGGTATAAAGAAAGGGTGTTGAAAATGGAAAAGTTCACGGCATTAACACAGTGACAGCAGAAAAATAAATTCAACGTGTCAGTATAATCCAGTGTGTCAGTAAGACCTGATGCTCTAAACAGGAGCAAACTCCCCTTTTAAATAATTGATATTTTCTGATTAAATGTGGCAGTTTGGAGATAATGAATTCTTTATAGTGTGCCTTGAGCAACTCAACAGCTTTGCCCTGCATGACAGCTTTATGGGGCGTCTTTTTGCCCAAATTTTGAAAGTTTAACCTATGTAGATCAATGTGCTTCCTTAAAAGAGTTTAATAAATTAAAGTGCAGGGGTTTTTTTTTTCCTCAGCGAGCAGAAAAAGCTGATGAGACAGGTTTAGTTTAATCTCAGGCAATAGAAGTCATTAACCATTCTCCCAGGAATTAAAATATAGCTTGCCCTTTTCTTCTCTCACTTATCATTAGCATCACTTTAATCTCCCCGCGTTTCACACTGCTATTTTAATCATTACTTACTGCCTTTTGACAACTGAAGAACATGGCTTCTACCCGCTCAGGCAATATCCTGATTTTAGCTGACAAAATGTAGGACATCATTTAAAAATATCTAAATTTCTTCTTCCTTTTTTATTCTTCTGACTTCCACTCTTCAGACCCCTGAATGTCTGTCTATTTATATCAAAGAAAGCACAAAAGACGAGAGGAGATTGAGTGGACGACATTGAAAATGTAATTTGAGTTAGCTGCAAGGGTAACGAAATGTATAATACAGTTTATTTGCGTCTCTCATGTTATTTTAATGGATGGTGAAGAGCACATATTGCTCTATGTGGGTCATGAAGGGTGTTGGGGGTATATTTGTCTGCCCTTGAATCAATGAACATTTACAACAGCAACCACATACAGTATCTGCAGAGCAGAATATAAATAAAGTATTATGGCCAGTCTTTCAATGACAATGACAGATGTAGGGCAAGCAATTTCTTCAACTTTTGTTTCTTTATTGTTACTGGTAACTGTAAAATTGAACAATAGGAGTGGATCTGGAGCATGATTAATTTGGAAATGATGAAGAAGAAAAAATACAATGGTCTACAGCTGATTGTATTATATTTCTAAATTTGGTATTGTGTGAAATGTGTAGTTTGGGTATTTCACGATCCAAACCAGCACACATAAAAGCATTACTTGTGTCACAGTACAGACAACCCACATAATTCCCATGATTCAGTTTTGGGTTGTTAATTTGAAAACATCGAGTTGATACTGCTGCATGCTTATGCAAATAGAGAAATATTTGTGTCATTACATTTCTATTCACTGATTCAACAGTAATCCATCTAAGCTAGTGTAGTTCTCCCCTAAAATACATGATATTGAACTAATCTGCTTTTCCCTCAGTGACGCAGTACTTCACTGCCTTTTCTAAAACTGTGCCAAGATTAAAGGCATTACCAAAGAACAGAAACCGCAAGTCCTTTAGATTAGTGTTCAATTACTTAATCCTTTAATAGAATTGGAATTTTGTCCAAAACAACAAAGTACCTCAAATGCACATTATTACTGCTGTCAAAAGCAACAAGGAGATTAAGTATAACTGCTACAGGAAGGTTGAAGTACTCAGATTCTGCGCACGTGCATGTGTTTCACAAGTGGGAAAACTAATGTAACGATCATTTAGTAAAACATATGGATGGAATATTGTCCTAATGAGCCACACAAGCGATAGTGGAGCTGGAGACTGAACACGAAGACTGTATCTAAGAACTCTTCTTTACTGACGGATATATAAATATAATCTGCTGTTTTCCTTCCCTTGTCATTGGGTGCACATGAACATGAAACCTAAATTCACCCTCCTCTCCTCACTTCAAACCCCATGCTGCCCTCCCTTTCTACTGCCTCAATTTAAAAATCAACACTGAACTTGTTCTCTAAACGGTTGGAAGCGGTTTATGAACATTTCGACAATAAAATCCCCTCCTCTTACATCAAAAAGAAGCTCGATTCATTTCTGATCTCTATCCAAGTTCAAAGGCTAAGTTAAAGTGATACTTCAAAGAAGCGTGTAATCAAAGACACGCAGCTGTTAAAACAATCTTTTGTTAGTTCATTGTCTTCAAACCAGACTCTTCACAAAATCCCCAAATGAAGGGAAGCAGAATCAAATAAGTTGCATTCAATCATTCTGAGTGGGAGGCTTTGGTGTCATGCTAGAATAAATGCAACACTAAAGATTTACTACTATTTACAGCAGCTGAAGCAGTACAATAATGGTGGTATCCTGCCGCAGGAAAAACTGCCATGGTCCTCTTAAATATGCCAAGGGCTTGAGGCACTGTAAAATATGCTCTAGACAAAAGTGAGGCCTTTTGACAAATTAAGCACCAAGTTACGAAGGCTGCATTGTTATATTTGATGTTGTATCCTTGCCTATCTACTGCGAGGCTCTGTGGCTCTGTGTAAGTAGTATAATGTCCTATCAGTCTTTCCTCTGTGGCCTGCTGCACTGTGTCATTTGATTTCCTCCACAAGGGCAAGCTGCGGCTGAATTAACAAGTCCCTATCACTACTTGATGCCATAGAAATTTTAATGTTAGACCATCCAAAAGGAGGTATGCGGTACGGTGGGGGAAAGGGGGAGAAAAAAAGGAGCTTTGCCAGTCCACTGGCTTGGCTTAATTTTTTAATATGTGTTAGCACCTTGCCTTAATCCGACTCTAATGTACATCGTCAGGGGTTACTGTTGAGATAGAGAAAGGGGCTGTCAATCAAGGCTTGGTCAAATTATACCCAGACTCCATTAGGTTTAAAATAGAGCGATGAGGTCTAGCGTGAGTCAATCAAATCATTTAAGGATGGCTGTTACAGTTATTACGTTCTACTTGTTATGGAACCTGCTCTTACGTTTATTGCCATCACTGGCGAGTGAAAGTGAACGATCACCGGATTGCACCTGTTGTTTTCCTGTTAAAACGGTATTGTAAATTTTCCTGGAACTCTGCTGTATATTGTCTCTCATGCAGAGAAACAGAGACACTGCACTTGCAAGCCATCTGTCTCTCACAAACATTCAGAGAACATATTCTAAGTATTATAATACAAAATGAGTCGTTGGGGTTTTTTCATAACAGCACTTGGTTAGATAGTGGCTCATGAGAAAAATATAGTCAGTTTAAAAATTGAGTGAGATGGGAAATCTTAAAATCCCTATATTTAAAAAATAAATTGATAAATAATAATGACTTTAAAAAACTTAAAAATATGAAGTAATAATATATCAAAGTATTAGGTGTAGGTGTGGTTATACTAACCTGTACATCAGAGGAGCCAAACAGGGACACAGCAGCGCACCACATGGAAAAGAAGCAAGAGGAAAAAGTCAGTAAAATAAACCAATTTTTGGGAGAGTATAACATATCAACTGTATTTTACTAAATGAACGAGAGGAACCATAATGTGTTTCATCTCAAGAATAAAGTGTTTCATATTGTGCTTTGTTTTTTTGGGCAGAACTCCTTAGATGAGTGTAATTGCCAAATGAGACAAAGCAGATGCATCTGTTCTCCTAGGCCTCCACAATTTCTTTGGAAGGGAAATCTGTAAGTGAATACCAGTCCAAGTGACAATATGCGTAAAATGAGAATATTGTCGTGAAACATTTTCATTTGGACTGTTTGTAAACATGACACGAGCTGAATAACTGCCAGGCAGCTCTTAACAGCCACATTTCCAACTAACAGAAAAGTAGGGGAAAGACAAATTGCCAAAAATGACATTATCATTTCCGTATATGTCACAAGGCAAGTAGATCTATGTCAACCATTGAGAAAGAAAGTGCGTGAACCTGCCTGGGTGTGTGTGTGTGTGTGTGTGTGTGTGTGTGAGAGAGAGAGTGTGTGTGTCTCTGTGTCTGTGTCTCTGTGTGTGTATCTTTGTGTGTCTGACCTGCTCCATCTGGAGGATTCGAGCACTCAGGGGCTGTCACACAATAGGGAGACGAAAGCCCGCTGAAGGATAACAAATGACTTCATGGCAAAACAGCCATTGAAATTCTTTCAGTATGTGGCATTAAAAACAACTGAACAAATAGAGATAAGAAGGTGGGTAGGATTTGAAATGAGATTTTTTTTTTTCGCTCTCCCCTCTCCCTTCCTCTTTCCCTCAGCTTAAAAGCTAAACAAAACAAATGGAGCTTATTACTGCAGATTACCTTACACTGGACAGATTCACCGCATGAGGCCTAGTGTAAACAATGTCTTTCTCTCCGTGTACTAACTATGTGCCATTTATAACAGTGAGCAATCATATCCACAGTGCCCATAGATAAAGCAAAATATATTCTGGCCAGCAGTTTAAAAATATAATTGTTTAAGGGGCTGTTTCCATGTGGGTTACCATAGCAAACACTGATAAACCAATTAGAGTCTGTTATATTACTGCTTATATTACCTCTGCATAAACAGCGGCTGTCATAGGAGACTGACTGGGTGTCATGAGCCAAGGGAAAAGCTGAGACCTGCATCCCTCTTACAGTGTTGCTCCAGGGGTGCCGAGACACGATGTTAACACAGCCAAGGCCCAAACAGTCTTTTCCATTTCCATTTACTATTTCATTTTTTTGTGTGTGAATAACAATAAATGTACTGTATAATTGTCCTTTCGACTAGTATAATAATAACTTTTCTTGTGTCTATATCCAAGTTTCCATTCAAATTGAGCCGAGTTTAAAAAAAATAATCCGGAAAATCGTCAAGAGATAATGCAAAGATAATTTGTTATTCTGTTATATGAATATTAGGAGGTGGGCACCACAAAATCACAGCGAGTGGCGCTAATTTTCCAGTCAGGTGTCATTAAACCACTGCAGAAGAAGAGGGTACAATGACATGATGTAATTAAAAGGGGAAAAAACAATATGCAAAACATGATGGAAATGTCCATTTCTGTTTTTTAGTTACTTATCACTACAGATCCATCTGATGTACTTTTCAGTCACAATTTTTCATCTCTACAGTTGAGCGTAAGATTTGGTGGACGTTTTAAATATAAGGCTTCATGTACGTCATGATTACTTCACTAAGTCTACTTCCATTGCATTTTATCAAATTTTGTATTTTATCAATACATCAACTGTTTACTGATGTTTCTATTGCTTTCTTTTTGGTTTTGCAAAAATGCACACAAAACAGTCGGATGAAAACACACTTCCATATAAAGTACTGCCATCTTTTCTAGAGAAGGACGAATCATTTCCTTTACATTTCTCCTATTAAAAAGTATTTTTCTATACAATGGGCAAATGAGTGGATTTTAACAGAAGCTTGATTCACATTAGGTTAAGGAGGAAACAAACACAGCTATTGCAAAGAAACAACCTGCCCAAAATTTATCATGCGACCTAGTCGGCCTAACAATCAGGCGTAAAAGAGAACAAAAGCCCATTCCAAATAAATTCCCACTGTATTTGTGCTGGGATTTGATTTACTGGCCTGTGGGGAGGCACCATTTGGTAGCACAAGAAGAGGCGGGGAGAGGTAGGTGGTGTCTGAGACGAGTGTGTGTGTGTGTGTGTATGTGTGTGTGTGTGTGTGTGTGTGTGTGTGTGTGTGTGTGTGTGTGTACACGTATGTGTGTGTTTGTGTGTATGTGTGTGAGGGGGCTGGGCACCAGGGGATGGTGGGTAGGGGGGTGCTCATGTGCCAGAAGTGTTTATTGTGTCATGGTGATTTATTGAGTGAGCTTCATTTCACTGAATGTTCTCAGATATTTATTTCCCTAAAGGCCCCACAAAGATATGAACAGGCCTGCATCCACATATGTCATCATTGCCCATTTTACAGCGTCAGGAGATTTCTCTCAAACTAAGAGAGGGAAGAAAAAGAGAGAGGAAAAGAAACAGCTAGTGGCGATCAGGGCACCTCTCCATCAAAGCCCTGTAAACAATGGTACCTCAGCAACACAGAAATGGCATTTTGGAATATGGCTGATGACTTTTCAGCGTTCATCCTTCCTCCTTTCTGCACCCTTTCCTGCCAAATACATACTTACTGAACATACATAATTTAAATCAAGACTTTGAAGCTCCACTCAGGGAGACTGGTTCAATGTTAAAGAACTCATTTAAGCTTCAAGTTTTTATTGAATTACTGTTTTTGCTCTTTAAGCAGCACTTTGAGTTTCACTAAAGACTTGGAGCTTTAATATCAGCAAAGAATCAAGGACAAATCCATCCCCAATAAAAGAAAAAAAAACTACAGTCTGAGGATGCTGTGACATCATAGATAGAGACGTCAGAGTCTATAATTTACAGTTAGCAGTCCCTTAAATTCTGCACGTTTGGCAAGCGTTGGTCGACAAAGAAAATTGTGCTTATTATCAGTAATTTAGCTTTTAATATATTTTATTTTATAACTGAAGTATGATAAGAAAAAAAATGTGTATATTTTGTTGTGAAGAATGAGGAGAATCTTAAATACTGTTATTGCAAAACTTCTCTATGCATAACTCTAATATATATACCGCAGACCTGAAAAATGAACATGTGTTTTCCAAGCAGATGTGTGATTGATTTGAAGCGTAAGTCAAAGATGGAATTAGTCAGTGTCGGGTTTGGCAGTAGAATGCACATATGTTCATTGTAAAGTCTGATTTTAACATATGATGACTTGATGAATGAGGGTCAACTGTATCTTCCCAGTGGTTAAAAAAAAAAAGACAGTGTACACACAGCCTGTTTTCTTTTATTGGCTTTAAGAATCATGACAGGCATTTTATTTTTTCATTTTTTTTACTTGAATGCAGTTTTACCTTTTTTTCCTCCAAGAGTCCAAGGAGTGTTATGGCAAAGTACTATCTGGCTGATTCTTATTCTGTGGGGGTAGAGAGTGGGTGAGGCAGCCAGATGGTAGGAGTCTTTGATTCTCCAGATGGCTGTTCTGTGTGGTGCTCAGTGACACTGGGCAGGCTCATTGACATGCTGCCTCCCTCCCCTCCATCTCCTCGCCTCCTCTTCCTTCACCTCCTCCTCCAACATAGTCACTGTTACGAAGATGGATACAAGCCCCCTGGCCTCTAGCTGCAGATCTTGAGAGGATGGGATGGGACTTTCCACTTAGCCCACCAAAGAAAATGTCAATGTTTGGGATCATATTGATGACACCCATTTGCTACTGTCAAATCTACCTAAATTGTCTATGGGAGGTGACTGCTATTGAAACGAGAGTGATTTGAGGGATGAGCAAGCACTAATCTTAGGTCAGCTGCAGCATGTCTACACGGTAAGTTTTCTATTAGGCTATAAAGTACAGCTCTCAGCTCTGGATATCTTCAATCTCATATAGTAGCATGTCAAAGAACATATGTTCCGTGCCTGTTTATTAAAAATTCTGAGAGACCTGTTTGGCGTTTGCGATCTGTAACACTTTGTTTGGTTATGTAGCACTGCATAATAAACTTTTATAGTTTTATATAGATTACCACACAGACTACCACATTATTATTATAAGACCATTTTTTCAGTGTATATAAATTATTATATCAGGCATTGTATGCTGACAGAGAGAAAATTCATCATCTTGACCCTTATCATTATTTTTATGGGAGAGGGAAAACACAACATAGCCATGCTCACTGCTGGAAATGAATCCACATTCATGCACATCTAAATTAGCCAGTTAAGAAAATCTTGGCCTAATTTGAATTGGACCAGTTAAGACCGTGTTTCTGCAGATCAGCCAAGCTCTGGCATTAAACGCTCCCTGCCTTTATTCCCTGACCCCTGGTGTACCTCTCCTTTTGGGGTCATATCATCATTACCATAGTGCAAGCTCAGAGGCTGTGTTTCTGTGTGCCTTAATTAATGTGTGTTTATAGGGGGCCACAGGAGTGAGTGCACTTAATGAAACATTGCTACGGTAGCCTCCGGGGTCCAGAAGAGACAGCTTCTCTATTGTGCTGCTGATTCTTACAGGCTGTAAACACATAATTGATCTGAGGAGCATATTTCACTGCACATTCTAGGGAAATCCTTTTCGAATTGGGACCGTTCGTGATTACTTTTTAACGTCTCTTTAAGGGGGTTGAAAAAAAATCATCACTGTCTGGTGTCTGTTTATTTGTGCAAAGCAAGGGTTAATTAACGATAACACAAACTGAAAGCAAAACTAAAAAAGTAAGGGATTCATAGAGAAAGAAGAAAGAATGTGGGTATCCTTCAAAGTGCACGTGAGTGTGGTTATGATAATACCACTGAAAATGATCCCTAATTGTTGTGATGTCACGTCTGGGAGTCTGGGGGGGGTGGGGGGTGGGGGGGGTTGGTGCTATAAAAAGGCCTGGAGGTCCCTCTCCTGTGGTGGATTGCTTTCCTCTAGCAAAGAGTGAGTGAGTGTGTGTGTGTATGTGTGTGTTTGTGGGAGTCTGCGTGCGTGTGCCCGTGTGTGCACTCGGGCCGATGACAGAGGCCATGGCCTCCACACCCGGGGGACCGCCAATGAGAAAGAAGCATTTCCTCTAACATTCCATGGGTCACAAAAACAATTTGCCCAGAGAAAAGTGGCTAAACAGCCGCAATGCTACTCAGTGGAGCTAAGGGGAAAAAGCTAAAACTGACTGCCAGGTTTTCTCCCACTTTAATGGGAAGAAACTGTGTGCAATACCTTACAATTAAGCAGACAAAACATGACAGCATTTAAAAATATTATTCTGCTAGCTCAACAGCCCTGTATAATTAATAAGTTTGCAGTGTGTGTTTCTTAGACTGTTCTGCATTGGAAGAAACAAATTCATTTTTCACGCTTCAATTGCTTTGTGATTACTGTTAATCGAGAACACAGAATGATTCCCTACTTCATTACCCTGTACACATACCATGTCTGCTGCAAAAATGCAACTACGTGACTAACCCCCTCTTAAGTGTCCCCATCCCAGCAATTCCTATTCTAAATATGTCCACTTCAGTTGGTCATATTATCTAAACATAAACAGAAGACGATCAGCAGCTCTGTGTCTCTCTCTCTCTCTCTCTCTCTCTGTCTCACTCTCTCACTCTCTCTCACACACACACACACACACACACACACACGATTATCTTCTGTCCTTTAATCAGCACTGAGTTGGGACCCCCAAAGAACTTCCATGATGACATAACATTGGGTCAAGTAAAAACCCAGAGTAGATATGTCAGGCTAAGCCTACTACACATAAGCCATAGCTGATAGAGACACTCAGCCTGAATGCTGCTGCTGGAGCACACAGACACCACTTTCTCTTTCCTTTCACACAACCCACATGGGCTGACTTCTGGGACAGCTACAGAGAACAGAGCGGACATTCCTCAAAATACCCCCAATCTAGGACAAGTGAAAAACAGACAATGACAAGTGGCTGGTGCAGTGTTACCAAGACAGTAATCTGAGGACAGAAAAAAAAAACTTTTTCAAATGGCTGTGAGGTTTGGCCATATTAAATTGCTGTGTTGTGGGATGCCATGCTTTTAGAGAAACAGCACAGGTTGGCTTATCCCTTTCACTCATCCAGATAAAAGTTGGCGAGAGTGTGAAGTGCAGCTCTCTCGCTGGCTAAGTATGAAAATGTGTTTAGCGGCAGTCTTAAGAGGAGTTGATTGGGGGTGCAGGATTCTCCCTGAACACAGTGCAATCCCTGGGAGAGTGAGGCCAGGTAGTTAATAGGGGTCAGAGCCAGGGCTGAAGTGTAAATTGGCAGGGGTGCATCAATTAGAGGGTGGCAGAGGCTAGGATAAGGAGAGGAGAGATAGCTATATGGAGCAGGAGACAAGCATATAATCTTTATCACCACTGTGAGATGCAGCAGGAGGTTTGTCCAAAGGAAAAAAAAACAGAAAAGCTAAAATATTGCACAAATTAATAAGACAAAGCACTGGTTTTATATTCGTGTCTAGAATGAGATTCGAGTAATCACTGTATCGCAAAGACTAGCTTGTCAAGCTTAGCATGTCAAAGTGGATACATTGTGCTTAGTTGTGTATCATGTTTCTCTCTCTAACAAAATACAAATGTGCCTTTTCTACTTCTTGAGTGTCTTCCTTTATTTGCATGAAAGGTATGGGAGCAATCACAGAGCCCACCTGGATACAGAAGAAGCACTTCAAGATATGTAGAATATCACAGGCACGCAGGAGAAAATAACTTAAGTAGGCTCTTTTTCTCTGGTACAAGACAACTGAACGGATCTGTTTGTGTGCCTATGTACTATGTCCAAGTGTGTGCCAGTGTGCCCTCTTGTCGGCTAACATGGGTGTCCTTGTGTGTATGTGCAGGAGTTATTCAAAAGGGGAGATATATGATTATATTGTGTTCACCTATCCAAGTGATCCAAGTGATTTGAACATTGAGCATTGGAGCAGACGGGCACTACGGAGCTTACATTTGCAATCTTATACCATTTAAGTGTATATTGGAAAAAAAGACAATCTCGCTTATTGAACACATTCACCCTGGAGGGCAAACTGCTACGGTAATGAACACCACACTCTCAGAGAATTACAGTGTCCTTTATCCTGCTGTAGTGGAGGATGAAAAAGGATCTGGCTGACACGAACACAGACACGCACACACACACACACACACACACACACACACACACAGTAACGAGAGAGAAAAGAGAAGAAAAGTAGAGGAGAGGGAAAGAGAGCAAACACACATTTCAAGACCCCATAAACCTGTAAACAAAATCTGTGGAGCAGATAAATTATAAACGCCACAATGCAATTAAAGCCAAATTCAATTTGAACACACACTGTCCATCTGTCACGGTGAAACAAAAGCCGAGAAGCTCCATTATTACCAAATCTCTGCTCCTGTTAATTTGCTTGCTGGGAGATTTTTAGTTTCTAGGAGCGGGCCGTACTTAAATGCCAGGGTTGCTCACTCAGGGTTATGTCCTCTGAAAACAGCCTCCAGATGCTCTCAATCAGCCTTCATCAAACTGCCACCTCTTTTCTCCAATAAGAATATTTTTCTTTTTTCACCCGGATCTTAATGAGTTTTTTTTTGTTCAACGATAATACGGTGAATAAAGGATACCTCTGGAGAGTGGTACCGTAGTCTGCATTCCCCAGCATTTGCTAATGGTGCAGCAGAAAAAAAAAACACAAAAAATAACAGACGGAAAAGCATCACATCTAAATAAGAATTTGTACTGGAGTATGCTCTTTTGATCACATCAGCATGTCTTACAGAGGATGACTAAAAGCCCCTCTAACAGGTGAGAAAATAACAGCTGATACAGTCACAGTGTGCATCTAAGATCTTTAGTCAAGCTCTGGTGAATCATTGTGTACGCTTCCTTGGTCCTGGTGAAATAGAAGCGATCCTCTTCCTAATCCTGTTTGGCCACTTTAGAATAGGAGATAGAGATCTGTGCCCCAGAATCTGAGAGTGGGGTTCAAGGGACTGAGCTTTCGCTGCTTTAAGCCAGCGGGAGGAAAAAAATAAACTATCATCTTCAAAGGTGGAAGAGTGTGTCAATTTAAAATCAGAAATGTATCTGGCATCTTTATGCCTCTTAAACTACAATACATCTTGGCTGATTAAAGCACATCAAAGACGGCTCATTCATTCCTCAGAGCAATGAGGGGAGATTTTAATTGCAAAATGTTAAACCTCACAATTAAAGGCTTTGTGCTGCTCAGAACTAACCCAAACACAACCATTAAGGACAGCATACAAATTAGGCTCAACACGAATGAGACTGAGGGACAAGGGTGGTACTAACAAGTGCGTTGCAAAATGATAATCTTTCATCAGACCCATCGCAAGGCACCGTCAACGCTATTAGAGACTGAGGATACAGCAGGAGATGGGCTTTTCATGATCTCTCCTTTATCTGTGACATTTTCTCTCAAAGCTGCTAACAAGGGCAGAAAATCATTTTTCTTAGACAAACACATTTTGGCTGTAGACAGATAAAAACAACCAAGAACAAGGAAGCATTAAAATAATTTGCAGATATAGGGTTGTGCATGCAAACACAGACGCACGCACGCGCACGCACACGCACAGGCACACACACACACACACACACACACACACACACACACACACACACACACACACACACACACACACACACACACACACACACACACACACACACACACACACACACACACACACACACACACACACACACAAGCCATTGAGGTGTCAGAAAGGGCTGTGCCTGCCATGATAAGAGGCTGACAATGATACTGTACAGCTATTAGGCTACAAATAGCCTGCCAATGCAAACAGTTGTCAGGCCAGCCCATTGTCAGGCTCTGGATTTACAGTGAAGCCCAAAGAATTTAGTCAATTGCACTTTTGTAGTTTCCTGTGTTTCCACAACCTATTCACTATATTGTTTTCCATAGAAAGACTGGAACATTAATAAAGAAAAATAAACATATTGGAAAGATGTGACAGTAAGTGAACAGATAAAGCGTGCAGTTACCTTGCGCACACACAATGCACACACATGCCTAACAAGCACAGATCCCCTTTTACAACCCCTCAGAGTAACAACCGCGTCTAATTAAAATTCACATTTCAACCAAAAAGGGAAAACAAGCCATCTTTGAACAATCCCGTCCGTCCTCGCCCTGGTCATGAATTACAGATAAACATTGTGATACACCGAGAGTAGTGCCACATTAATTAAAAGCCGTGATAGACGCTGCTTCCATCTAACAGACCTATCAGGAATTAAATTTGTATCAGCGGCAGAAAGAGCAGTTGAGGGGTCCCTCAGGGGGATTAATGAAACAGACTTTCATAGAGGAGTCATCAGAGCCCTGGGCTGAGGGGAGGAGGCAGGGAAGAAAGGGCCAGCAGCAGGATGTCATGTGTGGGACCGTCGCGTCACTGACCTCTCATTTCATACTTTAATAAAGTCGCACCCAGGTGTCCTTGATGCCTTCCAGTCGCCTGGGGCTCTGGGAAAAGCTAAACAGGAGGCAGCCATAACATAATTCTGAATGCTCACCCCTCCCTTTCTGTGTTCCCTTTGTGGTGTTATGTTATACATCCATGGGCATGCACACACAAGCACTCCTGGAAGTGCACACACTGCCGCAGACACTTATGACACACTATGAAGTGCTTTGTGTTACCTAGATTGTACTGATTTTAGGTCTGAAACGATGCTTTGGTTGAGAAACAGGGCTGTTTCTTCATTGTAGTATTTAACTAGTATTCAACTTGTGCAATAGAAAGTTACAGTGTTACATCAATTCTGCAGAACAAGCCACACATTTGGAACAGCGTTTGCCATGTCACTTCAGCTTCATGATTTACTATCATGTGCAGTTGGTTACAGGAAATTGGAACAGCGCTGACTTGCTTTTGAATTGTGGTCGAGACAGTTTTCTGTTGAAAACAGAAGCAGATTATCTCGATGAGAAGGCAGCAGATTTAGAGATGTACAGTATGCAATATGTTATCACAACACAGTCAGCCCAGACAGCTGCTATCTGTCATAAACTCTGGCTATTGTTGGCCACACTACACAGCAACATGTGACCTAATCTAGATGAGCAGCCACTGAGCAAATACAGAGTGGAATGGTGTCATTTTTAATAAAGCTGTTTTATGGACTCCAGTCAACAGAGCCAGAGGAACAGGCTGAAACTTCCTTGTGCAAATGATATGGCAGTAGGAGTTTCATAACTTCCTCTGCTCAGACAAGCCTGTGGCAAGTCTCCTAACAGAGCACAGTGCAGTAGTCGGAGAGAGAGAGAGACATAAAAAAAAAAAATAACCTCAGCCTTATCAAGATTTTACAGAGACATTTCTTTAATTAGTTTTAATATTTCTTGTTTAGATAATGTCAGCCAATTGACAATTGGGTCCCCAAACGGAACAGGAGGGGGGGAACTCTGCACTACTCTGATACAGAGAAAATGGCTGATTGAAAAGATTGCTTACTTCATTTCGATTTAAACGCATATGCATATTTTGGACAGGAGTCAAATACCTTTGCATGCACAAACTTTCAGAGGTGTTCTTATCGCTAATGTCTAAATGGTATCACACTATAGTATTTGTTAAATTCACAGGTATACTGTTGAAGAAAGAACGCTATCTCCGAAACATTAATTGTGCAAACACACTCACAACAGCTTTGTGCTTTCCTAGTGTTGTGTGCTCTATTTGCTGCCTGGGAGGTGATGTGGATGTGAAGAATTCTCACTGGTGACGGCGTGGTGATGGAAAAATAATTAGCGTTGCTGAGGAAAAGTTTCCTCTCTCTGAGATCTCAGACAAACATGCTGGGCCTCAACCCCAAAACAATGTTGATCAAAGCACGTAAACATCTGGAGCGATGAGACTCCTGCCTTCGGAACAAAGACGTCTATCTATATTTTTCCAAGATTACAACTAAAGATAACCAAACTGTGCGCATGAGGGAGCACTTGGAAAACTAAAGGTTTAGAGTGTGATACTGTAGCCTACCTGCATATCCCCCCCACCTGTCTCGCCTTTAATCTTTGTATTTTCACAATCCTCACTCCCACATTAACACATTCTCAGGCTTTTGTACTCATGTCGCCTCTCCCTAACCACGTATCTCTGTCCCCCCCCCTCGCCCTTCTTTCCTGCACACACCTTTTCTCTTCACCGGGCAGCAGGTGTTGAGTGGTTGTGTTTACTCCCCCCGCCTCCTTCCCTCCCTTCCCTCTCACTAAGGCTCTCTTTCCCTTTCTCTCTCTGTCTTACTATGTGTGTGTCTCTCTCTCTCTCTTTGGCAGCTGGTAGGAGGAGGGAGGACGCTATAACAGCTGCACATGAGGGCGGGTGGAAAAAAAAGCGCACAAGGCAAACAGCTCCAATCCCCTCAGGGTTGTCAACTCCAATCCCTCCAACCTCTGGCGTTTTTTAACCAGGCAAACAGAGGGAAAACTGTTGCAGTTGGAAGACATCAGGGTCCCCCTTCCATTAGCCCTACCAGGTGATCTAAGCCACCGCGAGCAGAGTTTACGCTCCCAGAGGGTTTCTGTGTGGAGCGGCCTAGTAGCCTGCATGACAAGTATCCACTTAAATCCACTTACTACCATTTAATAATTTTGAGTTTGAAAAACATGTCACTTCCAAATGGAAATATAGCTGGAGGTACTCATCTGCTTGAGAAAAACACAAAACAACGGACAACATCAGCATGCCCCCCCCCCCCCCCCCCTTTTTTTTTTTAGCCCTCTCAAAGTCTGAGCTGTGTGTGTCGTTTTCACAAACAGCATCAAAATACATGAGATCAGCTCTCGAGCTTTGTTTGGCCCTGGCAAGGTTAGGCCAGCCTCATTCCAAATTTCCTGAGGGGGAACAGAGAGAAAAACGATTCCATGCAGATAAATCACTCGCACAGATCAAAAGACAAATCAGTGGCAAAGACAAAAGATGCTGACTTGCAGAGAACAATGGAGACAGGGAGACGTAGGTATCAGAGGAGCCAGCCCTACGATCCCCGGCTCCGCTCAATCAAACCTGCTAACCAGGGTTTGCATACTAGGTCAAACAAACTCTGCTTCTGCAAGAGAGAGAGTGTATTTAAACTCCTCTTGTTGAGCTATATTTGGGGACTGCTGAGCCTCTGACTGTTTAGTTTTGTAGAAGTGCAAATAGGATTGAGTTTCTGGCTTGGCAAACTCATCTTCTTGGTTTGATTTAATAGCCACCCTGAGAGTGGGATATGCCCTGGTTTGAAAAGAAAAATGGGAAGAGAAAGAGAGGGGGTAAACTATTTGATATAGTGCATCCTTGTCTGTGTGGGTAGTTGTGCACACGCACGTCTGTGAGGTTTGATGTATGCCTTCAGCCTAGCTTTCTATAGTTCTGCATCTAAGAAAAGAAGTCCTGTCCCATACAGCCCTTCACGCATCACAGCCCACAGTCTTCTATTAACTTCTTCAATACGAGCAATAAATAAATATATGGAATCCACAACTCTTTATCATCCACTCATCACTTTAGAGAATCGAGGTGTCAGAGGGAAAAGAGCCCTTTGGGAAGTAACGTGTAGGAGACAAGACCCAGCAGCTCCCCTCACCAATATTACCTTTTGATCAAATTGCTTCACAGATATCAGAGGAAGCAACACATCACTTTTACAGCTCTGTTCACTGTTTAAAAAACAATTCTCGCAAAGGGAAGGGTCATTTGAAAAGCACCTTGTGATTTAGCTTTAAAGTGTTTTTTATAATGTAGAGGACTGAATTATGTTCAAAAACACAGTTCACCATGCACCACTGACAGTCATTATTTGATCCCCTCCTCTGAGATCCATGTATGATAACACATCAATTTAGATTAAGGTGATATGAAAGAGAAATGTAAAATAGGTTTCAAGGGGGAGGAGCTGATGGATTTGAGATGAATAAAATGATATTAAAATTAACATGTTGAGCTTAGGCACAGTCACAATTGACCTGTGAAGTGTGCTTAACAAGGAAATATTTTAAACTGAAGCGCTGGGTCCAGATAGGCTATAATAGCTGGCCATAAAATTTGCTGAGATCTTCAAAAAACATTGTTGCGTGTCTTGACATCGAGCTTTATTCAAATGTCGGGGGGAATAAGGAGGCCGATAAGGTCAAAGGATTTACCTAAAAGATTTGGATGGAGGGCTTGAGCCCCCATTCAGGTGTCATAAAAAGAGAAGGAGAAGCATTACAATATAACCGCTAAACCCGAGCTAGGTCAAGCCCTCGACGAAACTAACCCACGTTCCACACTCCGGTCGCTATCTCCAGTCCAAACAAGTGAGATTTGATACGGCTGTTCTGGCCTGGAACAGAGGGAAAAAACAAGCCCACTGCCACAACAAAGACAGGAAATTCAGCATAGATTCCTACTTCTCTCTTTTCTCCTGACTCTCTATACCTAACAATACTGGTAATGGAGAGAGAACAGTGCCCGGGGCTGGCAGAGACACCTGCGACATATTTTCTCCCCCACACCCCCCCGCAACCACCCACCCCCCACACCCTCCCCGCTCTTCCCACCCCCTCGACATTAAAGTCCTTCACAGAAATCAGAATTTAATAAATCACCCCAGAGCCTGACAGAGTTTATCTCCGGGGGTCGCCTCCACTGTGCAGAGACTCACAGACAGACAAAGCCCGGCCCGATAAGATGTGAAATTAAATACAGTTAGCAGTTTCAGACAAAGGAGGGAGAGTGTCACACCGAGCTTTGTACGGCGTAAACGGCTGGCTGCTAGTCGGGGCACATACACACATGCACGCACACGCACACACACACACACACACACACACAAACGCACAAACGCCAGGACAGCGGGGTGATTCATTTCAGGTTTCCTCTCACATTTAGCCTCATTTGCATCATCCACTGTCAACATATCGCCTCTACCAGATATGTTCAAGAGCTTTCATTAGACGTCCAGGGGATGACATCCTTTTTACCCAGATGCACCATTATTAATCACTAGCTCTACTCCTATGTGGACTCATCTCCATCACGGATCAAACGCTATCTGCCTGTGTTTCCTTTCATTCAGCAGACATCCCTGACATCAGCCATCACTACAGCTAAAGGAGACTTATGGGAGTGCGTTGGGGCTCAGACGACCTTATGAATGCGGTACATAAGCATTTAGTACTGAGAGGATATAAATGTGAGGATTTGTTCGACACTGGCAGGATCTGTCAGTGCAAACCTCCGGCAGCCTAGCGCACATACTGAACAACATATCAACTTTAGAGCTCCGTAAAACAATTAGGTAGGTAGGTAGGTATTTTAGAAAATGAAAACATGCAATATGAAATTGCTGCCTGGTGTTATGAAGAAGCATGATTACAATGCTTTCATATTACTATATATTTATAGTATTTTCAATTAGCTGCACTCTCCAATTCACATCAGGGTATGGCCGACCTCAGCTGTTCAAAGCTGATTTTTCCCCTGCTAGGTAGTTAAGAGAAAGCACAGTCAGGTTTCCAGGACGAAGCTGTGCAGGTTGTTTAATAGGCTTAGCCTGGTCGTTGGACCTGACCTTTCCAGTTAACAATACTGAGGCCGATGGGTTTCGGCATGCTCTGGGAACAAAGTGACCAGTGGGTGAAGCCTAATCTTCTCCAACTCCATTCTCTCTGCTGACCAGACGGCCTTCATCCTCAGCCTCTCTGTTTCTCCAACTGATGTCTTCCTGCTGAGACAACAGTGCCAAGGAACTGTCAACAGGCCTGGCCCAGCAGGGCCCTGACTGGGCCTCTTACACAGAGCCCTTCAGGGTCCACAGGCACCGACACTCCATGCTCAGAGTGCGAGTACCGTTTGGTAGAATGTCGAGAATGACAGGAATGCTGGGTGCCATCATGCATCCTGATAACATTCTACATCTAAGAGCATGATTAGAAGTCTCTGTAGTCAGTATGGATGTGATTGAAAAAAATGGACTGAAGTGTATTGTAGGCATGTTACCATGCAGAAGCTTGTTACTTGACATTCACCTTATCCTGAATGTCCCATGTTACACATATAATCATCACAATTGTGTTGTTGCAGTAGCCTGATAATGCAACATGATTATGTGTGTAAATTAAGGCATTAAGAATTCAGAGTACAGTAAGTACAGCTCAGAAACATAAGATTACCTGAGTGCTGTTAATAGAAGTGCAGTGGATTTGAGATCTTTAAGCATCACATCCTGTTCATATAAAGCTTAACCATTCTTTGGTTTATATTTTCAAAGTATGAATTGTGAAAACCTTTCTGGTGGAAAGCATCAATTGAAATTATATTAGCCCATCTAACTTGCAGCAACAGAAAAACAATTGCTATATGAAGGTTCTATTATATGTCAATGACATACATTTGAATGCAAAAGGCAATGCAAAAGTAGTGTAAATGCATGTACACACGCACACACACACACACACACACACACACACACACACAAGCCCCAGGTGATCATGAATGCCCTTATACAAAGTCCATTGCTGTGGCAAGAGAATATCAGATAAATGTATGAAACCAAATGTATTTGTTGCTGCATTACTTTTTAAGTGTTTGATCTGTGCAGGCACTGACAAGGCAGTTCATTATGTTCCAAATTAATTTTTGTTTGGTTTTAGGTTTCCTATGTTCAAATGATGGGCTGTGAAAGGTTGTTCTTTCTTCTCCATGCTAGTAAACTATACAAAGAGGCATTTGATCTATGAAATCCGATCTGTATTTCTAGCATTGTCTCCAGTTCCTACTGTGGCATCTTAAAGGTCAGGAGTGAAAGGCCATTTGATAACTACAGAAAGACCTTTTGGCTTTATTACACTGCCTTTCATCTCCTTTCCTGCGGAGGTTAAAACAAAGCATTGCATCCTTTGAAAAAGAAAGAATAAAATGGATCGCTTTGGAGCCTCAAGCCTCTTTTTTGTCACTGGGAAAAGCCTGGCATCCAGTGTACAAGGACAACTCTTGTGGGATGTGTTTCTGTCTTCTCAGCCACAATTAGCATATGTCCTCTCAACCTTCTAACAAACCTCTCAATGAGACCCTGAAATCCTATTGAGATATTATTACCACTCAAACAGGGCATTACACAAAACATATAAAGTAGGCACACACGCACACGCACGCACACACACACACACACACATACACACATACACACACTCATACAGGTGCACACATGCAAAACCACACGGACGCACACAATCATAGCTCAATGACACAGACTTCCCACTGAATATTCCTTTATTTTTAATGGTAACCTTGGGAGACGGGCTGCACCGGCGCAACACTTAACAGCCACTAGTCTGAGAAAAATGTTTTTGATATGCTTGTGTCATTTAATCATCCACATTCTGCCGAGGCTGTGCAGGACAATTTTGCAGGATATTAACTCCCAACTAAACCCTGGCTTGTATCATTTGTGGGGCCAGTCAAGCAGGAGTCCCAGGAGGAGCAGAGACTTCCTCCTCACAGTCGTAGTAATCTAAGCTTGACTGGGCACACACACACACACACGCACACAGACACACAGCCACACAGAAAACACACAGCTAATAGACAGGTAGAATGAACCATAAAGGAATAAAGAAATCAGGAAATGTACGGCACAAATGAAGCCCTTTACTGACACAACAGTAAAAATATGAGTGTATTTGTGATTTGAGTGATCAGGTAACAACAATAAAACAGCCATTAATTCAGTACAGTAAGTAGTGGTAGCGTGCTGAAGATATATATGTTCACAGACAACGAAATTACTTCCTTTTCTTTTTACTTCAACACCAAAGTTAGAGATTGAAGAGCATTCGTAAAAATGTCACTTTAACGTGATCCATTTGGACAGCTCACATTGCTTAATGGGGTAGGAAATTCATTTTTTCTGCTGTGGAACAGACATAGTGGATGATGTGATTCTATGCAAAATATATGAAGCCATTACTAGAAAAAATGCACGAGTTTCAATAGTTGGAGGGGGGAAAGTGTCTCATTGCACGGAGACTATCCCTATGCTTTACCAGGGAGCGTCTCACACACACACACACATACACACATACACACCTACACACATATACACGCACACACACACACACACACACACACACACACACACACACACACACACACACACACACACACACACACACACACACACACACACACACACACACACACACACACACACACACACACACACACACACACACAATGCAAAAGACAGCAAAGGCAACTGATGAAAACCATTTTTGTTCCATCACAAAGAACTAGGTCACCCTCTCATAATTGTCAATCATGCAATAAATCTCTCTGTGGCACAAATGAATACGGCATTGGAAATGAGACAAAGCTTATTGGCATGCTATGTCAGCTTGACTCAATTCATCCTCCTTTTCACACAAGACCATTCATATGTGAAGTTGTGCAAGGGTGTCTCTCTCTTTTACACTCTCCCTCTCTCTCTCTCTCTCTCTCTCTCTCTCTCTCTCTCTCTCTCTCTCTCTCTCTCTCTCTCTCTCTTTCTCTCTCTCTCCCCCTCTCTCTCGCACTCACACACACATACTCTCTCTCTCACGGAGCAACTCACATACACTTGCATAAGCAAACACACTCACACACTCCTAATGTGAAAGTTACAGAGGGTTAATATATGTGGACACACCATTTCAGCCAAGGGCCGCTTTATTATCGTAACTATGTTTATTTACATAGAACACATGTCTCACTGTATTTTATGCATTACTGTGGAGTTACTGGGAACATACACAAGTAACTGTTCCAACACATTGCTTTCAAGGCATCATCACATGTATGGACGAGTTAAAATCACAGTTACAGTGATTCCTATCACACAAACTTTATTTTTCTGTTTTTCTTACAGCTGACAATAGTCTATGATTTGGATTTGTTATCTTTATGTAGAGGCAAGCCGAAGTCAAGTTGCTAATGCATAAAACAAAAATGAATAGTGTGCTGACTTTTCTACAAACCTCCTAGCATACCAGGTGTACAGGAGTCTGTTTCGTGCTATCTGATTGGCTGGGAGCATTGGCTTGACACAGCACTACAGCTCCATCCACAGAGGTTTGTGTCACGTCTCAGAGGACCCGACTGTCACTCTTTAAGGGGAGGGTAATAATAGCCGGGCGCCACAGCAAGTGGTGGCACAGGCGATTTTAAAGAAACATCAGGGATACGGTGACATTTGAGTCTACTGGAAGAGAAACCCAAGCGCTGCAACCAATAAAGACTCCCACCAATATTCTCACTAGGCTTAGAAGGAGAGACAGAAACAGAGAGAGGGGGTGAAAGGCAAAGAGAGATGTCAGTGTTAGATGAAAATGTGTTGACCTGGTGATATTGATACCCCGCTCATAACCTCTACAGGTGTGCAATGCCGTCAGGAAGCAGCTCTGGGTGTGGCTATCTCTATGGATAACAGCCAAAATTGCAGACCTTATCGTTTTACAATACAGAGAACGAGCTGCCTTGTTCACTTTGAAATGCTGACAACTGAAATGATTCTGTATTGACAATAAAGCTACCGTACAGATAAAACATTCATACACAGCACAAGATCTTTCCGTCTTCATCATTTATATTCTATAGCGGGTTTTTTTTGACAAGAGGAACATTTTAATTTGTTACTTTTTTTTTAGTTTCTAATTTAAGAAATATTCAGCTGACATTGACCTTAAGATTAATGACTGGATCTTGATTGAGCAGACTAAGCAAGGTTATAGTGATTTTTTCTATATTTTGAAAGACAGAACTGGAACAATATCCTGATAAGTGTCCAATGCTGTTGCTAGAACCATTCCCTTAGATGTGACCTTTAAATGTATAGAGAACAAACTGTTATTTAGCATTCATGGCACACTGACATTACATTGCACTTATTGTACTAAACATATGTTAGAGTAGAAAGAGGCATGTTACGGGGGCGGGGGGGGGGGGGGGAAATAGGAATGGTATTTTTTCACATTTGCCTTGTTGTCATCATAACTCTTCTCTTGTAATGGTTTAGCTCAATTTCAATTTAAATAATGGATTTACTTCTTAAACCTGAACTGAACATCAGAGTCCTAAGCACCAAAACCAGACACGAGAGAGCAGTTTAGTGTCTAGCCTGCTGGCTCAACAGGAACTCATTTTATGCACATTGTTAGTTATAATTCAATGCAACAAATTGACTGCATAAAGTGTTTCTGGTGTCTAAGTGAATTCAGATTTCACGTAAATAGCTGTGGGGCCTTTTTCTTAGTTTTTCATCAGAAGGTATTGACTGAGCAGATGCTTTGAACCACCATAGAATGTGCTGCTAGTCTCAAGTGTCATTAGCTTCAGGGCTTTTCCAGCTAGCGCCAGGTAAAGATTAGATAACAATCAGCCCTTTAATAGATACTGTTGGAGGCACTGGAGCTGTTTCTGTGCAATGCCGTTCATCTGAAGCTAACAACAGAAGAAGAGAGTGGAGGCCGATGTCATTTCCTCCCTGATTTCTTCTCTGTGATGTACCGCTGAGCCCAGCGAGGAACACGGCTGTTGTTAAATTACATGTAACTGTTTGCTCATACAAGTGTCAATGTACTGTACAGTCTGTCTGTCTGTCTGTGTGTCAAGGCAATTCAAAGTGCTTTACATAGGACCTAAGAAGACAAGATAAGACAACATATAACAGAATTATAGAAATACATATATAAATACATAAATAGGATTTTTAAAGACTAAAACAAAAAAATAGAATAATAAATGTTAAACAGTTGAAAAAAAATCACGGTGGAAGATGTGAAAAGTGTTAAGCTGTGATTTACAAGAACCAAAAGTTGGAGCAAATCTCAAATTTGCATACAAACTAACTGCTGCTTCTCCATGTTTAGTCTTGACTTTGGTGCAGTAAGAAGGACCTGCTCCAGAGTATCTCAGAGGTCTGAACCGTTCATAATGTAGATCATGAATGTATTTTGGCCCAAAACCATTCAGTGCTTTATAAAGCAATAGTTTGTTTTAAAAATCAACTATTTGACGAACAGGATGCCATTGTAAAGATCTGAGCACTAGACTGACTTGGCCTCTCCTGGTCTTAATGAGGATACTAGCAGCTGATACAGCTGCAGAAGTCTGATCGACTATTTAGAGACCTGTAAAGATGGCATTACAGGAGTCAAGCCTACTAAAGATAAACGCATGGACAACTTTTTCTAAATCCTGCTGATCCAGAAATCTTTTTATCCTTTATACATTCTCATCAGTCCAATCATTTATCTGTTGAATGCACGTACTCAGTGCTTGTATGGGATCATTGTCACGTGGTACATAAATATGTGTGTCATCTGCATAGACATGTAAAGATATTTTGCTGTTTTTTCTATAATCTGCACAAGAGGGAACAAATAGATTTCCAGGGTTTATTAAATAGGAATACGCTGCAATATATTGAAGACATTTTGAAAATCAATTTGATATATTTTAATATTTTGGTTATTTTAACAAAAAGGCTTTTGCATGCATCCACTCTGCAATCACCTTCCATTAACACATAAAAGCTAATTATATCATATTAAATTCAGCAGGAGATGTAATTGCATATTTGACAAATATACTCTTTATATAAATAAAGGTGCATATGCGTAGGGTGATTCCTAAGTTTCAGTAAAATAAGTTGTGCTATCATAATATAATATGTATTAATTCACTGAAATTCCCAAACTACAAAGGGCTTTTTGTTGGATGACATTCCTTTCTTAATATACTTCAATTATTAGGAGGAGTCCTTTGTATTGAGTAGAGAGCTCCAAAAACATTGACACTGGAGGAATAACATCTGCATGTTTACTCAGGAGAAGATTCATCCCTGATAGCCTCCACGAAATGAAGAGGGGGAGAAAAAACAAGTGAAGGAAATTTGTGGAATCCCATCTGAGATTGCTTCCCTGATGGATTCCTTTTCCTGTCAGCTCAGACGAGAAATGAAGCCGGGGAAAATTAACTCCTGATACAGCTACGCCGAATTAGACAGAGAGAAGGAAAAAAAACCTACACACTTTTTAAGGATTCCAGCCTTGTCATTTTCAATTTTCTGCTCTTTGGACATGCTTGTATTCAGATTCCCCAACATCTATTCGCCATATCAATCCTAATTAGACAATCTGGGCCCACGAAGGATGGGAGTAGAGTTATTTGCATAATTTAATCATAAATACTCAGTGATACATATTTCCAAATGCATTTGTACAATTATCTTTTCATCCTTGGGGCAAAAGTATTAATATGATTAGGCAATAATTCTTTAAAAAAGGGGGAAAATAGGAAACCAGCAAGTGTGCACTCCTTTTTTAAACTCCAGCTTTGGGCTATATGAAAAATTAATTAATTTCTGAGGAAAATCAATTTCTCTATGTGACCATATTAGACAGAACCAGGCAAGGGCCTGCATTCCTTCTCCAATCAGAAAATCTCATCTGTTCCCTCTAACTTCTGTCAGTAGCATTTAACATCCTGGTACGAGCGTCAGTGTCTTCAGCCATGCTCCCTAAATGTGCTGTAATGTGAAGGAGCCTGTGAGTAAAGACGAGCAAGGGAGCTCTGACTGGGGAAAGAGGAAAAGGGAAAACAGAGTGACCCAAAATCTATTGCTGGCCTGTCAGGTAATCAGTCTCAAGTGTAAAATCATCAGGTTAAATCACTGTTAGCAAATCTAGTTTAATATGCTAGATAAGTCATATTGACAGATAGATTTTAAACAGCTTACATCTGTTGTCTATAAAAAATCAAAGCTAATACCCCCTTATGGTCAGTGGGCATAGTAAAAATAGGTCATTTCAATATGCTGATCAACGTGATACCATTGCATTTGGTAGAGGAATTAATTGGTGATTCAATTGCTGTTGCCAATCCAGTAAAGGCATGCAAATAAGATAGGAGCTTGGACAACTAATGCATCCAACAGGCAAATTAACAATACAGGCTTCTTTGCCATGCAAATAGCCTCTAAATCCACCAATGGCATTAGACAGTGTCAAACAAAGCCTCCTTAACAAGTGAAATCTCGGCTTTCAACTGTATTGGCTCAGCTTCATTGCAAGCTTTTTTAAAAAAAAGATCTTTAAAGAAATGAAGAAAATTAATGTTATTTTTGTTAACTGTGCTAGTCTTTGGGATTTTCTAAAGAAATGGTTTAATTTGCACCTGTTCCAGCTGAATGAATGTCAAGTCAATAAAGCAATTTTGATTTTCAAGGAGACTATTTGTTTGCAAAAAACACCTTGCCGCCATCTGCCAACTGCACAGTTGACTTGAGCACATGTACTGTACCTAATCAAATTTAGCAGAGCCCCACTGAAGGATTAAAACGTAAAAAAGAGAAAGAGAGACAGACAGAACTTAAAATGTTTTTTCCCTTCATAAAGAAACAATATGAGGGCCAATTTGACTTTCAAGAAAGTACTTGAATAGATTTGGATTTTAAACAGCTTTGTATACCCCTACTACCCCCCCCCCCACCCCCCACCCCCTACCTCTCTCTCGCCCTCTCTCTCTCCCTCTCTCTCTCTCTCTCTCCCTCTCCCTCTCTCTCTCTGTCTCTCTCTCTCTCCCTCTCTAATCAGGCATCTGTCACTCTGTTTTTGAAGTTATTATCGCCCAAGCTCCCTCTTGGATGTGGTTGCTGGGTGACGGGTATCTTAGCACCCACTCTGACTGGGAATGATTTGAATGGAATCCAGAAATCTCCCCTGAGTACCTGTAAACACATCCGTGCCTTGTAGAAAACAAATATATTATAAAAGAGCTCAGCAGAGGAGAGGAGGGAGAGAGACAAGCTGGCACCCTCAGTGGCAGCTCACACTGAGCGCTAAACAAAACAATTACTGTCATTTGCAAATATGTGTGTTTAGGCATAAACACTCTTGAAATAGGAACAAGAGAGGTGATAGCTCTCATAACGCTCTCTGTCACATCAGTATCAATTAAATATATCTGTTAAAGAAGAAGTCGTACCACTGTGACCTGTCACACGCAACATTTCAGGGTAAGATCTGTTTGACTGAAACAAGCCGGGGAAAATCTATTTAAGAAGGGCATGTAAGTGAAAAGCCGTCCCATTCCCAGTGGTGGGACATTGTCTGGGGCGTGTGGTTAACCTTCAAGGGTAGACAATGATTGTCAATTAAGTGCTGCATTTCTGCGCCCCAGCATCGGATAGCCTGCCCCCACAAAGCAGACCAATGAGAGATATGCGATATCTCTGCACCGCCCCCCGTGTTATAATAACCTTTCAGAGAGTTCAAGTGTCACGCAGCAATAAGAACCTTTTCCATCCCACCAGGGGGAAAATGAAAAGGAAAACAAGTAGCTGGAACAGAGGGCTCCTGGAGGGCTCCTGGAGGGCCAGAGTCATAATGTAAGAGAGATTACTGAACCTGGATCAGTCCGGGAGCGAGAGTGAACACTGCTAATCTGGCACGAGAGTCCTTAAGAAAATGAAGGGGTCAAGAATGACTATATTCATACTGCCTTCAAAGATGAACAATAATTACTAAAATACCGGGCTGCTTATTAGGCAAAGTACACATAGTTCAAACACTCATGTGAAAGGAATTTTTCATTATGAATTCAATTTTTTTTTGTAATTCATCACCGTAATAAAGAAAAATCCTACTCTGCATTTCTGAACAACACTGTTTTTCATTTAATGTGCTCAAAAAGTGTTATGCTAAAGTAAGCATAGTAGGGAACAATTTGGTTGGAGCTTGTTTGTGTCCACATCAAAACTGAAACAGCGGGATGCAGCGGTGCTCTGTGATGCTATTCACATTCACACTGTGTGCAAAATGAGAGTAGTGTTGTTTTAACACAATAGACCGTGGGAGGGAAAAAAACAGCATGTGAAATAGTAAGACCCATTGTACAAGAGTATTATTCACTTCATTGTTACCACTCTGCCACTGTATAATAAGAGTAGTGACATTGTGGTAAAAGGGCGAGATGAAAAGCTAAACTATCTCAGGCAGCAGGCTGTTGTTGTGCAACCTGAGTGGGTTAGCCGGTGAACTCAGATACTTTTTAACTGACAGTCAGTCGGGGCAAAACGTAACATCGACTTTTGAGAGGGAACTCGTTTTCACCTACAGGGCAACCTGTGTCCTGTTTACTCAGACTGATCATTTTGTCAGCAGCAATTCAATGACAGACAGTGTAAAGCACACATCCCTGCAAATAAAATCAACTCTTACTAAGTAACAGAAGCCTTTTATCCAGCGGATGCCTCACTGTTCCATGATGTAATTCTCCAAATGGGGCAGGCAGGCGGGCAGGCCGGGTGTGAGTGATTGATTTCAGCCGAGCACCGGGAGTACCTGGCTGCTTTCAGAGACAATTACAGTCCTGTCCATGTGCCTGTAATAGCCCACCACTTTAGCGTCATTAAAGCGACGCGAGGCACTGCATTATCCTTTAACCCCATCGCTGGCCATCCCCCCATTGACAACCCGGAGAGTTCAACCACATACTTTGTCACCTGAAGCCCCACGCCAGGCTTGAGGAGAGGATCACCGCACTGTACGTTTTCCTCTATGGGGGGGGTGATCCCTTGACGCTTTATGTAAATGATGCTTGAGCACCAAAGTGCACAGGTGAATTGTTGAGATGGTTGCAAAAGGAATGGAAATATGGAGCTGAAGCATATTTATAAGCTCCAAATATTGTATGTAGATGTGTGAGGCTGACTGTTTGGAAGCAAGCATAAAGAGAGGAGGTACTGTTCTCTTCATGCAATACTAAAAAATAAAATGTAAGCTACAAAACCTTTTTATTTAAATTAACTACATGGGGAAAAAAATTAAATAAAAATGTTTCACTGTAATAATATCCCTCTCTCTACTTCAATATGTTGTGTGACTTATTTCATTTTTTTCATTTTCTGACCAGGCCTAATAGTGCACTTTGCAGATACAGCAGTGCTTTGAGGGTCAAAATGTATTCCATCTCATCATACTTATAGATCCTAATGGCACAAAAAGGTACATAAAAATGATCTGTGTGCATGTGTATTTGAGGGGTTTTGTCACAGGTGTTTTTGATACTAAGCACACATCTAAAAGTCAGAATTAAGTTTAATTGCACAATATCATTCTCTAAAAGGGCTGTATGCTTTTACACTGAAATAAGCAAGTAACTCAAAGTGTTTATTGCTATTCCCCAGTGATGTGAGCCTTTCCATCATATTTGCATTTCCAGCTCATTTCTGGGTAGCGGATCAATATGGAATCAATCATAGTGACAGGTAAGATGGTAAATTTGACCAGGCTGAACCATCCTGTGAGACTGAGCGATACATCAAAGCTGGGAGCAACAGGACAGTAAAAATGGCTTTTAATCAAATATTGATCTTCGCTTAAATCACTCCATATTAAAACATATAAAGCTCAAAATATTTTATTGGGTAATATGGGTTAATGCATTAATTGTCACACGTATGGTTGTTTACCCCACTTACTGTATATTAATTTCCCTGTTTAATATAAATCAAGGACCCCTGATTAAGGTACATTCTCATATGTGTGACAATTATCCCTAGCATTTACAGTGTGGAAGACATGGCTTCATACACTCATACAGGAGAGGTGAGTTTACTGTAACTTCCTTAAAAATGTACTGGCTGTCAATACTGAGAAAACAATTACTCAATAAAAAATTAGCCCATGACAAATCATTCTGTTAATCTGGTTTGTTTAGTTTACTTTCTAAAAATTCTGAGTTATCATGTCTGAAACTGTATTCCCTGTGGCGAGGGCATATAATAAGGTACAACTTGGTTTTCTTTCAGTCTGTTCAATAAAGTTCACCTAAAACTTTCCTTAAATTAAGAGATATTACAGTAAAATGAGACTCATAAAATAAGACTTATTTTCTGTTATTGTCTTTGCAGTGACAGCTCTGCATCTGGAGTTTATTCAACACAATTGTGAAACTCAGCCGCTGTGTAGCCTACATTATCGATTCACTTGTTCTGAGGCAGACAAGCTATCCATCATGGCACAGCTTTGCCCTGCACGTGTTAAAAACTTTCACTAAACTTTTGTCACTGATGTTGCGCGCTGGCCTCTCCCCGTCCAACGGAAAACGGAGCATTTTGCTCGGATGTGTGAAACCCACGTTCACATTTTCACACACGTACCGACAGACGAACAGCTCATTTTTTTTTAAATGCTGGTAATAAGTTAATCACATCACTTGAACCACTCGTTTAATGAGGGGAAAATGTCTCCCCCTTCCTTGCTCCCGCGCCTTTACGCACGGCTGTCAGTAAAGACATTTAAACCAAAATGCCGCACAGTGCTCTCTACTAACCTCGCGTTGGTGCAGTCGTTGTACAGAGTCTCGAAGTCTTTTCTGGAGATGAGTTTACAGCGGTTCACGCCGGGTTGGATGGCGCCGAGCCCTCTGAGGATGCGGACTTGCTCCACATTACACACCACCGGCGTGATCTCCAGCCGCTTCAGCTTAGTGTAGACCGTGTGCAGTCCGCCGACCAGGTGCTTCAGGAACAGGTCGAAAGCCTGAGGAAGGCAGATGAGCTCGCAACCGTCAACGGTGAAAGAGGCCACTTTGGCACCGCGCAACTCGACCATCTTGCACTCATTGTTTTGCGGTATGTTTTCAACAGGCGATGGGGTCGAGTACACGGGTTTGCCGGGGGGTAGAGCCGCGTTCGGGATACCCGGGCTGCTGGTGACGAGGAGCTCAGATCTGAACAGGTTCTGTCCGGGTCCGGATGGGGGTGCCAGGGATGGAGAAGGTGATGAAGTTGTCGACGGCGGGGACGTCGTCGCGGAGGAAGTCGAGATCGGAGGCGGTGGGACCAGAGGAGTTGGTGGGATCAGAGCAGCCGGTACGGCCATGGTCACCTACAGGAGGGGAAGAGAGTAGCCGAAGTTCAAAGTATAAAACCCAGCCTGCCGAGACACCCTTAAATGAAAGAATCCACGAGAGTTTAGCTCCTCAGATAAGTTGGGAACTAAAAAGAGCTGCCGAAAAAAGGCGTGCTGGGTGAGGGTTTTGGGGGGGCCGAGCGGCGGGACAATGATCAAAGATAGGAGGAGGAATGACAGGAGGAAAATGAGCTGAAAAGTGCAGCTCCGCTCTGTGGATGAGTTGTTGTTGTCACACGGTACAGAGAGGGAGGAGCTAGGGGACAGTGGAAGCCTTTGAAGAACAGATAACTGGGCTTGGGCTACACTGAAATGTTTCAGGTCTGTTAGAATTGTTTATTCCACAGAAAGGAGACCCGGTTGTATCCGATAATAATCCTGTACAAATTTGCATGTTTGTTTGTGGCCAAAAAGTCATGCACTTCAAGTCATATCTGACATTTCGGTTAACAGTTATTTCTGGTTTTAACAACACATTAACAGCCACACAGGTTACACCTGCTATTGAGCAGCAGGCAAACCCACTGCACCACAGTGATCTTATTCACTCGAAGCATCACAATGTTTGGAGAAACGTTTGCACTGTTGTTTGATCCTGCAACTGTTCAAACACATAAAAACCTTTGCAAACCTATTTTTTTCCCCCCAAGCATCAAAACTTTAATTCTGATGTCATGTGTGTCACATTTTCTGACTGAGCATGCCAGTGTGAGTCACTGTTCAAGGTACACCCTATGTGAAAAAGGAAAATATGTCTCATTAAATCACTCCTTTATGATTATTGTATTTGCACGGTCAAAGTGGCTTTTTATATGAATTAAGAGCATGACACAAGAGGCAGTGGTTGTTTTTAGGTTTGTTCTGTATGCACACTAAAACAATAAATTACAGTGTATACTGCATGTATATAAAGGAGCAGTTACTCATTGAAGTTTGACTGTAGTCACTAAGCTCCAACAGAAAGCATTGTGAAAGTCATAATATCCTACATGTGCAGTGATTCATGCAGCTTTTCCACTCACCGCCCATTTCAAGTTCAAAGCATAACTATTACTTCATTATGTAAGGACTGAGGTGTGCAGATGACCATGTCAAACAAACTATGGTAATAGTCTTAAACTTGTTAATGAACTCAAATTAGCAGTAGATAAAGAGGCAATACTGTGGATAAGAGAAATCCAAACTTTCTTGTTGCCGGAGCTCATTACATCCAAGAATGGGAGGCGGTGTGTGAACATTTGCAAATACTGAGTCAAAGTATAAAAACATAAATAAATATCAACATTTACATCAACATTCGCTTTTTGGGTGTCCTGCACAGTATTGCAGTGTCATCTTTAACCACTGTACAAATACTGCACAACCTCCGTCCGGACAGAACACCGGCTTGTTCAAAGCATGTACTTTTTTATGATGCTACTGAGTCAAGCTTAACCCAGCAAGAACATGAACTCTCAAACTTTGTCTCAGCCTCAGACAGTACAGGAAAGAAGGATATAAGCAAAGGGGAGGAAGTGCAGCACTGCATGAAGGGGATAGGGGTCGAGTCCACGTAAAATAAGAGCTCATATAGAGTTTACACATGTATTCAATCACTGTGGCACATCATGAATTACCTTTTCTTCCTGCCTTTCTTACCAGATTAATCTGTCAGTGTAAAACAGTGAAGTATGTAAACATGTGGCTGGAGTATCCTATTTTGGACAATTCACAGAGATCGCACTATTAAAAAATAAGACTTAGAAATTTTAGATAGGACCAGTAAAAATACTTTAACTATATGGCAGAAAACTACAAGTGGACTTACTGAACTTTTGAAAGATTAAAGTGTCTTTTCTCTTCCTCAATTTCTTTGCACCCATTAGGTTACATTATATTTCCAAATAACCATCGTGTCTTGAGACACATTCACAAAAGTTTAAGTCACAGCTCTCTTAGTTCTACTTTTGCTTTGCAGTTTTTTTCTATCGAAGGTGTCTATTTGCTTTGTACTGCGCTGTGTACATCAGCACTTACCATGTATTCTCATTAGGTGGAATGAGTGTGAAGCACATCAGGAAGGGTGTTGCTTATCGTAGTGTGCATTCACCTTAATATTCCGTGTACTCATGTTGTCCTGTTGTGTCAGATTAGCTTTAAGATAAGCAGTGTGCCATTTCAAAAATTATCATTCAGGGAAAGAGGTAGCTTGTAGTGTAAAATCAATAGCTGCTTAAAATTCATTGCCAGGCAATCCATTTGCCCTTTATGTTGCTAACCTTTCACTTAAATATGCACCATATTAAGATTTCATTATATACAATGAATGTCACAACAGTTTGCCCACTATTTCTCTTGTTTGCATGGGTTAACTGCAAATCATTGTGCTTGTAATGTCTGAAAAATGACTTTCATTAAAATTATGCAAGAAAAAATATATGAGCCAGAGTAGCCTAATAGGTATTAAAAGGCACCACAGGATATGTATGATGTTTTAGATACAAAGGCCTTTCAACAGACTGGGTGGGCTGCATGAGTCTGACCCCGGTTATGAAAACACAGCGTAAGACAAAAATAAAGACTGTAAACTAGTGCTGTCCATTACACCACGATACTTTGTTGATATAATTCAAATCACCACTGCACGTTGAAATCCTGAGTGGAAACCTATCTTGAAAGAAAACAGCTTACTGAGAAAATTGTTTACTTGTGACAAAAAACACATCATATATGTAAGTAGTAGCGGTTTCAAATTGTCCATACAAAAATAGTTGGAAATAATTATCCTGAATGAAGTTTCCAGTGGGACTGAATACTTGGTCAACTAAGTAACAAACAGTTAACAGAGTTTTCCTAAAAGTGCACAGAAGTACAGTACATGCAGAGGAGATTGCAGTAAACAAATGACTATGTCAAAATGTAATCACCCAGTATGATGTATGGCATCAGGAAAAGTGTTCTAAAATGTATGGATATGGGACAAGACTTGTGTATGATCAATGACACACTATATTGTTTGATGTAATAATTTATTCACCCCATAAAGCTTTGATAAAACAATGTTGAAAAGCAATTTAAATTGAATTCATTTAAATGTCAATTCTCATGGTTAGGATTTTTCTATAATTGGCTATTTAATTAAAATAATTTTCATAGTCATTAATACAGCCAGCAACTTGTAGCGCACTGACGTGTTTTAATTACATGGTATTAACAAAATTGATATGCTTTAGAAAGCATGGTGAATAAGAAATAATTAGACCAATCATACATCATCCTCTTATGGACATTAAGTGTATCACAATATAATTGATGAACTTAAAAAACAAGAGAGATAAATAACTTTAATTGAACAGAGTTGGTGTACAGAGCTTGGAACAAAGAATCATACTCACGATGTATTATATTTCAGAGACAATTCATTATCTCCAACATCACTTAGCTCTCTGTGCCCAGCGCTCTCCTCTAACCTATGATTACATGACATTTGAAAGCAGTGATACTGTGTAGTCTTTTAAAATGTCCTTTTACCTAGTCTGCATTAATCTTCAGACTGCTTTTTCCGCATGGGCAAATAAGGAGAGGGGGTGGGGCACCTCAGACATAAGAATCATTTAGATGCTTGGAATAAAGCACTTATTGATCATGAATATTTGTTTCCCCAAGGTTACGCTGCCTTGACCCCATCTATCCTTAGACACCGTCCAAAACAAACATGCCACTTGAGGTGAAGGGGAGATGTCAGAGAGCGCACTAATGGTGGAGGCTGACTGATAATTTTCTACACTGTCACTGACCACATCAATTGCGTTTTAATTACAAAAAACAGTATGACATCTCTTATGATGTAAACTAATGGAGTGTTTAGTGTCAGTCTCTGTCTTTTTCTGATCCAACTACAAACTTTTCAGTCACAATCCAAAATATATATGAACATTATTGTATTCTATATGAATCAACAACTATTTTGATTATAGATTTATCATTTAAAGCCCCAGTCTGCAACATACGTTCAATCATATTCACTGAAGCTGACAATCTGCTCCGATAGAACAACATAAATCATCCAGCTTTAGAAAAAAAACAAAAACGTGCCTCTACGTGCACGTAGAGCCGGTTAAATGTTTTGAAAAAATCCACAGCGCCCGAGTCATCCTGTCCAATCAGCGCAGAGCTGACTCTCAGGCACAGTTCATGCACGCGCCACAGGCCCCCCCTTCCCGCTGGCGCATGTTACAATATCACAGGCACACACCTCAAATTAAGCATACGCTAAATGACGTCAGCAGTTGCTATCAGGTTAGCCAGCCTACCTCTGCGTAGAGTTGCCGATGAGAGAACAGACAGGCGCGTTCACAGGAATCTGGCACGCGTGCACCGACGAGCCCTCGGTTGGAGAGTGCGGAGGAGCTCGTTGGTAGTGGGAGAGGGGCGTAAGAGTTGTAAACATTTGAAATCTGAAGGCACTCCTCAATCCGCTGGACTTGCCGACTTCAGCTTTTAAGTCCTCCTACTCAAAATATTCCTGAAGTTCAAACTGAATTGAATTCTCTTATTCCAGCTTTTCCAATCAGATAATTGTTTTCAGTTTTTCAGTTTTATATAATTGCAGATTGCATCTATTTGGGTTTTGAACGGTTGGTCAAATAACGCAAGGTGTTTGAAAACACCACCCTGGATTTCTGGCATTTTATAGACCAAATGAATAATCGAGAAAATAATTAGCAAATTCAAAATAACTATTCATCAATAATGAAAATAATCATTAGTTTCAGCGATAAACTGTAATTTTGATGGACGTGAAAATTAGGCCAAATGCGCAAGTGCCTTAAACCTGCATTCTTTCTAATGTGCCAAGTGCACTGGTTAAAACACAAGTCTGTTTACCCTACTTCTCACTTGATTTATCACCTCAGTAAAGATTTTCTTATGAGTTTATGGTCTCGACTGCTAGTTCGTCTTCTTCAATACAGCATGTTCATTTTGTGAATTATGGTCACACTTAGAGTAAAACAGACAATAAAGCAGGGTAAACTTGATACATTAAAATAGTGTATACTTGTTTCTGGGTGTGTGGGTGTCTGTGTTCAATTCTTCGACCCTTTCATGGTGTGTTTTCACTTAATTGCAACATTGTGGTCACTTTCGAAATGTCTTGATCAGCAGTCAGTTACACCTTATTAACAAAGCTAACATTAGCTAGCTCCCCCGCAGGCAACAGTCTGGCTGATTGGAAGATCAGAAAAATCATAAGTTTCCCTCTTTAGCATGTAGCTTAGCTAGCTAGCACTTCAAATGACAGCAGTGCACAGCTTAAGGATGCTTAGCTCCCTTCCCCAGCTACGCCACTTGTCAAATAAGGTCACACCTGAACTAAAAAAAAACAGATGGTGATGCCCAAAATGCCAAACTCCTGGCTTCAAAACGACAGTCCACAAACCAATGGGTAGACATCACAGTAGCGGCATCCACATCTTATATACAGTCTATGGCTCCTGGCCTAGTCTACATAAAAACCGCATTGCTAGTTCACAGTTGTTGCTTATACAAAATTCGGCAACTACTTTTCACCAGTTTTTTTGGTCAAGTTATGCAAAGTCAAGTTAAAGTCAAGACCTTGTGTGATAAAGAATATTTGAAACCAATGTTGACCAAAGGAGAGTATGCAACAGAGAAAACAAAAAATAAAGTTAGAAAAGTCAGAAAATAGAAACAGATTCCACATTTAGTGAGAATATGGGGAATGTAGTCTACATAAAAATGCATTATTGAAGACAACTGAATACTAGTATTTATTTGCACAGTTATAGTAGAGTTAACCTGGACAGACGTTCCCTGTGAATATGGGTGGTTTAGATACACAGTCTTCACCTCTTGATAGAACTGAACTGTCACAGGCAGGATTCAGCTGATCTAATAGAATGCTTCTTCACACAAAGTATGTAAAATAACAGCTTTCTGGTAATGTGACTGCTCAAAAGAGGAGCAAATTGAGTTCACTTCATATTCAAAGAGCCAGCCTCACCAACAATTAGAGTAGTCACGGCCCACATCCTACAGTACTTCATTTGATGCCACGCGGCTTCCAATATAACTGGGGTGCAAGAAACAGAGAGATTTGTGGATATCTAAATTGCTAAAGCAGAAACCTGTATAAACAGCGGTAATTACCGGGCCATTGACAGTCTCTCAGTGTTGTGCTCATTCTGCCACAGCCGCAGTGATTAAAATGAATCCTCATCGACTTCTCCATTAAAGCGCTGGCAGGAGCGATCTCGTGACCTTTCCCCATTGATTGAACATAACAATCACAATTCAATTGTAATGCAAAGAGAACATTTGTTATAATGTACACGAGATGCATGAGCCATTTCCTGGGAGCGGGGAAGGGTAATCAATGGAGTGACTCTTGGCGTGATGCAAGGAGAATGAGGCTGTGTTTGCTGGCCCTAATTCATACAGCCTGCAGTGTATGATGGAAGGCAATGATATGCATGTAAACACTCTGATTTCTCTCTGCTCATCGTTCAATAGGATAACAACAAATCTTGATTTCTATATCCATATACACTGCTATGATTGGCAGTGATGTGCATGTAGACACAGCCTGATACATTTCTGGTTGAATCTGAGATCAAAGTTTGATTCATGTATCATGTCATGTTGTAATATTGCTTCTAAATAATCTCTCAGAGAACGGTAACTGCCATCTTTAATGAAGAGTGACTTAATGTAGTCTATTACTTCAGAGACAACATGCTGTTGCCATGATACTCATAGATACTAAGCAGAAGACTGAGCGACCACAAAACCTATATATTATTGGAACAATCTAAAATGCAACCATAGCCTGCTGTATGCTCAGTTGATAGTCGAGCAAGGACAAGCTTGTAAAAGCGTAATTACTAATGATTAGCTAAACTTAAGCAAGTGGAAGCACAACTTGCACAATCCATGTGCCACAGAAAAGAAAAGCATGATAGGCATAACAACCCATCACTGTTCAATCCCTCTTTAAAAGCTGCACTCGATCGTGTCTTTCAAAAACTGTCTTATGAAGAGTGTATGCGAATGATGTCCTTAAGGGATTTCTTTTTAGAATCAGGAGATTATAGTTTACACGGACATTAAACAGATTAAACCAGCCCGCTCTCTAAAGGCAGTTTATCTAATGGAGAAAATGTGGTATGCTAATTGAGAAATTCCGATGGTAAAATTATATTCTCTCTCTCTCTCTCTCTCTCTCTCTCTCTCTCTCTCTCTCTCTCTCTCTCTCTCTCTCTCTCTCTCTCTCTCTCTCTCTCTCTCTCTCATCTCTCTCTCTCTCTCTCTCTCTCTCTCTCTCTCTCTCTCTCTCTCTCTCTCTCTCTCACACTCTCTCTCTCTCTCTCTCTCTCTCTCTCTCTCTCCCTCTCTCTCTCTCCCTCTCTCTCTCTCTCTCCCTCTCTCTCTCTCTCTCTCTCCCTCTCTCTCTCTCTCTCCCTCTCTCTCTCTCTGTGTGTTAGAGGATTTTAGTTTGGCTTGATGAAATCAAATGGCTAATCACAGCCATAAGCTGTGAGACGTTAGCTGAGTGAAACAGTGTTTGCCATGCTAAAAGGTAATTGTCTCGGAAAACTTCATCGATGACAGATTCAATTCCATTTAGTAAATGTTTAATAAATGCTGTACAAACACGCAGCCCTATCTCGCTGTGCTTAGAAAACAAAGGGAAACTTTAATTGCTTTAATCATCCATAGCTTTGACGTTGTTATTGGCCTTAAAATAGCAGTTAACAGAAACTGTCCTGCAGAGGAAATTGAACCACATTTGGAAAATGATCCGTAATTAAGATAGGGGCATCCCGAGCAGCTAGGTCCAGGCAAACTATTGTGACTAGGAAAACATTCCAAGTCATACAAAGCTATTCAATTAACAGAAGGACCCAAGAAAAACAACCTCCCTATTATGTATCACTTACTTTAATCAGATCGAAAGCGATTGTATCCCTTTTTGAAAATCCCTTAACACAAACATGTTAATTAACAGATAGGAGGGTGGAAAGATGTATTTTTCATTAGTGGGTAAAATAATGTTCCCCTTTAACATCAAGGAAAATCAACTGCTTACTGCAGTTAAACCAGTCAGCGGTGTAAATTCCCTGCCAGCATTTTTATTTAAAACCTCATTAATGTGTTTCAACCCAGCATAGCTGTACCTTTAATCTGCACTAAAAGGAAATAATGCGTTTCCTGCTTTATTTACCAGCCTTACTTAACAAGTGTTCCTGTACAATTAGAATTGTTAATAGATCTGGAAACAAAAGGACTTTGAAGGTGGGAAAGTGCTGACATTATTTCACAGGGGAAAAACACTCTTGAGAAAAAAGATCTGCTGTAAATGTAGTTTCCTGGAACACAGGCGCACTGCAATGTTGGTCTCTCTCATTAGAAATGCCATGCACAGGACATAAATCAGGGCCCGTAAAACATTTCATTGCCACACAACACTAAATTACACACTTGCTGGTTTGCCACACTGATTGTGTTTAAACATTGTAATTTTACTTTATTTCCATTAAATCTATGCAGAGTTTTATAATCCATAAACAGAGTATGTGTAATAAAAGTTAATAAATGTCAGAATTTGCATTTGGAAAAAAACACCCTGCTACATTTTTGCAAATATCAATCTATGAACCTTTCAACATTTCGTCAAACAAAATGCTAATTGTACCTTCAGGAATTTAGGAGACAAGTGACAAGAAATTAGATACAATGTCCTTTGGAACCAGGAAATCAGCAAAGCTGGAATACATTAAGTGTGAGGCCATAATAAAGTGGGGGACTGTTTTTTGTAGAGAACAAAATAAAGTGACAGGTTATATTTTCATGTAATAGGTGATCCTACACAGTTTTCTGTGTCATTTAATTGCACTAAAGTAGCATACATGCACCAGCTTTGACATTTGACCCTTGTTTGTTAGTCTGTTTCTGCTTCACCTCCCTTTTGCTTTTATTGTTATTATTGTATGATATTGATATACGTAAGACACATGGAATTATTGGTAAATGGACTTGTACTTATCTAGTGCCTTTCTAGTCTTCTGACTAGTAATGGTAATTATTCATGGTAACACTACAGATGAGATAAAAGCTGATATAAAAAACCTTTCTTTACCTGGTGCCGGCATGTGACATGCTGCCACGTGCATGCGGTGCGGAATCGTGGACATTTCATGCACAATTATTGCTGTGAGATCGGGCTATTTATTACAGTGATTACAATTGAAAATGGTAATCAATAGTGTCAGGTTGACCTTTTGTCGACTGCATTTTTAGACATTAATTTGCTATCACTAAATGACTGCATATCAAGATCTATTAATACTAATAATGCTACTTCATGAACTAAATCTACTTTTTATCCCCTGATGATCAATCCGATCAAGGTATTCGCACTTATAACAGGGTTTTGTTTTCATTTCCAGTTCAAAATATGTATTTCTGAATGTGTTGAACTAATTGATTGGGAATACTTTTCTGCATGTTAGTTAACATCAAGCTGTAACTACACTTTGTTTCTTAGCTATTATAGGTTAAATTAAATATTAAATACTATAAAAAAATATTGCATTTAATGTGCATCACACATGTTTGGCCAGTACCCAATTAGCGAAGGTCAGTATCAGCACTGATACCAATCAAGTACAACAAATTATTGGGTTATTAACATGAACACCAAAAGACAAACTTCAAATAACTCTCCTGTTATGCAAGCCAAGCTAAAGCAACGCTGCTCATCAGTCTAACAGCACCAGCAGTATGTGCCAATGGAAGGAACCAGTGGTGTGTAACCATCATCAGTGTGTCACATTGGCCATGTTAATGTTTAGTTATCATGATCACCGTATGATACTGATACTATGGTGCATAATATGATACTAAAATATTATATTATGAGTTAGTGCCAGAAGTCATTCTTTATTTTAGTATCCACACTGTAATACATCAGAAAATCTTAGCAGGGCAGCACGATGCGCTATAATATCTCTCAGTTTGCAGTAGGTTACTATGCTCTGCTGACTTAGTAAACTATGCATCCAACAACAATGATTATTCATGTCATTCTTCAAAGGTCCTTGAGAGGATCTCGATGCAGCAGCGATTCAACCTTTCGTATTAATTCAAGCTTGGCTAAGATTGTACCATCTGGGCCCTTGTACTTCGTGATTAATGCCAAAGAGTTGATTCATATGTGCATTTGGAGTTTAATAAACAAGGATTTCAGAGTTAAATGGCACATACAAATGCCTTGGATGAACTCATTCATAGTGTCTCATTTGTGTTCTTGGTAATAAAGCCCACTGATAATCGCTCACTACAATCATCTCCCAGATACACAAATATGGGGATTTTGCGATTAACATAATGTGTTTCTTCCAGAGAAATTAATCCTACAATTCTAAGATGCCTTCAGACATATGTACAAAATTCTTTATTTGGTCCAAATTAACTTACTACTAGTACAGCATGATTAACACTGGCACAAAAAACAATTACTGTTAATCATTGTACAGATTAAGCGGCAACAAACTTTTCCCTTTTAAAATGTTGTTTGTACTAGACATTATGGCTTTGCAAACAAAATTAACTTTGTAATTATTCTCTTGCTCACATTCTCTTAGTCTATTTCAATGTCACACAACTTGCTGCAGACTTCATTAGGGAAGGCATTAGGGCTGTTGATAGAATCCAAATGTGACACAGAGGTACCACACAACAGTGACCTCTACAGGAACACAGAACACATCAACTGTAATCTCTTCATGCTTATTGTAATACTGTTTCATGCTTCTGCACGTTTCACAGATGGTTTTGTTCCAAGGATGCCAAAATGGATGCATTAAGCATTGTTTTGTTGTACAAAAGAAAGATCTCTGCTACTGATATATTATTAGGTTAAACTGTATTTCTCATGTCATCACACAACCAGAGTGTGAAAGTCATTCTTAGAGATGTTTTGATGTATAGTGGTAAGATATAAGTATGAAATAAAATGATTCCTCATTTACTTTGGGATGCCTTTGGTGCTGGTTCAACAATGACCAACAATGACCCATGGAATGTTCCTTGAGAAATACTGACACATTTGGTTACACAATTTAAAAAAAGGCCTGAACAGATTTGGTTTTGAGAAATGTTACATAATCTAAATAAACAGAATATTTTACTTTTCAAAACTGAATTGCTGATGGCCTCCTAGTTATACTATAAACTGCATTAAGTAGCAGATCGGGACGCAGAAAGACATTATGGCAAGGTGTAATTCGAACAGGTGAAGCTGCTGCATATCAACAAGTAATTCCCTTACACACCCCAATCCCTCTGCTTTTAGTTGAAGACAAAGAACAGTGCAGAGCAGTGTCTTTAGTGATGTAGAAGAGGAATGGGAGGGTGCCAAGCCACGCAGACCACAGCCAAGTGCAGGATCACGGATGAGGAATGAATGATGCTTAGATAAGGCACAAAGTAAAGAGGGCAGACCAAACAGGAAAACTAAGAAGGGAGAATGTGCGGGGCGTTGCCTGCCTGAGCAGGAAAATCTGCTGATACGAATATGTTGCTTTCTTTTTTTGTCGTGTGATGTTGCACTGCATGTTTTTTTACTGAAGTATCACAAAAAACATCCCAGATCAGTTTATACAAACACAGTCAGAGTATAAATAGGCCTATGAGGCATATGAACAGTTCAAACCTCTTCCAATGCCATTTGTGATTTTATGACATTATAAATAAGGGTTGGGATCAGGTGCATTAGTTTTACAACTAACATAAGACAATCTTGTATCAGGAAATCCTGGATCCAGAGCAATACTAGAATTTAATCCTTCACTTCTTGGCACAAGGCCCATCCGTCCACCGAATTTTGCGCTAATCTGTTGAGGTATTGAGATATCTAGCTGACAGCGAGGCAGAGAAATGAACTAACTAGGCATAAACTTGCAACTTCTTTAGTGAATGCAATAAATCCTTGCAACACTTTAACTGCAATGCAATGTATCTGTAACAGATTTCTGAAATGGTAATGGCCACTTTCATTAGAAACAGATTAACTACCACTGAGGAACAGCACGTTTGACATGTGAAAGTGTGATGTGGGGAGGTAAAATATGCAATTCTTCAGATAATGTACTCTTGGCACAATTGCAGACCTTAAAATGCAAAATTAGTCATTGAGAATAGGGTCAGAATGGAAAAAAAAAACCTAGGGTAATCTGCCTCTTTTCCCACACAAGGGACCAGGAGAACACAGGCTATGTTGTACCCCCCTTTCCTTTTTACCCGAGTTCTCCTTTATGTATTCAAATTCACTTCAGCAGCATAAAATTCTCCCAAGAGACAGCATTGTCCTCCTGCTTGTCCCTTGGGCTTCCCATCTCCCAGTTACATCTCTTCACTTCACACAATTTAGCCCGACACCTAGCAGACAGACATATTTTCCACAGTACCCTCTTTTAAATAATTCAGTGCAATTTAATGAAAATTAATTAAAATGCTTTTAAAAGCCACCGCTGAATGCATAGAAAAAGGCTTTGTGAAAATGACTCCAGTTTTAAGTTTTTTAGTGTGGCAGTCTGAAACAAATGTTGTGAATAGCCATTCACTGGTTTTACCCCCTGAATAATAATCTCTGTTGTGTTATTATGTGTGAAAATAAAGGGTACACACATTTTTCCCTCTCTCTGTCTCGTTGCATTCAGGAAACTTAGAATAGCACATTTTACACTGATGGCTGAGTTGCAATTGCAGTTACAAATGTACGAACACTATACTTTCATAATAACGCGGTCCAAATGCTTCAAAAGGCGCGTAGGTCTGCTCTAGTGAACTTGAATGTGTGGTCTTTGGTGCATAAAGTAAGCATAAGGCCAACTCTATAGCAATGAGGCTTTACTGAATGAAATGAAAAGCCTAAGGCATCAGAGTTAATACATTAACGCAAGGAAGGACTAACAGACACAAATGCTAAGAAGCAGAATAGAACAAATGATAGAGAAAAGTATTATTCTGGCTTGTATTTTCTTTCACATTGAAGTGACAATCATAAGTTATGATCTAAAGGTGTATATGTTTTAGCTAAAATAAATGAATATAACAGGGATGTGGACTTATCTTTCTGATATTATGAGGGCTTTTGCTAGAGGCTCTCACCACATAAAAATCATCACATAAACCACTTTTGTGGGAGTGATTCCAAAGTATTACAATATTATCATATCTATTCATTGCTAGCATGATGCAAATAGGCTCAATGGCATGCCTGCCTCTACAAAACTCTCCCACAGGGTTCTAATAAAACAGTACAATTTCCCACTCTCCACTCTCCCTCAGAAACGTACCAGTCTGCAGCCCTGTGATCTGCTACAGACAAAATGAGACGCAGCAGCTACAACAGAACTGAGACACAGTCAGAGTATTCCCTGCGCTCCTTGAATAGATAATGCTTTTCCTTCACATTCCTTTATTCTTTCAAAAAGAATGCATCAGAGGCCAAATATTAATTCTTCTCGTCATATGGAGGAGCTACGCAAGTGGCATACTAGGATGGGGTTTTGAATGATTAAGGGAACACATAAAGGGTTTCTTGTGGCGCTTTGAACTTTCTGCAGAGTTCTGAGAACTCTCCACTTATTCCCCACTCTGCAGGAGACTTGATGTTAAAAGACAACATTAATGAAAGCTCTGTAACAGGTAGAGACAGAGGGATTAATGCAATCTAAACACAGCAAGCCTCTCAGAACTGGCTGTGGCTAGCAGGCGAATGGGGAACCACTTTTCCTCACTTTTCCTGTGTCCTCCCACCATGAATCTCCTTTAAAGAAATGCCAATAGATCCGATCACCTAATTCTCTATTCTCTCCCTCCTTCCCAAGGCCCATGAAGATGCACGTGTGGGGGATTCACTTCAAGGAATGACATTGACTGGAGATGTGCTGACTTGCACCACTGTTTGTCTTTTGATGTGAGAGATCAAATCAATGTACACTGCGTTCTCCGAGCAATGTGCAGGCAGATTAGCATTAGCCTGAAGGTGCCTGCTTGCCCTCAATCATTAGCGTTTGCATCTGACTCTCCAAGTAATCAGGATTTACTCATTGCTGTTGTGCGCTGCACTGATAGGTGCAAAAACAGCATGGCATTTAAGATGGAGGATAATGTAAGGCTGTCATAATGAGACTAACACCTACATAAGCCATATACACTGCCTGACACTGGCATTTGTTATTGGTGTGAGCAGCGTTATTTGTCACTGGTCTGGTGTGCAATGGTGCCTTCACATGGAAAATACCACGATGAGATCTCCTGAGTCCTTAAGTCAGATGGATTGAATGCTCTTGAACACTGATAAAGGTTGATTTCAGGTTGTGCCAACATTATTGTGGGCAAACTAATGCAGAATTATTGTCATATTTTGTCCCGTCAAATCCCAGAACAATGATATATTTAACGCTTTAAAGTTTGCCTTTGCATTCCAAGCAAGAAATTAGCATATAGTATCAATATTTGAGTATATTTTGATTTACTGTGTGACAAATGTATTCCCTAAATGTCCTGTCAGTGTTAAAACAGAAGTACTCAAACAATAATTGTGTAAAGAAACTATTAAGGGGTGCGACTTTGAGATTAAAAAGGCACAAGGATCTTGGCAGTGCATTTCTGCCACATTTGAATTCATACTGTTTGCCTGTAACTTCATGCTAATGATCAAAGTTGAAGGGGGGATTCTCCTGAGTGCAAGTTATGAAGATGAGATGAGGAGAGAGAGGGAATGGAAAAGAGAGAGAGAGAGAAACTGCTTTGCTGCCCTGCTTTGAACACTTTTACACTTTCCAACAAGCTTTGTTTTTTAATTGGCTGAAATTAATCTTAGGGATGTAGATGCCTGATTTGCATTCATTAAAACCCAACCAAAAGAAGTCATGCTTAATTCCAATCAAATTTGCTTAATTATGCATGGCGAGATATTCCCAAATGAGCTGTGGATTTTTGTTAGACCCTTTTTTTTTGTTTCCTATAGCAAATAAAATGTAATGAAGCTGTCTTTTTGTGTTTTACTGAATGTTGAGGAGCATATGAGGAGCACCTTGAGCCTGGGCTGAAAACAATATTACTGCTAAAGTAATTATAAGAATCTGCATTTTTCATTGTTAATTGTGGATGTCAGCATCATTAATTTTAATTTACGGCAGGCAATAAAATTAAGAATACTTTGTGCTGATGTTTTAAATCATGCCTGTGAAGGGGACACATAATGCAACTTAAATCTCAAGTAGATATTGATTGGGGTGGATGGTCTTTTCTATGAATCTTAAATAGGCAGACGCTGGGAATCTGCTTGAGACTTCACTTTTACGAGTTAACTCCGGCTCCAGATAGCACAAGTGCAATACAATTAAAGAAGTGTCAGTTTACACGCACACACGCATACGTGCGTGAGTGTACACACACACACACAAACACACACACACACACACACACACACACACACACACACACACACACACACAATCAGCAAACTGCATAACAACAGAATGATGTTGAACCAGATAACATAACATATTCGTCATAGTTGAGTGAATGTATTACAATATAATCAAACCATGACACACTTTCTCATGAGAAGTTTAGAATAAGAACACGCCTACATATCTAAATAAAGTAATGTGCATCATGCTACCTTTTTGTTTTCATATTTGACAGTCAAATTACTTAGATTGTCTGACATTGTAAAGCTGTTTGTGCAGACAGAAAGAAAGCAGAATGGAGGAGTTTGAGGTGCTGTAGTGTACAGTCCGTAGTCTATGGGGGATGACATTATGTGTTTCTGCTCCAACACTTGATTTATAGCTTCATTTGGACTGTGCTTGTACGAAACACATCCTGCTGCTGCAGGAGCTTTAGTGCATTGTAGTCTGAAAACAAAGGAAGAATAAAATTGATCTTTCTGGACACACACAAAATCAATGAATGGCTATTTCCTGTTCCATGGCATGTTAGTCCAACTGACTTGCTCAATCCTTGAACTTTCCTTGTGTCCTCACTGCTGGAGAGGAAAGGTCTTCAGAGTTCAGTGGAAACTTAAGATGATGTCATTTCGGATCCCTTGGATCAGAGGATTTTTGTTTTCACTCTGCCTTGACCCTTAAAAAGAAAATATTGAAAGAGCCTCAGGTTCATATCTATGCTATTGTTTGCATGTTTGCTTATCACAACTGACGAGCCTTTTCCATGTTTTGTTTTAAATATGAATTCTATTGACTTGTGGAAGCATACTTTTCTATGAAATGATACTGAGGTAACTATTACAGGGAAATGCAAAAACACAAAACGAAATCTTACTCATAAATGTATGACTTGAACTATGTGGACTGATTTGATTTAACTGCACATGCTTTACTATAATTCCAAAGGATGTGTTTATACCTGTTGTACAATGCATTCTGTTCTCTCACAAGGTGATTGTGTTTCCAACACAAAAAGACTCTACAGTGATGTTCAATTGTTCTCTCTCAGGCTGGCTGTTAGCCAGCAGCTCCTTCATGACACATGGAGCTGGTACACTATCAGCTCCCCTCTCCTCTTCCTGTCTGCTTTCCTGGCGGTGACTGAAGCAAGTCACTCTAATGCAACAATGATGGTGATTTCACTCTGCTTATCGAAGCGAGTAAGTACTTCAGCAGCTGCTTGTACTTTGATCCAATTTACTTCCTGAATGTGTGCTTCCTCATGCACAGTAAACAGGCCTGCCTAAGTTGTCATTAGTTCAAAGCCAAGGCAAATAGTTCACAATTATTGTTTGCTCCTTTTTTTGTTCTACTTTGTTCAGTAGCTCTGTTAACAGAACTGAGTTAACGTCAGTGACAGGCACTCTCAATATGGGGCGTATTTCAGGTATCAATTTGTACATTATGGCAATGGCTGTAATTCAATATTGCCAGCGGAGCTCTGGAGGTTGAATGGAAAAGCCATAAGTTGAATACCGCAACCTTTAACATCATTGTGTGCTTGACTCATCCCCAAGGACAGGACAGATAAAAGATGATCAGTAAGAAAATTGATAGCACTGATTTAATAAACATCCTCAAAATGATCTCTGTGACCTGCAGGTAGCGCGGCAGTCACTCGTACTTCGCCTGGGTTAAAGAATCAAGTGAGATGATTCATTTGAGTGACTGAGGTAGTTGAGTTTGATGGATCATTCCTAAAAGCATCATTGCTAATCTTCAGCTCCTCTTTTTTAGGTTATTCACAGATCAGTGAGTTTTCCGGCTAATCCTGGACCTGACGCTGCTCTTGTCTGTGTACATGGTATTCATCATACTCTGACAGGGAGAGTCCTTCAGACGACAAATAACCTTCAGAGAGGGGAGGCAGGCAAGCAGTAGGTGTGCAGTTATTTTGGATACATTTCACAGTGGAGTAGGAAAGCTGCATGGGGAGATGTATGGTGTCCTTGTTGGGTGCGGAGAGATGGACCCTTCTCCGTTTCCTAGCATAATCATTCTGAGCCTCAGCCATGCCTTCGACAACTCAATCAGACAGCCCTCTACCTGTAAAGTGGCTGGGTTGATTTGATTGCCATTTTTATTGGATCCCGGTCACATAAATCAAACCAATGGGGACGGCTGTACAGACGTGACCACTCGTCATTCGCTAGTAGCCTTGGAAACATTGTTTCGGGGGCCGTGTGGCTGTCATCGGAGGTAAATCAGGGGTCTGAAGTTTCTTTCCTCCAACACAGGAGCATGGAGTTAAATCATCTTGAAAATTGATGTCACTGTGCCCAAGTGTTTTCACCTATCCCTTGGATAGAGACCCATCAACTGGTGACAATGTCAGCACTTTTACCCTTCTCTCAAAAAAGGATGTTTCTTTTCCTAAGGCCAAGAGGCCTGTTGTGGCTGATAAGAGCTGTTAGAGTTTTGACCTTTTTTATAACTGATTGTTGTTTGCTTATTTAGAATGTAAAAAAATATATTTTGCTGCTAATCCAAACAACTAGAAAGACTGAAGTATAGATGGCAAATATGCAATAAACCTTCAGTACTATATGTGTTGCAAATGTGTCATTTATAACTTGCCTTGTTGGCAATCAGAATAACTAAATCAGATGGCTAGGTCTTTTGTATTGTCAGAGTAATGTATCCTGTAAAATAATTAGTTCTAGATGGTATAAACTTAGAGACCTGTCTTTGAAACTTAATACATTGTTCATCGCAAAGCACTGTCTGGTGAGCTTTTTGATTCAGTGTGAACTGATTAAGTCTATCATGTCCACCAGCGCTTACAGTGGGAACATATTAGATTAAATACAGGTAGCTAATTTCCTCCTCTGCATGGGTGAGTGGGAGTATGAATGAAAGTGATGTAAAATTAATTTAGACCTCTAAAATTTTGATCACACTGAGGCTATTTTGGTTCTCATGATGACAAGTAATAGGAGGTTGTTGCTTTCTAACCTCACAATATTACCATGTTTGCCTATAGGGCTTTCAGGATCAATTTCATTCAGCATAAATATCACTTGATCTGTAAAACAAATTAGAAATAATAAAAGCAATAAAAATGCACCCAAGCTCTATTGAGATGTCCCTCCTAGCCATGTGTCAAGACTGAAGACATTAATGATACACGGAGGAGAGAAAATTACCATCTAGGATACGTCCGAACCAGTAAACTGGTAAACAAGCTGGCCGTTAGGAGTGGGGATGATTTGAATCAACAAGGGTGAACAGATATGGATACTCGGCGCATTAGTGTTAATAGGAATAGATTATGGAGGGATTTCGTGGAGTGACCTTCAGTGCACTAATTGAAATAGTATTCCGAGTCAGCAGTGGAGTAATCAACTTAAACACAGAATCATAAATCATCATGAATAGCGCTGTCACAACCAAGCCATTAGCCTCGTGTTTTTTCCCCAGCAACCTCATGAAAATATCTGCCACACCGATCCGTAGGTTAATAGGAACAGAAATGGCATTTAGAGTCTATTTGGATCAAATGTACTGTGAGCTTGAAAGTAGAACTTTGCTAATTTGCAGGTAATGTGAATTGATGTAGTATGGGTTGAAGATAGTTCAGGCAACGAGTCAACATGGTAACTCTGTTGAAACATGCAGGAGCTTGAAAAAAACCTTGATCATAACCCTGACTAGTGAGAAGTCTTCTCTCTGCTGTATAGTATGTGACCAAGGAGCACAGTAGCGGCTAGGTATGTTATCAGGCCGGGGTTAGGTAATCATGTTTGCTTGCTGTGACCTTTGTCTTTTGTTATTAATTATGGCTGACAAAAACGCAATAAATTGTGGGACCTTAGAGCTACACTTGTTCACTCTAAGAATGTGCAGGGAGCAACTTGGGTGATCATTGCACAATTCAAAACAGCCCTGTGTTCATGTGTGATACTGTAGATTGTTAGTAACTTCACTCTTTATATGGTCTAATCCACATAATGCAAGTTTATTTACTTATAAATGAATGCCACATTTATTTCAAGTATCAACACAGAGTGCTTTGTCAAAGTTTACAACATCTATATTAATATCAACAAGTGCCCTCGCAGTAAATAGCTTTTTAATTGCAACTAAAGTGAACGAATTAGATACTAAACAGTCAGTTAGCGTCAGTAAAATGTCTTTCACACAACAATACCCAGCAAACTTGTCAGAAATGCTGATAAGAGGGCCGATCCTGGGCGCTTACACGGCATTAATCAAATAGCAGGTCTAATTAAAAGCGCTTTAAACAAAGCTTTTTTTCTAAATGTTGCTCAGGTATGGCAATAATTTTTGATCAGCCAAGCCTGGAAGACAAATAATTAGAACTGCCACAGCGGCCTGATGAGTGATGTCAGCATCTCCGAGTGACCTTCCCCTGCTAATTAATTTTCATTCCAGGGAAAAAAGACCCCGTTGTTGCACATTATTAATTGAGTTCATGAAAAGATGCACCTGATTAATTTTTGTTGATAATACTTGTCATTCTGGCCGCCGTTCGTAATCATTTTATGGGTTTTCATCTTAGTGTTTTTCAAAGTTGATCTAAGTCATCTTTACTGGAGATTAATTTGTCCAAAGTAGAGCTGCCCTGTCCCAACAGACAGCCGAGCTTCAGTCTGTCTCACTTAGAAGCCTGGTGAACACATGCTTTCACTTCATAAGAATTTGTTTATTATTATAACACATTTATAGTGGGCGCATAGTAAGAGTAAGTGATAATGATTAACCTCACTAATTAATAATTAATTAACTTTTATTACCAAACCATGTCATGAATGTATATAAATACCACTACAACACTTAATTCAAGTTAGGTTGCTATGTAAAATTAAGTTATGGTATCAAAATCCTTTATGTCACAATCCAGTAGGCCAATAATATCCATTGCTGGATATTTTACTCATGTATTAAAGTATATAAAAGTATGCACCACAGAACAAACAATATGTGGAATATAATTACAGGTATCGTTGTTGGCAATATTTGATGTAGTTTCATTAAACTTTTGGAAAAGTTACAGAGCTACCACCATGCTCTTTTTGGGTCAATCAGTCTCTCAAGCCCATTATATCATATATGATCATATAAGATTCTGACACCGAACACAACCATCATTCACAAATAATAACAACAAAAAATAACACAAGATCCAGGATGAACGCAGTGTTTCCCCATTAAATACCTAGACTGTGACAGCCGGTCACAGTCTTATTTGTCCTGCCTACAGTTTCATAATGAACCGAAAATATTTTGACACTTCTCATAATAAAGATCTCTAACACTGTGTTTTGGGCTGGTGCTTGAGCAAAGCATCTCTCAATCCCGACGGGGTCGAAAAGCACAGGGGAGATGCCAGAGTTGATACAAAACCAGTGCGCAGGAAGTGTGTGTGACAGTGAATGTGGCAAAAGAGCGGGTGAAGCAGAGAAGAATATTTTAGCAGTGAATTATCAAGTACCAGTAAGTACAACAGAGTTTGCAATTTGTGCACAAATAAACGCACAGCTCCTCAATTGTTACCATGCTGCTGAGCGCACACACACACGCACACGCACACGCACACGCGCGCGTTAACTCCTTCTCGTTTACCATGCTTTGGAATCGATTGTTGCGATGATCTCGCAATATCTCAATAATTCAGCTGCAGTGCAAGGTAATGACCCCCAGACCCCCCTACTAGAGGGTCCACCCATCCCAACCCCAGTTTTGCATAATCTAATAGAAAAAAAAACCCATTCCCATCCATGAAGTTTAATTATTCTGGGGATTTTTTTTTTAAATATAATGTTTCCGATAAGCTGGACATCCAGACTTTAAACAGCCCTGTTTTATAGAAAATGCAAGTGAAAGAGAAATACAATCCAGGAAGACCGAATTGAGTAAAAGATTTTGAGAGTTTAATGCTTATCAGATCCAAAAACTGCACCCCCACTATCTCAATCATGGGATACATTTTAGAACTACCCTGTTCAAGTTACATTACCGGATAATGTTGCATTGTGTTGTGGCAAGATCTGGGCTGAGTTCAACTATACTGGTAAGACAACCTCACATTGTCTCTGCTGTGCCAACACATTGGCCTCATTCTGGCTGGTAATATGATGGAGTTCAGGAGAAAACTGATGTGCTGGTGCGGTCTACAATTTGTTTCCAAAAGCTGGCAGCAGCCTCTGCTTCTACTGTTGTGAGCTGTACTATTTTTCATAGAGGCAGCAAAGATTCATTAAATGTGTATGACAGTTGGGACTGCGCTTCATAGCTGTACTGAATACAGTTTCACATCTGCTTAACTGGCGCTGTGGCTTTCTAAAGTTAACAACTATGAATGTGTGTTTTATCTGTTAATGAGTATTACCTTGACTTGAGGTCAACTTGTCACATCATTTTTGGGATTGGGAACAGCGTGCCAACACTCACGAGCCAGGAGGAGTGGGTGGACCGTGCTCATAAGGTGCTGCAGTCGCTTTGCTCAGAAAACCCTAGACCCTGCAAATTTAAAGCATGTTATCTCATTAGGATGCCCCTATTACCTATATCACACATAAAACAGTAACACACATGCACTGAGCTATTTCATTAATTTTGTTTAAGTTAAGTCCACTCTTACAGTACAAGCATTTTATGCTCTTAACCTTAAATCCAGAATGTAAACACAACTATGAGTCACATAACACTTACAAACATGTATGTCATAAGCAGACATTTAGACACAAGGGGAAATCATTTATTTAGAAAGAATGAAACTTCCTACCCTTAGATAAATGAATGAATAACGTTAAGTAAACAGAAGGATTGATTGTCCATGAGCACATCAATATTTACTTTCTAACCAGTTATGAGCTACTATAATTATAAAGCCAGAACTCAGTGAAACTAATCCTAGCCTTTATAAAAAAAAATCAATAGGGTTGTATAACTACAGTAAAGGATTGTTCTGCCCCTGTGTGACATGGGCAGATGATAAAAATGAACAGCAGGTGGAAACTCACAGCCACGTAGTTGAGGAAAGTGCAATTTGGGCTTAAGCTAATTTGAAGTCATGTCATTTAGTGTACTTAGTATGTGAAAGTGCATTATGAAAATCTTGCTGTAATATCTAGTTTATTGTAAAATATAAAAATTACTGTGGTAAAAAAAAAATGTATGGTGATTAGGTAACTACGACTGTATGATGGTACAGTAAAACGGTATTGTAACATCATGGGTATGCCATGAACATGACTCTGTATTGCTATGGTTCAACCATAACATAGCACTTTACCGTTATTGACTATATTTATATTAACAGGCTGCCAAACGGGTTTCATGCTGACAAACTTTCCCCTGACCCTGAAATCAGTTACTTTCTTCGCAGCAAAGTAGTACCTGTGGTGTTTTGAAGGAGTTGATAGTGACGTTGTGTCACCTCGTGCAATGAAAATATAATCACCCAATAAAGTACCGTGAGCCATAAAGGTGAATCAACACCTCTCTGTCACAGTCTCAAGAAAAATGTCATATTTTAACTTTCACCAAGTTAGGATTTATGGCCAGGCTCTTGTGCTGGGAAGCATTAAATTGTACAAGACATATATTTTCTGGTAGCTGACTGTAAAATATTTGGACTGTAAAATGTAAGTATTTGAATATGGCCAATGTTCCATGCATGGTCATATTCAATATGGCCGATGTTTGCCTCTCATCATCCTGTCCAAACTTCCAGCAAAACTAGTAGATCTCAGTAAATTGAGCTGTCGTGTGATGTATAGGTCAAAGTCAAATTGTAACATATTACCAATGCATTTTACACAGATTACAAGTAAGATCAGTTTTAAAAAGAAACTAAAATGAGCGTTAATTCAAAAAGAAATCATATTAAGCTTCATATGATAGTGAGTAGATAAAGTATATGAATGAGGATTGAATTTGTGTTGTTTACCTAAGAATTGATACTGGTATGGTACGAGTCCAATGATCACTTGTTTCAAACGTTTGTTCAGAAGGAAATGTGAATGTATCAGTAGAACTAGATTTTACTGATAATGTGGAATTACTTACTATATACTGATAGTATTTATTTATTTATTTATTGTATGTACAATGTGGAAGTATTTATGAAATGTTGAATGTTTTGTTTTGTTAAATCTTTTGTGTGGACCCTGGGACAAATAGTTGTTACCATGGTACCCACTAATGGGCATCCTAAAAAAAAATAATAATAATAAATGTCCCCTAAAATTAGTGGGATGGTGAACAGGAAAAAAGATGAATCTGTGAAAACGCATAGGCTACTAATACATACCAGAATTCTTCAAAGTTGTGAAATGGCAGCTCCTCCAAAATAGTGTGTGCGCGTTGCAGATAATTTGTGTACCAACCCATGGGTGGGAAAGTTAGTCAAATAGTCAAGAAGTCCATAAGCCACCAACTGGGGGGAAAAAAACATAAACAAAACAAATGCCATTTTAGGTTTGAAGTTACAATATTGAACGACTTGAAATTACTGAAATCTGCCAACTTAATGAACCTAGATTTGGGGTGGCAATAGCTCAGTCCATAGGTACGAGTCCCTGTGTGTGGACCATATAATGAGCGTGGACTGGTGGCTGGAGAGGTGCCAGTTCATCTCCTGGGCACTGTCGAGGTGCTGTTGAGCAAGGCACCGAACTCCCAAATGTTCGGGGCGGTGGTCACTGGCAGCCCCCTCGCTCTAACATCTCTCCATTAATTGCATGTATATAGGTCCTGTCTGTGCATGTGTGTGTATTTCGGGCCTGTGTGTGTGTAACATGATTAATAATAATAGAGTGAAAAATTAATAAAGTAATTCTTCTTCTTCTTCTAGATTTACTATCAACTTTTCACAACAGTTTTGGTTTGTGCCCCCCCTCCCCCAACTATAAATTTGCAAATTCTTATAGCTAAACATAACGTGACAGACACATTGAACATTTCGCCATCATACTTTTTAAAATAGCTATAAATAATTGTCCTTTAAATTTGCATATTTTGATGAAATAAGTTAACTTTATAAGACATAGTATATAAATAGACAATAGCCTAAGAAAAAAGAGCAAGAGTAGAAAATTAAATACAACAGTTTGGGTTAACTTTATCCACCTTAAAATATCTGCAACATAGTAAACACTAGCAGGTGGTGAAGCCTTTAGCCAAACATAAACTAACGGTTTTATTAGCTAACTTTTCTAAAGTTACCTTAGCTGACAGGGGGTAAAAACCGGGTCCCTTCGTACTTGTAATACTGGCATGGCCAAGCTTTAATGTTATTTTCTAGGTGAATAGTTTTAAAGCTAACTCCTGCTGAGGTTTTCTAGCTAACGCTTTATTGCTATCATTAACGTAGGAACCTTTCTGAGTGGGGGGGGGGGTAACACCATCTGACGTGGAGGCAGACCTCGAGCAGACCTCGACACTACCGTAATATTCTTGCGACGCACCTTGGCGCACTTCCGTGAAAAGTTTGTGTGCGTGACGCGTCTCCGGAGTTACCCGAAGTTACCCGAAGTTCACAAGCGCTTACCCTGCTGGCTCCTCTTTTAATGCTACAGGACGTCAGACACCTCATAATACCAGACCTCAAACTAACGGTCAGTAAACACAGTAGCCTCATCTAGTTTACCTGGTGCGGCAACGGTGTTGTGCCGTATTCAGCATCCCTACCGTGAAATGCACCCCCTCACATTATAGGTGATATTCTGGATCAGAAGGCTGTTGTTTCCACCTATAGGAGTAGGTTATATACAGGTAACCCCATTAAAAGCACACTTTTGAACCTATGAATTGCAAGAAAAGCTGAGATTATATTTAGGAAACGCTAAATCAAATACATTCAACTTGCTCAAAAGATCCATTTAATTCATTTTGTTATTATGGCTGCAGTATATTTCCACAGAACACACATAAAGGTGTTGTTTTGTGTTCGCTATTATCCAAGTTTGTGATTTTAAACTCTTTAAAATAGTTTAAAGACTGTAAGTAACCAATGTTCTGACCGTTGTGGGTTACCTGTATATAAACTACTCCTATAGGTGGAAACAACAGCCTTCTGATCCAGGCTATCACCTATAATGCCAGGGGGTGCATTTCACGGCAGGGCTGCTGAATACGGCACAACACCGGTACTAGATGTACAAATGCATGCATAACGTTAGTTATGGACACATGTAACATACAGTAAACTATCTGCACCATGTAGCCTACAGTATGCAATGTCATTGTGCTATTTAAGCACAAACCAGCATGCAGTGCCAATACAGTAAAACTGCATTGCATGGACACATGATTTGATAACCCTCTTTGTGGCTTGGCTGTTACCATATAATTGTATTTACACCATGACCAGTGGCATGGTCTGTTATTCACATCGTACCATGGCCAGTACCATGACACAATACTTGTGCCATGACATAATCTACCATGATACAAGTTTAAAAGAAAATGCCATCCTGCACTCGCATTACAATTTTACTTGGTTGGAGGGAAGTATTGGCTAAACAAAAAAAAGTGAAAGGTTGGCTTGATATTTAAGATAATAATAATAATAATAATGATGATGATGATGATTAGGGTTATTTGGAAACATTTCTTTTTATATTTGGACCTTTTCAGCTAGTACACGTACACTCATACACATACAGTAATGCTAAAATAGTGAATAAAGGGTTCAATCGCCAATCAATAATAACGACAGTCCCAGTGTTAATGTATTAACCTTTGTGCAATGTGCATTTAAAAGATAGGTATCAGTATTTGCCATTGTACTGCCTTGTATCCTTTTTTACCTATAGACTCTTGAAACAGAAACCTCAACAATGCATTTCAGGCTTCTTTTTTCTTTTCATTTTCTTGTTCTTAATTGAAAATACCTTTACAGCCACAAAAGCCTGCTATTGTATGATAAGCTACAAATGTAGAGAGGTGTCTGAAAATCCATTTAGTATTAATAGTACCCAAACCATTCTGGTTAATGAAAAAGTGTAATTTATCTGAAGTGGCTCAGAGTCATCTTTGAAATGCAAGATGTCACTGAGCTGGTATAAATGCTGGCTTTAATGGATGCATTGACAGTGCTGCGGCATTGTTCTTGACTGTAGGAAATGATGTGAATAGCTTTGCTTGTCATTGTTGTGAAACTATTAATAGATCTGTAATTATGGTGGGCAAATTGTTGATTTTTTTTTTCCTCTGTGGTATTTGATATGCTCAGCACAATGAGGAGATGAATTAGGACTAATAAACAGGTCTCATGATTCTGTCTCTAATTGGAGGATCATTATATCTCTACCAGAGAGATGCCCACAGCTAAAGCCTTTAACTGCACTATTTCAAACACGACACAAAGGCCTTAATGAATACTCCTGTGACTTTGCACCATCTCCCACAAAGGGAAGCGCATATTCCGTTTTTATCTTACACATAGTTTCCTGTAATTGTTGGATTGTGGTGCAAGATCAACCCTGCTTCCCTCCCACAATAATTATCCTGAATGTATTTGGGTTAAAGAGCTAACAGATCATTTGAAGATGTTTGCAACTTAAGATGGCAGTGGCATCATACTGTAACAACTTCAGAGAAGTCTCACTTTTGCTACACCACTCATACATTTTAGGATAAGAATAAAAAAAGACGTCAAGCTTGTTTGCATTTCTCTCAACCAATCGCACTTGTCTCTGCAGTGCTAAGCTCCGGATGCAGTGACGGTGCCTTGGCAAAATAGTCTCCAGAGGGAACTGGAAACACCACAAATAATATATAAGAGGTTTGTCAACTCTGTGGTATTTGATCTTTGGTAAAGCCTGCCTGTACTTAAGCTCTGAAGGAGCTCACTGGACTTGTTAAAACCACAGACGATTTGCTAGCTGTGTGTCGCTCTTTCAGAAATGTATGGAGTGTGGCCTTTTCCCATGTGCGTTCACTAGTTGTTTTAGTCCTGCAACTGCAAACTCAGAATCGATACAGCCTAGGTAAATGTAGGGTGTTGTTGTTGTTGTTGTTGTTTCCCATAGCGAAGGGGTTTTGAGAGCAGTAACACACAGATGTTGGATGGGGAAAGACAAAGCCTGACATCCTTCCACACGCCAGATGTCAGCACTGTTCTTCCATTGAGCTAGACTTGCTTTAGAGTAAACTTGCACTGTGTGTGTGTGTGTGTGCGCACACATGTGATCTGATATTGCTATTGCGTATTTTCAAATGTTTTACAATGCCCTTACATGCATACTTATGTTTTACCATTACAACACAATAAGGGAAATAAGGAGAGCAAATGTAATGCATGATCAGGAGATGTGTTGAAATCTCTGGGTGCCATTTGCTCCCATCAGTGTAGCTGATAGAGTCATTAGAGAGCTGCTGCGGTGCAGCTCTGGGGTCTCTCTCCTGTAAATGGCCCTGTTGGATGGGTGAACAACCTTCACATGCCTCCGTGGCCTCAGAGCACTTCACTAAAGCTAATAGGTCATAGCTGCAGAGATGGGTGACAAAAGCACGGGTGTTAACAATGGATAATGTGAGAATGGATTGCAGTTATCTAGTGCTTTCTCCGTCTCTCAATTCAAAGTGTAAATGTGATTTCAAGTGTAAATCACGTTGTTTTTTTCCTCTGAATGCAGTGACAGCAAGGTTTGGGAATTTTTACATTACACATATGACCTCCATGCTAATGGAGGAGCCTCTTCTTTATCTATTAGTGACTAACGTGATCACCCTTGGACAGCTGGAAAACCAAAAGTGCTGAAATCGTCTAAATGATGAGCTGAAGGATCTGTGGGTTTTTGCATATCACGCCTCCTCCATGGCTTTAAGAAAAAAGGGTGAAAGAGGTCAGCTCAATATGCATATAATTTGGGGTTACATTGGAAGTTTGGGTTTTAAGCTTCTTGATGAAAGACAGCTATGAATAAATGTAATCTTTTCTCTCGCATTTGGTCATTTGCTGAGAGCTAAGAAAAAAGTCTTTGTATGCACTTTTACTATTAATATTCCTTATTACTGTTCCTTGAGGTTCATTGTTCCTCTGAAACACCCTAAATGATTGAGCGATGTCACTGATTTATTTACGGAAGAAACATAAAAACTGATTTGCGTTTTCCAATCTCCAATGTTGCTACTGTCATATTTTATGCCCCCAGTTTGTCATGGATGAATGATTGGGAAAAGTTTAGGCCACACTGGAGAGGAACTTATTTGTTGAGCAAGGGAAAATACAACGAGACGAGGGCAGACTGTCAAAGGACTTAACGCCATTCATCTGCTAACCTGTTCAAGGTGTGCCTGGTTGATGTCCTCCTCCTTTGGTGGGGAACATATGTCCACAGCAGCTGTGCCACCGTGAATAGGCAGTGATTGTGTGCTAGCTAACTGCATTCCTGGGAGCCAGGCCAAGTCTGAGTGGAGTGAGCTGTCCCATTTTTGATACGAGCGTCTCCTACATTCCACCTGATTTACATGTCTCCTTTTCCACCCAACTTGTGTCCGTTCACTTTGGCCAAAATAGCACCTGAGTAAGAAGATCTCGTTTTTTTTTCTGACCAAAGATGCTGAAGAGGTTATCCTGACACGTATTTCAGATAAAGTGCTATAGGAGTGGGACTTGCACAGGTGTGTTACTTTCCAGTGACACAGTTTGCATGAGCTACAGCGTAGGTTCTCGTGGTAGGACTCTTCTTCTAATGATGTATGATAGAAGTTTGATACATGCTATATTGTCCTGTCAGGGAAGGCTATTTCTGTTTGGAAGTAGAAGATAAAAGCAGCTGTAGCTGTAGTTTTTTTTTATTAATATTTGTATACATTTTTCAGAAAGTTTGTGCAGGTTATCGCTGAATAATTCAGTAGGCCACAAATAGGGGGCCTTGCTGTAGCTATATAAAAACGTCCACGGCTTAATGACCACAGATAATTGCATGAAAATAATCAGAGCCATGCAGTGTTGAGTACTCTGTCCTTGGATGCAGTCATCATCTTTATAAATATGGCCCTCATCCCCTCTACAATAAACTAAAACACCTGTATTTGTTATCAGACACTTGCACAGGAAACCCCGGGCCTGTAAAGGCAATCTAAATGTAAACATTAAAAGGCAGTTGCGAAATGGAAATCTCATTTTCTGCGTAGGCTGATGTCTGATCACAAACAAACAATAGACATCTGCAATATTTCTCTGTCCTGTCAGACCTCCATCCCATGAGGAACAAGGTCAACAGAAGAGCTCTGAATGGGACGGTGATCCCAAAATAACAATCCCAAGCACCAACCCCCCCCCCCCCCCCCCTCTCTTAAACAACACAATCACGCAATCAAAGCCAGACTGCCTTTCCCTCATTGTTTAATTTCTGCTGGCTATCTTAGATATCTCTGCGGCTGTTCTTATCTTTGACCTTCAGCTTGTTGCTTTGTCGTCCCCCCCCTCCCTCTCCACCCACCTACCTGCTCCCACCCCCCACGCCAGTGTGCTGCGACCTTCAGAGGGGTGTCATTACTCCCTGACCCATTTGACGATCCCCTCATGTGGAATGTGCATATGCCGAATCGCTGCGGATCTGCACAGTATGGGGTGAGGTGAAGTACTTACAGAAATATGACTTGACACGCTTTATCAAATGGGGAAAGATGAAGACGAAACAGCTGCTGGTGCTGTCGTAAGCAATCTGGCCGTGATTGAATAAAAGTGTCAGGAAAAGGGCCGCTTGATGGTCTTTTGTTCTCCCCCATCCAGCTTGATGTTAGTTTGAGCTGTCAGGAGGGAATCACAGCTGGGTGATTTATCAATACTTGGAGTGACCTTGCTGCCACACTGCTGTGTGTGTGTGTGTGTGTGTGTGTGTGTGTGTGTGTGTGTGTGTGTGTGTGTGTGTGTGTGCGTGTGCGTGTGCGTGTGCGTGTGCGTGTGTGTGTGTGTGTGTGTGTGTGTGTGTGTGTGTGTGGCTCTCATGGATTAAACAGACACAAAGTGGAATATTTTCAAAATAGTTGGCACACATTGACAAAGACTTGGCTGGACTTGGAACAAAACTCTCTCTTCTCTTAGACACAGTAAGTGGATTGTTCTGCCAACACGATAAGGGTATTTTTCTCAACATCAGAGCACTCAAAAGAACCACCAGCAAATGTTTGGGAGAAGTGTGTCTCTTTTAACTAACACTGCTTTTGAACAGGTTTTTCAATCTTTCTACTATTTTTTCCTTACCTGTCCACACCGGCTCTTCACCTACGTACTTTCTTTGAGATGTACTTGGACAGCCTGTTTTCACAGCAGCCATTGACTGTCTCTGTTGTGATTAAGCAGATGTTTTATTGCAGACTGGAACAGTCATTACTGCCATAAACCCATCTGTGGAATTGCTTTTTATGCAAATTTACAAAGCATCTGCATAAATAAAGTTCTAATTAATACCTTTCTGCAAACCCTTTGCGCTCTTTGATTCCTAAGTGTTCTTAATTGTGTACAAGCAGGTAGCAAGTACAAATCAATGGTTGCAACATGAGAGGGTTTTGTTTTCCATTTACCCCATTTTTTATTACTCATTTATTAGAACTTTAAATATATAAGGGAAAATAAATGTTGTTTGGCAATATTTTATACATTTATTGATTTTTGCAAGCACACTACTCGGCCTTTGTTGAAATATATACAGTATATTTATACATAATTAGATTTTGACAAGCCAACATGTTTAATTATTGACAATTTTGATCTTCAAGCAATTTCAATCAAGGGTAACATTTATCTAAAGTTGCAGTGAGTAGCATTTTTAGCTCCTGTTGTAGGTTACAAGGGAAATAAAACCAAATCTGCTGCTACCGGTTGATTGGGAACTACTGAAGAGTAAAGTTTCCCTGAGAACATTAAGGCTGCTTTATAGATCCCTTTGTTGTGAGGGTGCCAATGGAAGCTCATTAATTTCCCCAGGTTGTTAATGGGGAGTGTTGAACATGTGGCAAGAGTTGTCTTGGTGGGACCCTTATGAGTTGCACCTCTGCTGTTGAAGGGATCCCATGCCTTTTAATTGTAAAGATGTTCCTTTGCTAAGTAATCAAGGGCATTTTTTTATTTTGAAATTGTACACGCCTATTTATTTAAGCTGTGTGATTATTTATTATTAATGTCAGTCAGTCTGTTTCCGGTTTCCTCTTTTGTACCTTTAAAATAGTGGTATAAATAATTTATTTCTCACTTACATTCCCCTTTGTGTATGATCTCTAAGTATGTCATTATAATGAACGCAACGAATGCTTTGGAGTTCTTATATACCAAAGTGCAGCAAATACATGAGCTAAAAGGCAGGAACTTGAACTTCCATGACCTCTGAAATCAGGAGAAGAAAAGACATTTTGTGAATAAAGGGACACTTTGTTTTATGATTAAAGGCCCCTGAACCATGAGTAAGGAGGAGGGACTGCAGTCAGTGATGTCAGGGGGAAATGAAGAATGGCTTCAAAAAGTGTGTGGGGGATAAAGGCAGGTGCTGCTGCATTTAACTTTTATTTTGTAGGGATTAAGAAACGTCACAGTTTCCAAAGTGAATGGATATCACGTTCAAGTGTGAAACAACAGATTATCTTGAGTTGATTCACTAGGTGGCAGTGTCAGATTTTAAATAAATCAGCACTTGAGTAGCACTGTGATACACGACATGTAGTCAACTACATGTGTGTGACTGAGCAGTGGATTACTATGCTAAGTTTACTTGTGTAGAGACAAAGATACATGTACACATTTGACATTATAACTATGGTTACGGCTTCTGAACGTAGAAGTTGGTAGCATTCACTTTTTTAACTCGGTGAAAGCTCTCCGGTAAAGAGTGCAAACACTCTGATAGAGTAGAGTCTGCTGTCGTCAACATCACAATGCAGAGCCAGGATTTCTTATACAGCACAAACAGGTTATGCTACTCCGTCTCTCTCTCATCAGCTTGTGAGATCTAGCAACTCTTAGCATAATGAATTTAGCAGGGATGCCTTCTCTACACAGTCCATCAGGCCTGCCATCTAGAAGATTAAATTATGTCTGTAAGCATTAAAGCTTTGATGCTGTATTTGGGCGGCATGCATGCATCCATTTGCAAAATTCTATATAACAAAATTAAAAACATGGACACCTATGGAAAATGGCTTGGCACTAGCACTTAAACCCAACCACTCCAAACAGTCTGCTGACTAATGCATTTCTAATCATTTCTGTGATCAATGTTAGCTACTGTGCAATAAGATTAATCAGCCATATGCAAAGCTAGGATCACCTTGAACAAGCGAAGAAGAAAGGAAAAACCGGGAGATAAAAGGGCTGAAAGACAGTGTCTTAGCTATTATGTATGATAAGCACACCGTACAGAAATAAAGCACACCTGCATTATTCACATTTTTTCATGCCGTTGGTTTTGTGTGTGTTTGAGCGGCATTACACCGTTGTGCTCCCCTCAGCTGTGCTTTGGCATCTGTGCGTGGCCATCTCACTTCTGAATAGCTCCCTGATTATTCCAAATCTAAGGGAATATTCAAACAAGGCCGATAATGCATTCTTCCATATGATTCTCCAGAGCTGGGACAGCTGTTCAGCAGCTTTCAATGCCATGTTCAGAAAGGGACAGATTTCTCCGCTCAATTAATAGGCCCCATTAAAAATCAGTGGGAAGTTTGACAAATGAAGCAGAGATTCAGTTTGTCTTAGACAGAAGGCTTCAAAAATAACTTCTAAATATCTCATATAGCTAACAAGAGTTACAATTTAACCAAAATGATTTTTAAATTAATGTTTAACTTCCTAATCAATGGCTACACAGGATATCAATGGCCATGTAGGCAAACCTGGCCGAAATGTGCTTCTGTAAGCACACAAAGCCTGCACTATATGAGGAGTGCCGTTTACATTTCTCGACATTAACTGTCAGTAACTTTGTCACAAATGCAGTTATTCAAATCAAACAGATTACAACCAGGTCAATTTCTCAAACCTGTCCAACAAATTGATAAAACTCTAATGACAAGAATTTGTCAGCTGTATCAGACAGGAGGAATTACTGGAAATCAGTGTGTCTTTGTTCACTTCACTTTGACCACAGTGATTTGAGAATGCAGAGTGGCGCTGCTATGCCGCTGCCTTGTAAAGTTTCTGGCAGATGAAATCTTACAGTCTGGCTTCTCTCTCTCTTTCTCTCTCTCTCTCCCTCCCCAGAACAACGAGGAGGTTGTCTACCCAAGGGCGCACCTGTGAGGTGCAGACCCTCGACAGGCTTACCTCAGTGGCCTCTCGTGCTGTACTCAAAAGGCAATTATTCCTCCCAGAAGATAGAGCACTGTCAACTTCAAACAGAGGACATTCTTTAGGCAGATTAGACTAAAATTATGTTTTATTATTTGGCCCTGAAGAATGAATTGGACTCTATTTGGTCGCCTTTGTGGTGAAATCCAAGACAGTTTAAATGGCAGAGGTATGTTTGGAGTCAGGGTAATACTCTGGTGTCTTTATGAAAGGGCAGCAGAGAGGATCAGATTAGAAGCTGAACAGCGAGAGTCTTTCAGTGCGGCTGTGCTATCATCTCTGTCTTCTTGTCCATGCCTGTAGAGAGGTTAAATTAAATGGCTGTAATAAATGTTTTGGTCTTGCTGATGTGGTATGGCTGGCTATCAAACGAAAACACTGTGGAGAAACGGCATGGTGGAAGATCAGAGAGAGGAACAAATGGAGGGTGGGAGAACTATGTCAGCACATTACCAACATTAGAAACGGACTTGTTTTCACTTAAACCTCAATTATAATGGTGGCTCCAGAAACAATTATATTGATGAATGATTTCTAAGTTACTGTAATTAAATTATTCCATTTAATTAACGAATTATATTGAATTTCTCCCCAGAGGACGGCATTAGCCTCATCTGCTGTTTTACAAACAGGAGTACTCTAATGTTGTGTGCTATGGAAATGATTACTAATGCCTAATGAAACTGTGTCAGATCAGATAAATGCTGTACAGAGTCAACATGCCAAGCTTGTAGCACAGCCAAACTTGAGACGAAATAATAAAGCCAAAGAAGAAAGTATTGATTGTATTTTTTTTCCAAGGGCAGGTTTTGTAAAGCTGACATCAAATAAATTATCATTCTAAGTGCCTACTTGAGGTTTTACAGAGAATGAAGAAAGTCAAACTGAATGTGTATAAAGCAAGCGTTTTTCAAAATAACAACTCTTGGTGTCTATCAGTACGTGTGTCCAAACTTTAGTTTTCAACAAATGAATAAAAATCAGTGAACACGCCGCGTCAAAAACAGATTCAGAGAAAAACATCTCATTTCAAAAAGTCTCAATCATAATAAATTAAAGCGCCTATTGCATACACAAAACACCCCATTGTAGCTTCAACTCAGTGGCTTTAGAATGTAATCATAAACAATAAGCTGGAATGCATTAACAGTGCTAATTTGATGGTTCAGCAGTACAAAGTACGTATGCACAAATCAAGTTCCACTGCAGCTGACCATTGCCCTCTGGTGGGAGTGCCAAGCACCTGCTTGAAGATAGACTATATATAGAGCATCAGATTTGTTTGTATTTCTTGTGTTACACTAAATGTCAGAACATTAAAGAATATTCACAAAGATAAAATAGCTGCACACAAATGTACACATTATTAGTCAGTCAATTTCACCAACAAAGCAAAATGTATTTGATCAACTCACTGAAAGTTATTTTACTCTTCCAAAATAAAAAAAACACACTGTGCTTACAGTAGCAATGTGCTGTATGTGTTTATTGTCCTATCCCTCTTGGCTTGGCCATATTAGTCCATGTGAGAGGAGAGAGGAGTTGTGATGCTGTAAGCACATACCGTGCATTCCCTCTCCTCCGCTGTGCAGTTGTTGGGCATATTGTGAGGTTTTAATACGGGGGATATGGAGGAGGGATCGGCTCACATTCGCTGTGCAGGAAAAAGCCACGGCCAAGAATGACAGTTGCTCCTCTTGGAGCTGAGACATCCATGGATTTAAATTGCACTCTGAAAGGTCAGCACATGACAAGCAATCAATCAGCTCCTAATTGGGTGATCAACGGTCATTTGAATAGGTTTCACATTTTTTTTTATGCAAAATGAATATGTGAGCTTTTTCCTTGGTGAACACTTGGTATGATGATAAAAGTACATTGAAGAGCTTTGATTGTGCGGCATCCATAATATTATAATCACATAATCAAAATAAATTCAGTAGAAACAAAACAATATCTAATAAAAGTAACAATAACTTTTATTTATAATGCATTTATAATGCATTTTTTCAACAAATTACAGTGAATTAGCAGAGGGCGAGGAGGGAAGTGGAAAACGAAGTTGATCCTTGGTCATGCGGTTTCACAGATGAGGGGTCTGGACAACAAAGACTAGAGTCCGACTGATATTGGATTTCTGAGAGCGATACCGATGTTAGACTGAAAATAAAAAACACTGATTACAAGCAGATATGGCGGTTCCCTGATCCAGGGAAATTTTGAGCTGGAAGGAAAATAGACCTTTTTTATGTGGATGGTGCACTGATTTTACACTGACACAACTATGCAAAGATACTACTAATCAAATAACTCTTTAAAAGATATTTAACATTACATTACACATGCAATGTCAATCAATTCTAGAAATGAACATCAGCGCTGTATGTTCAGTATTGCTGATCATTTAAATAAAGAAGTACCTAATGACACCTTTTCTAAATCAGCCCAAGCATCGTTTTCTGCATTATATGTTCAGTAAAAAAAAAAAGTTTTCATACCTGCACATATCATACAACATACTGCAACCTGAAACCGATATTTCTGTGATAGGCCGAAATCAAATCAGTCGGGCGGTGCGAAGACTTTTCTTTTAACCCTCAAATAAATAATGGCTGAATATGAATATTCTTTGTATGAATGGTTCACATTTGATTTCATACAACGCATACAGCACTGTATCGACAGCTTTTTTGAATATGGTTAGGTTTCACTTGCATGACCCTACCTACCCTCGGAGATACTCAACATGTTCAGTCAAGCCTTCAGTGGGTGCAGTTACAACATTTTAATAAGAGGACAAAAACTGCCTGAAGAAAAACATGGATGGGAGTGGCAGTAAATGTCACATTAAAAAAGAATCATAATTAAATGCTGCTTAACCCTTGTACACCCGTGCTAATGTTGTGGCATACCTGTGTTTCCAGTTCCAGCATGTTGCGTGATCATTGACATGGGGTAATACTTCATACACCTGTGTGGGAAAAAAACACAATCCTGACAAGTCAGTTCTGTTGTGTTAAGCTGAGGTATAAAGCAGCTGTCACACTGTGGCAGCAAGAGGGCTGAAGGTTGGATTACCCATTCTTTTTCATTGCTGATCCAGATATCTAGAGTGTATCCGAGGATGTAAAGACTAAAAAAAGGCAAATAAAGACATCGTACATCCACATTTCTACAAGGTTACGACCAAAGGTATGTAAAGAGTCAGAATGAATACATGAATGCTGTGTCTGCAGTTTACTGCAGTTTGGTTTATTATAGGGAACATTCAGACTGCGTGCAAGTGCGACACACGGTGTATTTGAGTGAAATGCTGAGCTATTTTGATGGAAACATCCCCTGCCAGTATATGTGTGCAGGCTTCACTGCTGGCTCAGGAATGTTGGCATCAAGTATGCAGTCCTGACAGACAGCTGCACTGCAGTGGCGTTTTTAACATGCCACACCAGGACCCCAGTGTGCTGGAGGCTCCAAAAAAATAATAAAAACTGCATCAAAAAAGAAATTGTAGGAAAATTGTACTAACTTAATTCACTGTGGTGGCAGGTGAGTCATGAACATCACTTTGAATTGTCCATTGAGGTCTAAAAGTTCAAAAATGACTGATAGAACTTTTGAAATGAACTTTGTACAACCGTGCATTTAACTCAAGCGTTTCAAATCATATGTCTTTGGCTTTCAAATCATGAGTCATGTGAAAGTCAAAGAAGCCACCCAGCCTGTTTAACATGATTCTGCAGGAACCAATTATTTACTGACTATATTTATTCTGAAGTGCGAACAAACTGCTCACTTATGGACACAAACACTTGACACTCCCTCAACTGCCTCTTTATCCTCACGTGTTTAGTGATATTTCTACCTTCAGCCATTTAACCTCAACATACAACCACAGTATTCATTACACTACGATCGCCTGGTTGTCCTGTTTATTTTGTACACGTTCAGCCCCGCCCTGCGGACGCGCTGCTATCACGCAGTTGCGTAATTTGACAAGGCAGCGCAAAATAGGGAGAATGAACGTTTGACAGCTGGCTCTTTGCTCGTACAGATTGTTTCGAAACAAAAGAATACCTATGCTGAATTTATTGGTGAAAGATTTCGGATAGTTAGACTGTACCTCTGCTTTTATGGCCGCTGCCGTGAGGAATAATGTTTGGGTCGCTCCGGGGCAGGACGCGCAGTTTCTCCATAAACCCACCGCGCCACTGAAAGCCGACTGTCTGAGAGGTGAAGAGCATGGACTAGTGCTCTGTAACACGAGGGATGCCATCCCGGGAACTTGCTCTTTCCATGATTATAATTTGGTAGGGGATTGCATTTTTTTTCTTTTGCATCTTGCCTCAGCGTCACTTTACTGATGCCTGCTGGTTTGACGTAGAAAGACTGTTTGTTGCTGATCAAAGCAAAACAGGCGAAATTCATGTAAATGTGTATTTCAGGCAGGCCTTTATGTTTGTGTGTTATAATATTCACAGCTAGAGTCCCAGCACGTGACTGAAATTCGCTTTGAATGTGTGTGTGTGTGTGTGTGTGTGTGTGTGTTGATGCTAACATTCACTGACTAAGGTTGAATCACAAGCAGGGCACGGCTGGGATGTGAAACGTTGCACCCGCTCCCGAAACTTGTGAGGAAGAGATGCATAGCGCTGCAGAGCAACTGGATGTTCTAATTTCAGCCATGTATTTCCAAACAGCTTAGGCTGGAGCGTTTCAGAAGGGCGTCTGCTGCTTGTAAAGGAGGGGGGGGAGGGCATCTTTGATGTGACTGTGTGCACAAGTGCAGGCCCCAAATGCATCCCCAGATTTATTCACACCAGTTACTTTTGTTATTTTGTAAGTCTCATTGTGCTTCAGCGTCAACGGAGAGGCATTGTGATCATTATTTTTTTATAAGAAGAAGAAGAACAGTAGAATACTGTTGATGCATTCAGGGTCCATCTTTCTGCTTTTGCTATACCAAGTTTTAGAGGCAACCTTTATGGGTTATACATCCATGTGAGATTGATTCATGTGAGCTTGAGTCAGTTCAATGACACTTTTCTAATACCATTGCATTTGGTTCATCACGACTTTTAACACGACAAATGTTCTTGTTCTTTTGTAATTTAGAGTAAATCCGACATGGACAGCTACCTGTCTCCGCACCAACAGGACACAGTCAATTCCAAGATGTTGTGCAGGGACAACGCTCTGATGCTAGAGCCGCCTTTCACCGAGGACTTTGCCTCCCCGTACTGCGTCAACATGAGCCTGCTCCTTCCTGACGTCACATACCTTCCCCATGGTCTCTGCAGGACTGTGAGGCAGATCAAAACAGAGCCGTCACACTCTCTGATGCACCCGAGCTGTCAGGGCAACAACGGTGTGCCACAGACAGTCCCCGAATACCCAGGTGTTTTTAGTGCAGCTGACACAACCAGCGGTAAATTTCTCATCAAACAGGAAGTGCCAGATTTCCAGGATGTCCCCCTTTTTCAGCTTTTAAACTCTGACTTGGAGCAGCTTGTTCATGGGTCACAGCTGAACTCCATTCCCATGGCCCCATTAAGTCTGCCTATTGGGAACGTCCATGTAGGCCCAGCGCAAAATTCTGCTAAACCCACAAGCAGTCCTCAGAGTCAATCTTTTCCATTTAATCGACACTTAGGCCGTCAGCAGAGACCAACCTATTTGCCACCATCTCCGCCAAACTCTGATCCCCCAAGTCCAGACAGGGGGAAGGAGCTCCTACACAATCTGTCCCCACCTCCCTCCTATGAAGCCAGCATCGCCTCTAAGATAACTTTTCAGACCCATAATCCCATTGGTCCAGGACAGACTTCTAGTGCAGCTCCAATCCAGAGCTCAGAACAGAATTCCAATGTTGGATTAGTCCAAAGCCCAGGTCCGGCGCCAGTCCAGCGTTCAAGCCTGACACCAGTTCAGACGGTGGTAGGTGTTGGCCCGCTGTCCCCAGTCATGGCCCAGTCGGCTTCTGTTAGGTACAACAGAAGGAACAACCCTGATCTGGAGAGACGGCGGATTCACCACTGTGACGTTCCAGGTGAGACTTCTGCCCCATCTGCACAACAGCAAGAAAGTTTTGCAACACTAACACTCAAATCCAAGTAGTGTGCTTAATAAACTTTTTTTCCCCTTTAGGGTGCAGGAAAGTATACACCAAGTCTTCTCATTTAAAAGCCCATCTACGGACCCACACAGGTAAAATGTTTTGAGTTGCACTTGTTATTTTGGGGTGAAAGTGGTGATGTTGCCAGGCAGAAAAATGTTCTTGGCATGCAGATGCATTCTGTCTGCTGACAGACCTGGCCCACATCTCACTGCTGTCAAATCACATAAACCCTGCAGCTCTCATAAAGGGGGCAGGGGGAAAGACAGGACACGCTGTGATTTATGGCTCACAGTTGAGGTGCATGTATGAAAATGTATCTGTATTCCCATCATCGAAACTAATTTGTTAGTAACTTGAGTCATACTTGTTATTTATTGAGGTGAAATGTATCCAAATTTGTGTTGTCCGTCTGCCGTAGCTTCAACTCGCTTCTCTTTTTTTATCCTTTGCTGAAGGAGAGAAGCCGTACCAGTGCTCCTGGGAGGGATGCGAGTGGCGTTTCGCCCGTTCTGATGAGCTGACTCGCCATTTCAGGAAACACACCGGGGTGAAGCCTTTCCAGTGTAGCGTGTGCAGCCGCTGTTTCTCCCGCTCGGATCACCTGGCCCTGCACATGAAGAGACACCAGAGCTAGAAGCCCTCTCTCTCTCAAATCAAGCCAATGTTTTAATTTCCCAGTAAACACGGACAAAGAACCGGCACTTACATATCAGCGAACAAATTAAAAAACTGTGGATTTTTTCACTCACTCCCCAGTGGAGACATTCTTAGCAGTGCCGGCCCACAATTGTTTCTTTTATTGTAAAAAGATTACTGTTGCCTTATTTTTTTTCCACAGGTATGCTCCAATATCGGGGGACACTTGCAAAGATGTCAGTCAAAAAATCATTAGCCAAATGTAATAATGAAATAATATATAATCTTTTGCAAAGTACATGAACAACTTTAAATACCAATATTTCAAGTTTTTCATTGTACAGCAAATGTGTCATGGTGTCATTTATTTATTTAATTAACTCCAACTGCCATACTGTAAGTGCAGATATAGTATTGCTCTTAACTGGAAAGTCAAAGAATGTGTGTGTGCGTGTGTGTGTGTCTGTGTGTCTGTGTGTGTGTGTAATATAGAAAGTAACAGCAGTTAGTTAAAGTTGTGCGTAAATAAGTTGTGGATTTACTAAAAGGCACAGTAGGAGAAATACGTTTTGGGATGAATGCTATTCGCAAGCGGTGTGGTAAGCACATGGCTTACAGCATGACTTTAACACTGCCAGATTTATGGGTTACTTTGCCACTGAACAAAATCTATATTTACTCATAACACTGAAATGAAATGAAGATAGGTATGAGATGTTAATTATATTCATTTGGACAGCATTTTGAATGCTCTATATCCCCCTAGTAACATAGATATTGTCATTAGAGAAAGTGTTAAATGTCAGGCAGGCAGGTGCAGAGATAAATCCAAATGGTTCATTTTTTTTATTTCAGGACATCAGCGGACACCGCATGATTTTATTTAATTATTGAAACAGGTTTAACTTATTATGATGGGCTTTTATTGTCCCGTGTTTATCTCAGCCACACAGCTTTTACACGAAAAGAGACGTGCTGGAACAACATTTACAACACCTCCTTTGACTATACGGTTTGTTTTCTTTCTCCCGCAAGTTGTGGTGATGGAAAAATTCAGACCATTCTTGTTTTTTTTTGCAAATTGTGGGCCTGAACGTTAGGTATCATATAACAGGATTATCACATTACTGATGATTTGTCTTCATAAGTGGTTTCAAAGTGATGTTTGTGAGCTTGAGATATTTTTTTTTAGACTTAGTCTGGACACGTGCCAGTCTGAACATCTGTGTAAGCTTTTTGTTTCTTTGACTACTATCCATGTATTCAAACACCTTTTGAAAGTGCCTTTAACTGCTTTGATTTGTTTTTCGGGACGAAAAACAAAGCTGCCCCATTGGGACAATGTTCTTTTATCAGGTACTCGACTCGGCTTGAATGACTCTGTATGTTGGCTGCCCCTCGTTATTTCTACAATATAGCGATCTCTATTTATGACCAAGTTTCTTAACAATTTGAGTCAGGGTGAACAAAATCTCTATAATGTTTATATTTTTTATCCGCGGTTTAAGGATGCAATCTATTGATTGTTTTTGTGTATAGATATTTGAAGCTTTTTTTTTAAATTGCAGAGACTGTTTATTTTTATTTTTTATTTCTGGCAAAGTCTAAGAAGGATCAAATGAGAGAATATTGTTACAGTCTACACTGTCATCACGTCCTCCAGCCAAGACAGCAGCTCCGTGGAGTATATGCCAGTGAATTATTGCAATACTTTTAAAATAGATATGTACACACAGATATCTTGACGTGGCAGACATAACAATATTTTGTGTCATCCCTTCGTAACATGAAGATGTAGCCTAGAATGATCAAATGTGCTGTGAAGCCATGTGTCCCTCAACAGTGCAAATAAAATTTGGTGTTGAATATTTCTTTTGAATATTTCCTTTTTAAATATGAATACATACTTTTTAGGGGGGTTTCTCTGCATTATACATATTTCCATATCCACATAGATGATCATAATAATATTATTTTAATCATCCTTCTGTTTGTTACATTTTCTTCAGCATGTTACTTTAACCATCCATCGGCTTATTGTTAAATATCAACCAAGTGATATTGATGTGATTAGAGATATCAGTAAGAAAAACAGATTTTTCTGTCCATGTTTGCATTTGCATTTACAGTTAAATGTTGTGAATAGATTAAATCCAAAGTATGTTCTTATAAATGCTAGTGAAGCAGGAGCACTGCTGGACAACCAACCAACAAACAGGGCATATTCAAGTGGAACATATTTGGAAGATAGCAAATATGCAATATTTGCAATATAAAATTTTAAACTGTTCCACTAATCAACCTTCACATCTCCCTTTGCTGTTGAAATTATTTTGGATTCTTCAGCAACACGTGATTTGGCTTCAGTGTTTCGTAGTTATTTAGGAACGCACCCTTTATGCACGTTATGTTATTAACAATTGTGTAATCCAAACAAAAAAAAAAGATCTTCTTTTGTTTTGTAATTGTTGCAAAGCGTCCTCGACATGAGTCACAGCAGAGGTGCTGGCAAACGTGCCACATGGGCTGAACAAAACCAGATAAAGTTGTCTCAACTTGTCCTGAGTGCAGAGGAAGTTCCCTGTGGATACTGTTATAGTATCACTCTTATTTACGTACTTCACTTTGCCTGTGCCGTACACAGTATAGGCTCCTGTGAGTGATAAATCACGCATGTGATATAGTGCACACCGAAATGCTAAGCGGAGTGGGAATTGAAACCTTGTTATTGTAATCATCTGAATCCTTTGCTGGCTGACAGAAACATTCATCCAGATCCAGTTGTAATAGAGTGCCGTACAGGATGTACTGTAATGGGCGTTTTCTTTCAAGTGCAACCTGTTCTCAGAAACTGTATTCACTACATGCTGTGTTAAAACATACCAGGTCTAAAAATACCACTCTCTGTTGGTGATAACAAAGTAATATATCACAAAGGCGTACACATCATTTCACTGCAATGTCTAAATATGTCAGTGAAGTCTTTCAGGTCCAAAATACTTTTCTTGTATAAAGGCTCTTCTGTAAATTTAAATAAGCAGGTGAATCAATGTTTTTTCCTCTTCTTGTTGTGATCATATATACTGTACCGTGTGTACAAGCTACTGTACTATATCATCTATAATTTAAAACGTCTTCCCTAATACCAAGATTAGGTTTCTAAATGTCGGAGAATGTGAGTCTGTACTCAGATGTCTAAGTGACATCGAAACCGCATACCATTCATCTCAGTCACAGATACCAACTAGCTCCATACCAGTGTGTTACATACAAAATGCAACTTTATTAACCTTCATGCCTCCATTCATATTAATATACATGTATATGTTTGAACTTATTTTAATTTCACAGCTCCATCCATATGAAAAATACAGAGAAAAAGGCAAAACACTGACTGGATACTTAAACAACTCTTGGAGAAAAGAAATGTGTAACAGAAAAAAAGGACACCTGTTCTTGAAGCTTTGAAAAATATCTGGATTAAAAATGTTCTTTTACAGATGTGGAATTCCATGAGCAGAATCTCCCTTTTGAAGTGATGCTGAGCAATATCACAATTTATTTTATCTTTTTTTTTACGGTAAGAATGAAAAGATCTGAATATATTTACACTACACTCACTTTACATAAATACAGGAACGACGATTACTGTACGTAATATCAGCAAACTTGAAACATAGGCATTGGCTTCACTACTAAATTTTCAAAAAACCAGGAAATCAAAAGCAGATGTTACACAGAAAGTAAAAATAGATATTGAACTGAGAGAGAAGTGTAAGATCAGTATTCATTAACAAAGGCGACGCCACGAGAGTCCTCAATATCTTCCATGTTGAATTCATGTGATGAAGCTGAAACATCAAGAGGCCTCCGTAACTCAGTTTTGTTCCCCTTAGAGGAAGTGACTTATTGCAAGCAAAGTAATAACGTAAGCTATAAACAGCCTGTGAAAGTGTTATGGGAGGATGCTGCAGTTGACACAATGGCATAAGGCTCAGTGCGAAAAGAAAGTTAAACATTAAAGGTCCGACTTGCATAATGTTGTCTGTGCTTTTACTTAAATTTATGGTTTCCCATTGGATATTTATTAATTTGAGCACACGTGTTGAAATCCAAAATCTGCACGGAGCAGTTGATATTACAAGTTTGCAATATGAGGCACTATTCATTAATATTGCATAACTTTGACCCTGGTTACCGTTACAAAATTATGCTTTGAAATGAGGAAAGAGATGCTGAAGGGAAATATAACACACCCTGTCCTGTGGAGACACCGTATTCAAGTCGAATCGAATTGAGCAAAAAGTGGTGTATTAAGGCATGCGACGTCAAACACTGAATACGAGAGTACACGTGTTGTCGATATGTGCTTGATCAATAGAATTTCTCGTCCGGGTATAGCAAAATAGCAACACAGGGAATCGAGTACCTTAAGATGGTCAATGTATATAAATAATTTGTTGATTATAGCAAACACTGGTTCAGCCTCGGGAATCAAAAATGATTTGATCATGAACTTATTTAACCACAAACCAAAGAAAGCAAACTGTTCTATAACATCACATATGATAATTTACATGATGGATACCATTAGCCCCGTTTCACTGTATATCAAATTAGATAAATTACAGTCTCTGAAAAAAGACTTTACATGTATAAATGTATTTCCTGCCTCTACTAATCAAAAGCCCTATTTTTCCAAATGTATATACAGGCTGTAGAACTTTGTAATAAGTCTTATCTTCACTATCACATATATTACAACATTTCAAAAGATCCTTTTTACAGAAGAAAATGAGTTATAAGATGAAGTGCCCCTCAATAATAAAATGTTCTTATACATTATATGGAGGATAAAATACGATGATGATTATTTGTTTATAAATTGACATCTGAAATAAAATAATTTGAAAATCATACTAATAAACAAACAAGGTGCTGATATGCTTTTGCCAAAATGATAATACAACCGGGCATAATGACATGTGCGCAAAACAATATACATAAATAATGATGACATACATTACCATTCTTCCTTACATCAAATGGGTGTCACATACGTTGGGGTGCATGTGTGGAAACGACTTCCTGGATTTGGCTACTTTACTGAAAGTGAGGATGTTCAATGCGAAGTGTGCAGGTGTGTGTGTGTGTGTAACTGTACGTGTGCATGAGGGTGTGCTATGTGAGTGAGTGTGTGGTTTTCAAGGTGCTATTATCAAGAAGGTTGCCATTTCTTCTTACTGGCTTCAGTCCAATAAATGCATTTAGCAGCACTATCAAATAATATGGGGTGGCCTGATGCTCTGAGTTTATGTCTGCGGGTCTTACACAGCGTGAAGAGAATTGGAAATACTTGCAAAGATATCTGTTATTATGACTATAAAAATGTACTTTTTGAATTCAGTTTCCTGATCAAGGTTAAGTGATGTTCTCTAAGATGTTTCTACTGGTACCTGCATCTAAAATGTAGTCTTACTGAACATACATAATGTATTTATGTGTGTAAATTATATTTTTTTTATAGTTGCACTAGTTTTGTGATGAGATGTGATATGTGAGTAATCTATTTTTCAGCACTCTGTATAGCCAAATCTCAGGTAAATCAGATAACATATATCTGGTCTGAGGTGAAAATATTTCAAGTGACTCTCTCTAAATGAGACAAACAAAATAAAACGATTCGGAGTAACTCGTTTACTGAGACGCATCAGATTAGAGCCTTGTGCTGGAGCTACGAACCAATCAAACAGAGTGAGTACAGAGTGAGGAGTTGGCCCAGATGGAAACCTCTCCTCTGATATTGACATCCGCAAACAGAACAAAGAGGAGGGTGGCGTTCCTTCTTGTCACTTTGTTCAGTATGTATTGCTCTTCTGTATTGTACATCAGGTAGCACACTATCCCTGTAACACTGCAGCCGATGTCAGTTTCAGCTTATGGTCAAGTGCTGCTGTGCAAAAACCACAACGCAAGTTCCTTTCACTGTAAAAGCCAGCTGAGAAAACAGAGCTGAATCATAAAAAACAGATCGATCGGGACAGAATGAAAGCTGTAAGGTGCCTCTTTTTTTTTTTTCACATACTGGAAATCTCCTCTGATTGTTTCAAAAGTTCACTGTACATGAGGGGTTGTATTTTTTCTGTGTCAAACATAAGCAATAAGCAGGCATTTTACAAAAAAAAAAAGAAAAGAAAAGAAAAACAGAAACAAGATTCAACAAACAAAACCTTGTCATACTGAAACTATATCGATCCTTTAAGATTGCACTTTACTGATTGCTGATCACAGCACAAATTCCACCAAGATATTTTTTTTAAAGAAATGCTTTCAAGAGGCTCAAAATAAACGAAAAGAACTGATGAGATTTGGGGTTGTCTGGCCCTGTGAGTGGGTCACAAACAGTGTGTTTCGTTGCTGGTGTGATGATATGAATGTCCAGTTTTCATCGTTTGAAATTAACAAATGAGTATCTGTAAAAGTGGCCTTGCTGATGAGGTTGATCCATTCAGGTTGTGGCTATTTCAGTTAATGTCATTTACTGTTTTGCTGGATATGAAACAGGTGAAAGTCCAGCCCTCTTTGAGCTTCAATTTGGGATTGGCCTCGGATATAACATCAGGCTCCAGCATTCAAAGGAAACCATCTGTAATAAAATGGCGACCTCTGCTGGTCACAAATCAGACTCTCAGGGAGGCACGGCGCAACAATACTTCCTGTAACTCCAACTAGGCCCGAGTCTTTTCCTGTGATCCTGTCCAGGCCCAACTTCTTTCTGCTCACACAGGAAATCCATTCCATAAAATGGTGTCCTTCACATTATGAGTGCTGGAAAAGCAGCCATTTGAACAATTGTGAAAAGAAAGATGCCAAAAAGAGACTGCAAGAGATTGCATTATATATATTTTTTTGTCCAAATAAAGAGTGCGAGTTCATCTTTAAAAATCAAAGTGAAACATTTACAAACAGTGCTGTAAAAGACAGTTCCCTATTATACTCCAAAGAATTACAATAACAGATCCTGCCGTCCATTCCTTCCAACCCAAAAAGGATCCAGAAGTGACCCTGTTTTGTGCTCCACAAGCTCTGTGCACCTCTCCAACTTCTCTCCTAAGGATGGATGAGAGAGCGTGTGTGTGTGTGTGTGTGTGTGTGTGTGTGTGTGTGTTTGTGTGTTTGTGTGTTTGTGTGTGTGTGTGTGTGCGTGTGTGTGTGTGTGTGTGTGTGTCTATGTAGGCCTTTGTGTACGTGTGTGCGTCCAGGCCAGCTGAAAAACATTCATAGGGAGATCCCGCTCCCCCGGCTGCCTGTGTTTGGGTGTCTGTTCCATCGATTACTCTCTTTCTCTCTCTCTCTCGCTCTTTATCTCTCTCCGTCTGATTCACACCAGCATGTGTCTCCGTCGGTGCAGGGCCAAGTGGTCAGATCTGGAGAAGCTACGGTCACAGTCCGCACACTTGAACGGTTTCACCCCTGTGTGTTTTCTGTAATGCCTCGTCAGCTCATCAGAGCGGGCAAACTTCCACGTGCAGCCGTCCCAGGTGCATTTGTATGGCTTTTCCCCTGCAGAGGAACACAGAAAACCCCATGATGTTCATAAGAGAGTAATTGATTAGATTATTGTGTGATGCCTTACGACTGTCGTTATGAGAAGAAGTCAGTTAACTTTAATGGGTTTCAGATCATGATGTCAGTTTCCAGCCTTAAAGGGATAGTTTGGATATTTTCAAGTGGGGTTGTATGAGGTACTTATCTATAGTTAGTATATGACCTACACTAGGTGGCGGTTGGCACGCCCCCAGTTTTAGAAAAGCAGTAAAAGTATCAGCATGGAAGCTAAGAAATTCACTGCTGTGGATGGGGGCAGCAGCTAAACATATTTTAGACATCTAAAAAGGTGATGGGCCGAAGCCGTTCTATGCTCTCCCCAAAGCCACCAGACTCCTTTGACAAAAGCAGTCATTTTACCTCGCAGAGCACAGGATATGCTGTTCCACTGCTGCTTCAACTGGTCAGTTTGTTTGTGTTATTGTGTGACTTTAGTGTTTTAAAGGGTTAGGAACTAACAAAACCAACAAACAAACTAACCGATCGAGGCAGCAATAGGTAAAATGACTGCTTTTGTCAATAGAATCTGGCGACTTCGACACGGGCATAGATAAAGGCGACCATTTATGGATATTTTTTGTGCCTAAGTGAATTCAGGTTGGGCTACAGTTGATTTCCATGATCGACCTTTCTCTTCCACCCAAGCCACATGACAAATGTGTGATTTTACTGACATTTGGTCCAGCTGAAACCAGCGTGAAGGTGTCATACATTCGTACACACAGATCAAACATTTTACAGGTATTAATTAGAAGAATGCTGAAAGATACAGAGACAGAACATTTCAGTTGGTCGTGTCTACCATAGCAAATTTTTCCTGATTTTTTAAATGATTTATTTCCACGGAAGGAATTGTCTGCAAGCCTCATTCACAAGCCTCATTCACTCCTCCTCACTCTTTATTTTGCAATGATCTTTGTCTTGTTCCAGATTGAAATTTGACTTTATCGGTCCTTTAAAAGATATTCAGACAACCTTAGCACAATATTACATGTTTGCAAAGCCCATGGCACTGGCTAACACATATAAGAGTGTGAAGTTCAGAGCATTTAAATGTCATAAGTGTTGGGCAGCTTGAGGCATCGACATAATAAAATGAAATTAAAGCATTTACGCTCAGATCTACTGACCTGTATGTGTCCTCCGGTGTGCTTTTAAATGGGAGCTTTTGGTGTACACCTTATTGCAGCCCTCAAAGTCACATCTGTGAATTCTTCTCTTTTTGGAATCTGGTGACTCTGACCTCCGGGGGCGCCGTATGCTGTCAATACTGAACGGGGACATGGAACTGCAACAAGAGAATAAGAATAAACCATTAAAAAGGGATTAAACTGTGATGATGACTTCAATACTATCATACTAACCCTAGGAGGTGCCATCTTGGTTTATCCAAATAATAAAAAACACTTTAAAGACACACACACAAGCACACACAAGCACACACAAGCACACACAAGCACACACACACACACACACACACACACACACACACACACACACACACACACACACACACACACACACACACACACACACACACACACACACACACACACACACACACAGTGAGTAGGTGCTGAGTCATAGGTAAACAAATGAAACAACAGAGAATAGCTTGCACACTGTAGGGTGCAATAAATAGTTGTTATAATTGGAGCCCTGAAGTGTGCACTTTGTTTCTGTTGCTTGATGACCTGAAGATTGTCACAAACGCCTTCATTTCCTTTTAATTTGGGGGGGATTACTATAATGCTCTTTATTTGGGGATTGGTCGGTTCTCTTTGTCTCGCTTGCAGCTGGTGCAGAATGCTGATGCTAGACTAGTGACTGGTACCAGGGAGAGAGACAGCTTCACCTAAGCATAGGGTTGAGTTTAAGGTTATATCATTTGTTTTTTTAGCTTTACACAGCCTGGCATCCAGGTACACCACTTTGCTCCTCTGCCCCTTTCCACCCCCAGACATTCCTGGCTGTCCCTCGATCAAGGGCGAACGTGCATTTGGAGTAGCAGCCCCAAAGCTTTGGCACAACTTCCCATTCTCAATTAAGTGTTGCCTATCTGTAGACACTTATGAGGCCAAACTTAAGACCGTGTATTCTCATTTGGTTGAGCGTCCTTAAGGTTTTATGTCTCACTTTTTACTCTTCTATGTTTTTAATCTGTTACTTCACATATTTATTTTATTTGTGCACGGGGTAGTATTATTTCCTAATTTTCAATGTTTTTCAATGTGCTTAAACTTTATTTCATTTTATAAAAATGTATGATTATGATGTCCAATGGTGCAAGCATGGTATACTTTTTTGTTGCTATAGAATTGGTCAATTTTCTGTATACATAAGGAGCTAACTGGTGAAGCAGTTCATGAATACAGACAATTACACTGTAAAGTAGTGGAGCAGTAGCTTTGCCACCAGGTGGCAGTGCAACCCTGCTGTACACAGTAACTGGGGAAGTATATGAGGTAAGAAGGCTGGTATTCTAACGGCTCATACACTTTCATCAATCATAGGTGGAGTTTTATCTCAGTGCTGTTCAATGAGGTTAATGACTCCTGAGTTATTTCAGTCATCAATATATTTCGTCCGGGTGTTTCCTCTCAATTAACTCGTCAATATCAAGGCTGATCATATAATCTGACACTTCCAACAGTGAAGTGTGTGCTTTTACATGCTGCAGTGTTTGTGTGAGTATTTACAGTGCAGTATTACATCAAATCTTAAATGCGCTCGCGAATCACTTCTCTGAATATAATGTACACACACAAAGCAATTCAGGAAGGAACAAAAAGAAGGTGGGGTTGTGGTAGATGGTCAGTAGACTACATAGTTCACGCCTCATGCTCAGCAGCAGGAACCTTTCACACAGCAATACACACATCGCTGCAGCACAGACACACAACAAATGGGCGAGAAAGTGAAAGATACAGCGGAGACAGAAAATAAGAATATCTCTGTTTACTGGAAAGGAGGAGTTTTATCTGTGGTAATCTAACAGAGGCTCTGTCAGCTGTGACGGAGCACAGTTGATTTTTTTTCAGGTCTCAGAGCCTCTGCTGCGGATAGTGAGAAACAGGTAAGCAGGTGAAGGGGGAAAGGGGAATGAGGGAGCGTAGGAAAGGAATAGCTTCAGAGCGGAGCGGAAAGAGGAGCAAGGGCTGCCAGACAGGCCCTCCAGTGAACTGTCTCCACCACACACAACCCACTTCCTGTCTCTCTGTGTCTCACCGAAGCACGATTTGTCAAATGCAGACTCGGATATATATATATGCATGTAATCAAGACACACACACACACATACATTTACACATATTCATATACACACACACACAGGCTGCAGAAATACACAAAAATGCGGAAAAATACACAGATCACCTGTTGCTCTTGGCTTACTGCCAATCTGAAGCTGTACAGGAAATGAGCACACGGGTCAGATATGAAGCGGACTCAACTCCCCACAACTCTCTCTCTCTCTCTCTCTCTCTCTCGTGTGTCAGTGTATTCAGAAAATAGCCAACTGCAACTTGGTGTCAAAACTGAACATTTAGTTCACGTTTGAATCAGAAATGACTGATGAGATTATCGGGCCATCTACTGGTCTAACAGAGAAGTATCGAAAAGCGTCTAAAATCTGAGGTATTGTCGGCCTCTGTGTGTGTGTGTGTGTGTGTGTGTGTGTGTGTGTGTGTGTGTGTGTGTGTGTGTTTTTGTGTGTGGAGAGAAAGACAGGGTTTATAGTGGAAACAATCAGAACTCAGTCATCTAGCAGATGAGACGGATGTTTACATTCTGACCTCATCCATGAATTAAATCTGAAGTGACTAGGATTATGATATAATTTAGGAAGGTCCGAGTACAACTGTTTCTCCACTGCTGGTGATCAGTGACAGGTTTCTAGATTAATCAATTTTGGGTACTCATAGAAATTTCCCACTGTGAGACATGCTACTGGTTAGTGATCATCAGTTCTCACAGAAACACAAGCGCTCACTAGAAAAACAAGGATAAAAATCCACTTAGGAAATTCTTGTGAGAAAAGTAACATAATCCCTCCTGAATGTCCTTGTGTGTGCACATTATAGTTAAAGAAAAAAATATTGTCAGTGTTAAAATAAAAAAATAAAACTGGATAAAATAAAGAGATATAGCATATATAAATAGAAATCTACAACGTTTCATTCTGTACAATGAAGGCGAGTGTCATATCACTGTAAAATGAAAATCTAGGGGTTTGAGTTGTTAGTCAGACAAAAATTGGACATCTGAAAACATCCATTTTGGCTCTGGGAAACTGCAACGGACAATATTCAATATTTTTGATGTAAATAAATGAATTGAAAAGAGAAGTGACTAATGAATTGACAACGAAAATAATGTTTTGTTCCAGCCCTAAAGGTGACATATTATGCTAATCGCCAGGTTCATATTGTCTTTTGGATTTCTACTAGAACATGTTTTCATGTTTTAAAACAATTCTCATACTGTCCTTCTGAATATACCTGTGTTCACCCATTAGCAAGATTCTCAGCCTAAGCATAGCATATTGTGCTATGCTTAGCTTCTGAAAGATGCTTCTTGCCATCAATAACAACAGGCTTACTTTGTATGTAAATTGTAAAGGAAAAGTGTGCTCACACTTGTTCAACAGGTGCATTTATAACCAGATTGTTTGGCTCACCAAGTATTCTCATGTTTTATTATAATGTGGAGAAGTTATGGCTAGAGATGTCTTTATCTTGGGCTAAGCTGTATAACTTTTCCACTTACAGTAACACAAAGTTTTCAGTTGGGTGTATTTATTCTCATAAACAATATATGTTTATGTCTTTAATACCACACCTCTGGCTGTAAGTGTCAGAGCTGCTGTTTTGTGAGAATCAATTCCCTGTATTTTCTCATGTGAGCCCAGGGGCAAACCATCACTGCCTTGACCTCCGAGTCACTGCAACATCACGGCTGTTAGAACGTGTCTGTTTATGTCTCCCAAAGCAGAAATAGTGAAATAGGAAGTACAGCTGAGAACAATTTTCAAACAGAGCTGACCTCCGTTGTAGTTCCTCTTTTCCCCTTTTTTTTCAGCCCTATCTTCATCCGCTGCTTCCGACGAGTACAACAGAGAGAAAGAATAAGGGGCTGTGTGTATGCGTGTTACCTGCACGGGGGTTTCCCACAACGCAAACACAATACAGTACATATTTTTCTAACTTCTCATAGGACACAGGGTCATAACAACATGCCGTTTCAACACAACAATGGATCTACACTGCTCTTAAACAGATTAAATAGTGGATTTATCAAGAAAACAGGAATGGGAGTGTGTGAGTGTGTGACTTTGTGTGTGCACTGGAAGACTGCCCACTGGGAATTCCTGTACCTGTCCGAGGATACAACCCCTTGCCTCACCGTCCTTCCCTCCCTCCACCTGCTCTTTCGTGGCCCCCAGGTCCTCGCGAACAAGCAAGACTTCTGCAGAGCCCCAAATCCGCCCTAAGCGCGGGCGCACACACACACACATTATCTCCCTCTCCTCTCTCTGTAGAACTGTCTTCCCCTCTTTCACTCGCACTCTCACACAATAGCCTATCAGCCCGTCCCCAGGGAAACGCATGAATATGGAGGAGGCTGCCCAAGAAGCACATGACACACGCTCTCCTTTCACTCATTTATTTATATATGGATACCTGGATTGGAAGCTGCAGGCACTCCCATCCTCCGCCCTTACACTCTCTCCCTCCTCTGATGCTCTCTCGATGACTGCTTGTGTAAATGTGGATACTAAATTACATAAAGCAAATCTTTCTACACTGACAGTGCACACGTTTTAAAAAAAAAAAAGAAATATAGCAAAACAATGGACTGATATGTTTCAAAGAAGTGCTGTCGGCGTCTGTTGCACTGCAGATGTCCATGTCAATACAGAATCGGCATTCTTCCTCTAAGTGGCCAAACCGGCGTGTAACTCAAGAAGACTACAGACTGCTTTGTTTTTCACAGACAAACATGCAAGTCTGTGTTCCTGTTGACAATGGCTGACCTCCTTCGTGAACCAGCTGTTCTGTCCACTGTGCAGAAACACGTGCATGCATACAGTACAAAACACACATTTACAGGATTAATTCTTACAGACGTGCACACCCGTACTTTTTCACATACACAGCCTGCATAAAGGAGCACAGTTTCCACACAGCACAGTCTGCACTTTGCACACAGAGAAGTGAGTGTGTGGGCAGGCCCTGGCAGGGTATTGCTAAGCCTGGCTGGTGATTTCTCTCCATAGTGAAAGCTTGGGCAGTGAAAGGTTGGGTCCTGCCAACCTCTGTTCTCCTCTGACCACCCGGTGCCCACGTGTGGCACTCAGGGGCATGTCTGTCCCTTTCAATAACCTGCATTGAAACCTGAGTCTTCAGTGAGTCTCTGTGCGTGCGTGTGTGCTTGTGTGTGTGTGTGTGTGTGTGTGTATATGTCTTATATGCCTCTTCTTGTATCACTAAACAAGCACAGCCAGTCTTTACCACAATGTGTTGCACAGCACCACCACAATAACTCATTTAGTTTCATTACTGTAGTTGTTCACACAATGCTCAGACAAACAATACAATGCCTTGTACACAATGTCAACCCTGTGAGCTGGACTGTTACCACCAAAACACAGCCAGTTGGGGTCGGGCTACCGTCAGCCTCAGCCTTGTTAATGTTGCTACATCATTAGCAGGATTCTCACAGAGTCTCTGAATACTTTCCTTACAGTTAGTCTAAATAAAGTCCTGTGGGCATTAACTTGAGTCTGGCCAGACTGCTAGTTATAACTGTTCTGGGGTTTACGGTCGACAGGGGAGGATGGCAAGGCCAAGCCAAATGTTTCTCTGCGTCTGATTTCCTGTTTGTGATCAGGATAAACTGTCATCCACTGGAGAAGAGAGTCTTTACATTCAACACAGATGGACTGGCACCACAGTAGTTGCGATGTCTGGGCATAAAGTATGTCTCAGCCATATGAATTCAGGCATATAGATGCACTCCTACGCAGATACATCCAAATGTGGGGAAACCATTACAAAAGCCCACATAAATGCACAATGCTAGGTTTTATATGTAAATGATGCTTTTATCCAGGTGACTAACAAAGAGCAATGTCAGGGCTCTGATAACTGACTTATTAAACTATTGACTGACTTAATAAAAAATTGAACCCATCAAGAAACAGTAGACCAAATTGAAACCCCATATCACCAAAATTAACAGCTGCCAACAGGAGCGTTAGGATCAATATCATACTTCCTGTGACAACACATAGAAATAAACTCATGACAGAGCTATGTTTTTTTTAGAGTTGTTAGGGTCAGTAGAGGAGAAAAAGTCAGTATAGAGACTCAACCTTTCCCACACCCACACACACACACACACACACGTGTACAGATCATGATACTCACTCTTGTACAGCACGGGCTATAGACAGCGCAGTGGAGCCGGTCTCATTAACACTATCCAAGGTCACGTTTGGCAGGTCGTCGTCATCACTGTCACTCTTGATCTGCCTTGGCGACAGGCCGTTGGGGTCTGTGTGTGCTGTGAGGACAGGACACAGACACAGGATTCAGTGGGTATATTTGTTATTGAGTGACTGAGTCAATACTGAATATGTCCAAGTTAAAAGTGCGTGTGTGTGTGTGTGAGTGCTCTCTGTTCACCTACATGACATGAGTAGCACATTCACGATAATGAAAAACTTTCAAATAAAAGGCCTGGAGAACACAAAAGTCTAAAGTCGCTATTCTTTTCACAGAACATTATGATAATTAGCAAGCTGGCTTTGTCACTTCTTTGAATCTTTTCTTTTGCGAAGTAACCAAGAAAAACATGCAACTTTTGTCCGGCCGGCATCAGCAGGCTTTGAGCCTCTGAGCCAGTGAGCGAAGGGGTCTCTGTCTCTTGAACTGCGTGACAAAGTAACATCTATTCCACAAGTTGTGACAACTTCTCCTCTTGACAACTCATTGGATATATTGCCAGAGCCTGCAGCCATTATGTCCTCTCTGTCCCCATGGACACCAGCTGAGTACATCCTGGATAACTCAAGAGATGAATGTCAAAAAATATATAAACCTGTCGGAGACTACTTCTTACAAAAAAGTTTCTGGAAATCCAAAGAATTAAACGCTGATTAAGTTATTTAGGAAAAACTATATAGGAATATGCAACTTGGAAACAACATGGCTAAGATATTACAATAACTTTTCTTGTTTCTGAAAATGAATCCTCAAAAACACCTATACACTCAATATAGTGATACATTTATCCAGCTACTGTATGCCTGGTGCTTTTATAAAAGCTATCAGGACTTCACCTCTTCTGTCCTCTCAGCCGAGACTGTGGCCATAATGGCCCATAATAAGGGTCTAGAGTGAGAAGCAGACATGGTGTTATTACTGGGTGGGGTGGGGGGGCTCTGTTGGAGCATTTGCTCTAAAGGTTTCTAACTGTTGTCGGAGACGAAGACATGCACAGTGGTCACCAGCTTGCCTACCCTACGTAAAACCTGTAATTAGTTAGAAATGCATTGTGTGTTGGAAAGGGGTATTTTGAGCGAGGGACACAAAAGAGGAGTGGTGGAGAGGTGGGCAGAGCACCGGATTTCTTCCTTTCTCTCCTGTTGTTTCCAGTCAAGCCCTGTTTCCATGGCAACCTCCTGCCGGAGACAGGGAGACAGCAGTGAAAGGAAGGGTACCCGCCCTCTCTAAAAGAGGATGGCCAACCTGTGTGTGTGTGTGTGTTTGTGTGTGTGTGTGTGTGCGTACCTACACTGGAGATCAAAATTAGAGAACAAATTATTATTACTTGATTTATTCATAAATCCTGTTATTCTTCATTGTTCAGAAATGAAATGAAATGAAACCACTCCTGTACTACCATGTTTTTTTTTTAAATAACTGAGGCACAAAAAAAACAGTGAACACTTTCAGATACCTCCCAGTTATTTGTTTTAATCTGGCACTCGGTGACAATTTACTTGATTGTTGGAATCACACTATTTTTATGGCAGCTCTTCTGGTTACTTTGCAACATGACAAGCTGCTCTACGGTGACTGAAACCCTGTGACAGCAGGTTGTCCGGATGAAGCCCAATGGATGACCCCCTCAGCCATTGCAGAGGTTGGGCGTTCAAGTCTGTGATTTCAAGAATATTGAAACTTTACAAGGACACTGATTAATTTAAGTCCCTCGAATAGGCCGGCCATCCATGTAAAACAAGTGGACGAGAGGACAGGATTATGCAAAGACTCTCAATGGGGAATAGATTCAACAGCTGGAGTTTACCGCCAGTTCAATGCTGAACGGGGCAAGGACCTGTCTCGGCACACCGTGTCTCGTTGTTTAAGCCAATTTGGACTGAAAGCCCACTCTGCAGTGACCAAACCTCTCATCAGCAGAGAGAATAAAAAGGCTAGTCTTGCCTTTGCTGAGGAGCATGTTGTTACCGAACTGTGGAAGAGACTGCAAGAAGAATAGACCAAAATCAAACCAGAGCAGTGTGAGAAACTAGCGATGTCCTCTGGGCGTAGATGTGCTGAAGTCATTCAAAGCAAGGGCCTCTACACTTCCTATTTTTGAATCCTATAGCCCTAAGATAACATGTTTTAGGTCTTCTCTTCTGAGACAATGGTATCTGTTCTCTAATTTTGCTCACTGTTATTGGTTATTTAAAAAAAACAACAACATGCTAGTACATGCTAGTATTATTACAGAATAAATCAAGTATTAATAATTTGTGTATGTTGAAAGCTTCAGCATGACTGGGACTTGCATTATTGCACATGACCGTTCAGTTCGTATCAAGTCAAACAAGGTAAATTCAGACTCTTGACCCTCATGTTAAACTTTATGTGGGGGAGTGGGCTTTAGATAGTTACTATCCTGATGTCAAAAATTAATTTTTCCAGCCACCAAATAATAGTGACACCTGAAAGGAAAAACTCCAGATGAGATGGAACCAAAAGCCATACTTATATCCAAACAAAATATATCTTTAAGCACTGTACTAGGCGGTGGGACTTTCTCTGTAAATATCACTAAGGTACATTAAGTGCAATACATAGCTAAATGTTCTGTTTGTCTACTGGGTTGCCATCTCATTAAAAGTGACGTATCCACCACACCCAACATTCAACACTCATTCACCCCATTTCCTTAGTGTTGTGCTTTCAGAGCCGGGCAGAGCTGGTGTTGGACTGTGTGTGTGTGTGTGTGTGTGTGTGTGTGTGTGTGTGTGTGTGTGTGTGTGTGCATGTGTTTGTGTAAGTGCCACCCATCTTCCACATCCATCCACACCCTCTTATGCAAGTCTTGTTTTTCCTGTCCTTCCTTCTTTCCTCTTCTCTTCTTGGGAGCAGACATAAAATGCCCATCTCTTAGTGGACTACCCCACCCAGTCGACCAAGTATCTGTCTGACCATGTTCTTATTACACGTTTGCTCGTACGTACAGTAGAGTACATGCACAGGTGTGATTTAAAGTTAAAGTGTGTTGGTTCATCCTGCAGGGAATAACAAGAAGCAATCTCTTTTACGACCAACAGTCAGCCTGTGTACGGCTCAGAGTCGGACAGAAACACCTACTGTAGGCTCACTCCCAGTGGTTGGCAGTAAAACCACACCCAGAGAGAAAACCAATAACAACGTCTGGGCGAGGCCAGTGAGGTCTAATACTCAAACTGCCCCGGATGTTTGCTCCTCAGTAGAAAGAAAGGCATCAACTGGTGTGGCCCTGGTTACCAGAGGCTATTTAAGAAGCAAAATCTCTGTCAGTTAAGCCTTTCGACCTGTAAACCTCATCGCCGCTCTGAAGGGGGAACATTATCGCCTGAGGGTCCGTCTCTGAAAGAATGTGCACATGCAGTCAGCTCTCACAGTGTTGTGTCTGCAAGTTCTTTGACTAAAGACAGTAGGACATCTGGGCAGACAAATATAAACATTAGGGCTGTCAATCGATTCAAGTATTCAATCGGGATTAATCGCATGATTGTCCATAGTTAACTCGCCATTAATCGCAAATTTATCGCACATTTTTTATTTGTTCTAAATGTATCTTTAGGGGATATTTTTCACGTTTTGAATACTCATATCAACTTGGGAGTGGACAAAAATGCTTGCTTTATGCAAATGCACGTTCTCAAATCACACTGACAGTAAAAGCAGATCTTGGTCTTCGAGAGGACCATCTGGCAGGGCTTTTCAGGGCCATTCAAAAGAGCTTCTTCATTAATTTCTGCTCAAGGAGGTTTGTTTCTGCTTGCCATCCACAATGTGAATACAGCCTTGCTTCCTTATTCCCCAAACTATTGAGCAGGCCAAGGGTCCTAATCATAGAACTTGCATGCGCTAATCATGGATCGAAAAAAGTGTCGTTTAGAGGAATTTTCGTGAACTTGTTAATATTGTTTTAACTTCCACAGCCCTAATAAATATATATATATAAACAGTTTGTCAGTGGGATATCTCAGCATTAATTTAACCAGAAATTGACCTTTTTTTATTCTTATTGTAGTTCTAAACGTGTTTCGAGTTATTTTTGTGGGATGTTTTATTATACCATATTCCTACCAAGAATAGAGTTGGAGTGTATTGTGATGATTGACAACTGGTAATTGAAAATATTCCACCATATTGATTTTGGTGAATATTTTCTCAATAAGAAGAGAACTGTCTCAAAAAGTTGGAGACAAGTCAGACAGCTTGTGTTGCTATGTAAAACTAATATAATTACGAGGCACGAAGCACATAATCTGAATCATAACGCATATCATTGCTTAAATAGCTACTAGTGCACCTTTGAAATTATAGCATTTCTTACTGGAAATGATGAAAGAGGTTTCATAGAAATCCCAAAAGAACAAAGTCAGCCATATGAAGTCAATCCAGAGAGCATGGTCTCACCTTTGCCCTGGCTTTTCATCTCTTCCAGCAGAGGTAGCATGATGGCGTTGTTGAGGCTGGAGGGTGATCGAACGGCAGTGGTGTACATGAGGGGCAGGGACTGTACCACAACTGGGATGCGGTGAACATGGCTGGCCAGCTTCCCCTGCAGGCTTAGAGGGCTGGATGGAGGCGGCGGCACAGAGTGCAGGATGTGCAAATACGGCTGACCTCTCACCCCGGTTCCAGGGGCAACCAGAGGGCCTGGCGTGAGCACCGATGAGGCTGAGGTGATAACTGATGGGGAGGAGGAGGAGGAGGAGGATGACGACGATAAAGAAGACGGGGAGAAAGCGTATCTGAGAGGGGAAGATGATGAGGTGATGGTAGGGGTGGTGGATGAAGAGGAGGGGCGGGGTTTGTTGATTGACAGGTCGACAGGCTCCGTCTGTGTGTGGAAGTGCAGGTCGTGAGCAAGCAGGTCTTCTGGAGGTTCAGCTTTAACTCTACTGAGAAAGAAGGGGACACCGTCCATCGCAGAGTAAGGGCGCACTTTAGGTGACTGTGGAGATAAAACAAACATTGATGTTAGATTTTTAGCATATTAATGACTTAAAAGTGCACTAGATTGACACACAACATGGAAGAAAGAAATAAGTGACTACAATTCATGTTTTTGTGACTACAATTCTTGTTTTTGTGGAATAACATTTTATATTACTACTTCTGCAACAATTCTTATCTCTTCAGTCAGGCCGGAAAGTGATATCTTACTGAATTCAGGTGAAGGATGATTGTTTTTGTGCAAGTATTCAGCTCCAGGAGCAAGGATACTGCATGATAGAGATAACTCTGAAAGTTATATGCAGTGACATTTATTGAGAAAAAAGCAATTAACTCTCTCATGTTCATTCAAGCATTCAACTCCTCCTTGGTTAGCATGATGTCATGCACAGATGAAACGCAGGAGTAGATAGTGTCTCTCACACACGCCTCCTTTCACCGTCTACTTTCTGTCGTTCTTCTCTCTTGGCGTGGGTTGGTCTCTCTCTCTCTCTCATTCTCTCTCTCTCTCTCTCTTCCTCCTGTTTTCCATCACTCCCACAGAAAAGCAGCTCTCTTGGCTCCCCTTGTATCTCTCCTAAATCTCCTTTGTGACGGTGGAAAAACATCATATGGGCTCAATTTCCTGACCGTCTCTCTCTCTGTCTCTCAACTAGGGCCTCCTAAGGCCAACGCTGGTGGCTCAGTGTGTCCCTCAACACATCTTTCACTTAACACCAAGCACACTGCAACACAACCGCCCCATCTGTCTTCTTAAGTTTCAGGAACCTGTTTACTTGGAAGAGATAATGAAGAACATTCACAGTAGAAAAGCGACACCCTGCTACTAGTTATTTGCTACTCCCATGCGCTTTGATATCACAATTTTTGTTATGTCAAATGAACCACGATACATGTGATGTAGCAGATCTCGACTCACTATGTTCAATGTGGGAGGGGTGCTTGAGTGTGTGGTGAGTGGTGTTGATCCTCACAGTGGAGCCTTTCAGAGGCTGAGTCAGAGTTAGGTCCATCAGGGAGCGAGTACATCCAGGATTTTTTACAAATCATACAGGAAAAGCTCATTAAAGTAAAGGGAAAAACCTTAACTCTCACTCCAATCGCAGCTGCAGCAGATATGAAAAACATTCTGCACTGTGGATTTTGATCTTCAGTTTTGTTTTCGAGACTCACATTTCTTTCCCCTTATGTAATGCTGGCTAGAGTGGGTCTGTGGTGAATTACGAATCTTTCTGAGCAGTGTGTGTGCGTGTTTGTGTAAGAGAGAGAGAGAGAGAGAGAGAGAGAGAGAGAGAGAGAGAGAGAGAGAGAGAGAGAGAGAGAGAGAGAGAGAGAGAGAGAGAGAGAGAGAGAGAGAGAGAGAGAGAGAGAGAGAGAGAGTGTGTATTCTTTTGTGTAGTAGCCTGCTATTTTTACTCCAGACTTGTATACTCGTTTTCGGCATACAGGAAATGTTACGACCCCATGAATCAAAAGTGCTTCTCCCTGTGACTCCTCCTCAGTTGAAAAACAAACCCTACCCCATGAAATATGCCCTCTGATGACCTCTGGGCCTTTTTGGGGTTCAGCTCAGGATCAGCGGTGTCAAGGTCAGGGTTCACAGCACATTATGGCCTACTTCATAATGCCCACCCACAAAGCATTTAGTGGAGATGTATGTAACTGTTTTTTTTATTGTGGGGTATGACATATAATTAGTATAATTTAAGCCTTTTTACACATCATGAAAATGTTAACTGCCTTAGGTATCATAAATGAAAAAAGCTTAACCCCTGTCTTTAAGGAGACACTTCCCGTCAAAATTTGTCATTTATAGTAAATAGTTCAAAAGTTATACTACAGTAATAAAGACATACGTACAGCATTATTAGGTAGCAAGTCAACAATAACAAAAGCTTCAAGAAGAGGAAGATACGGCAGTAAATGGCTATGATGTATGAAGCATGAATGAAGTAGCTGATGACAATCAGCTGATGCAAGCTTTACTTTCAGCCCAGGTTAATGCAATGGTCTATTTTGAGTTGCAACTGTGGGCTGTAGTGCTGTTTTGTACACTCATAATCATAATATGTTCCTGGGGTGATTGTTGAGTTTACTTTAATGGGTGGAGAATCATGTGACACTGAGTTTGCAAAGGAAGAACTACACTGGAGATCAAAATTACTGTACTAGCATGTTTTTTGTTAAATAACCAACGCACTTCAACAAAAACTTCTATTTTGTGGGAAAAAAACAGTGAGCAAAATTAGAGATCAGAGACCATTGTGTCAGAAGGAGATTTAAACAATGTTATCTTAGGGCTATAGGATTCAAAAATGAATAGGAAGTGTAGAGGCCTTTGCTTTGACTGCTGACTTCAGCACATCTACGCCCACAGGACATCACTAGTTTCTCACACTGCTCTGGTTTGATTTTGGTTCATTCTTCATGTAGACTCTTCCACAGTTCAGTAACTGTAGTGGGATCCTAAGCCATTACTTTGTTGCCTAGGATTTTGTAGAGATCTCTTTGGGGTTTAGATCTTACTCTGGGCTGGCCATTTCATCGTTTCAATATTCTGAGCTTCAAGGAACCGCTTAACCTGTTTTGAAGTGTGTGATATTGTCTTGCATGAAAATTGTGGGCTGATTGGGAGACATTTGCAGTAGAGCTATTGCATATTGCCGAAGTAAGTTCGCATAAACATCTGCATTAACTCTGCCATGCAGCTGTACAAGAGGCCCAACTCCTGCTGCAGTAAAACATCCCCCAAACCATGACACTTCCTCCTCCAAATTTAACTGACTTCTTTACACACTTTGGGTTCAGTCTTTCCCCAGTCCTACGCTGAACATAATGTTTCCCATCAGACACAAATACATTAAACATACTCTTATCACTGAAGTGCACTCTGGACCAGTTCTCCTCTGTCCACACAACATGCTCCTTAGCAAAGGCAGGTCTAGCCTTTTTATTCTTTCTGCTGATGAGAGGTTTGGTCACCGCAGAGTGGGCTTTCAGTCCAAATTGTCTTAAACGACGAGACAGTGTCTGCAGAGACAGGTCCTTGCCCTGTTCAGCATTGAACTGGCGAGAAACTCCTGATGCAGTGTTGAACCTATTCCCCATTGAGAGTCTTTGCATAATCCTGTCCTCTCGTCCACTTGTTTTACATGGACGGCCGGCCTATTCGAGGGACTTAAATTAATCAGTGTCGTTGTAAAGTTTCAATATTCTTGAAATCACAGACTTGAACGCCCACTCCTGCAATGGCTAGAGGGTCCTCCCTTTGGGCTTCATCCGGACAACCTGCTGTCACAGGGTTTCAGTCACCGTAGAGCAGCTTGCCATCTTGCAAAGTAACCAGGAGAGCTGTCATAAAAATAGGGTCCAACAATCAAGTAAATTGTCACAAATGCCAGATTAACACCAATAACAGGGAGGTATCTGAAAGTGTTCTCTAATTTTGCTCACTGCCTTTTTCACAAAATAAAGTTTTTTGTTGACATTTGTTGGTTATTTTAAAAAAAAACATGCTAGGACAGCATTGGTATAGCAACAAAAAAACTATTTATTGTATTTCACAATAAATCAAGTATTAATCATTTGTTCTTCAATTTTGATCTCCAGTGTAGTTGTGAATTTCACAATATTCACATGGTTTAAAAATGCATAGCAACAGATTTTCAGTCACCTTGTTTGTTATCAGAGTCGATAACACTTTACTTAAAGTTCCTTATTTAGCATTCATGAGAAGTAAACAACAACAAATATATACATATACAGTATATATATATATATATATATATATATATATATATATACATATACAGTATATATATATATGTATGTATAATATAAAATATGTAAAATAACGTGTCGCTGGAGAGAAGTCTAGTTTAGTCTCGTCTCTCTCGACCAAAAATCCCTCCCTTGGGCTGTATAAGTTCTCATTTGATTTTATTCCTGCCTGTAAATCTTCCATCTAACTAAAAATATATCTACCGCTACACAGCTTTACCTTGAAAAACATTTCAAAAGAAACATCACTTAATAGATAATATGCATAATTATGATGCCAAATGTCCTCTATGCTCCCCTTGCATCCACTCCTGCATCAACTCCATGTAGCCTTTCTTGACAGACCCTCAGGCTATCATCCAGCTGCTTTTGCACGGGGTTTCTCTGTGTTTGCATGTTCTGTATAGGATGTGAGTGTCACGGACCGCCCGGAGCTATACTGCCTCAAGGCTTTGAAGTCATTACATCCATTGAGGCTGATCTTAGTGTAAAAATCTTGTCTTTTTCAGTAAGTGCTCAGAGTATGTCTAGTTGGCTACATAAGTTCTGCGGTATTGCCAATTCTCCCTACCACTGAAAGAAGGCAGAGGCAAAAGAGGAAACTGAAGAATAGACATTTGTGCCAACCACCAATATAAGCGCTGATTAGCCATCCGTGTCAATATTACACCCTCAGTGAGGATAGTAAGTATAAAGACCGAGACTAAATTAAAAATTCTGTATAAGTTTGGTGGGGAGGGCAACAAAAACATGACTCTGACCCAGGAGACCACTGATTTTGGTTATTTACGTTGATTACGTGACTTACTTAATTTATGTATGTGAAGTCAACTGACGTAAAAAAAAACATGGCTTAAGATATGTGTAAGATGCGTTGTGTCACCATCATATAGTTAGAAAGCACTGACGGATGTATTTTGAAAACCGCTCATCCCATAACAAAGGCATTGCTTCCAAAAGTTACATCGCTGATGCTAGAAACGTTTGAGTTTACTACAATGACACATCTCTGGTCTCTCTTTCTTCATCTTTTAGAGCTCTACCCAGCATGCAACAGCTAACAGGGCTCCCTCTCTAGACACACAATGTCTATATAATGCATTACTAATAAATATGTCCCATAGATCTCAAGAGCCTGCACTTGACACTGTACTTCCTTGGGTCCTCAGCAATACACCTGCCAAGTAAAGTTTAAAGGATCAACGGTTGTTGAGACTCTTTACATTTTTGTTTGATGTGAAGTCTCTTTTAAGAAGAAATATCTTTTTAACTCTCAAATATCTATGAGCAGCAGTTATAGTCTGCATTTAGTGAGCAGTCAAAACCAACATACTAGTTAGTCATTTGTATAAAAAGGAGTGCTTTATCTTCATTCAAAAATGTTGGACTCACTTTCATTGTAGCTTTTCTGTTTGTTAGAGGAGTGATCATGAACATGACAGTTGGGAATACAGTCAGTTACTGACAACCTGTTAAAATCCTGTGTGGCTCCTGTGTAAAAAGGAGAACACTTGTATGGAAAGGTCAAAACAACAGAGTATAAAGTGTTACACAAAAGTGAAAACAGAACGAAAAATTATTTGCATTTTGGAGCTAAGTTTATCAGACACATCTCAGCCACCACGAATGGAAAACCACCCACTGCTCTCACTTTGACAGATACAAACTGCATGTACACGCTCAAACCTACACATACTCACACACCCTGACACACATATAAAGATATGCTCGACCCGCCTGCCTCTGTCCTCATGTCATTGTCTTTATTAGGGGATACTGGTTAGCGGGGCAGATTTTCCAGCCCCTCGCGGGCGAATTGTCTAACAAGGCAGACCATTTCCAGCAAGCCCTTGGCCCCCCGCCACCCAAATGAAGTCCACATTTCTGCAGCAGCCTAAACTGTCTGTCTGCATCTGCCGTCTAAAGGGAAGCATAGTCTGTTAGGGTAAGATTGGATCTTGGTGCACTTCAAAGCCGTGTGGGCTGCAGAGCTCACATCCTGTCTGTGACTGACATCACTACACGTATGGAGGGTGACTTCAAACCCCAGCAGCTCAGGAGCACAACTCTTAAACCATTGAGCCACAGCTGAGAAAAGGACACCCAGAAAGTGCCCACCTGCTGCCTCTCTCTGTCAAGCCCTTAGATCTGGAAGGACAGATTTGATTTTTATCAATACAAAGCACCTACACAGCCAAACAATATTCTACAGAGGTTACCTGATGGGTTATCAGCAGCTGGTATTTTTCTCATCCATCATGGGCTAGCGCTCTCGGTTTCGTCTCAACAGAAACTATTTTGCTCTTTTCCCACAAAGTGCTCTTGGTGATATATTAGGGACCAGGTTATTATTGATATGTTATGAATGGAAATCAATAATAACTGAACACTAATTCATCATGATTACCAATATTAAGTGGCCTGCACCCACTGCACACACACAGCTGCGGCAGCAACACAAAGCCCTTGTAACCTAGCAACAGCTTCTCCATAACAAGACCACTTTATTTCTAGGTATGTTGAACCAGAGAGCACCAATACTGTATGTGGGCCATGAAAACCTTGCATGAGGTAACTCCATGATTCCTTACATGGTCAATATGCAGAGTCTATGAACATTAAACTCAATATTACATTGAATTGCACATTTTCTTCAAACTCATCACAAACTAAACATGACTGGTGCAAATGTAGCAATGCTAACAATTCTTGTGGTGACAATTAACTTCATGTTTTTGATAAATTCATATTGAGTGATAAAAACAACATAAGGGTGACAGAGAGCACAAGGGGAGATTAGAAGCATGCATGAGATACAGTTAGAGGAAGAGATGAAGCTGTGATAAGTGTTTGAGGAGAAAGAGTACAGTGTGGTCTGTTATGTTTGTCTGTGTGTATTTGTGTGCAAGAGAGAGAGAGAGAGACTACTTGTGTGTTTGTGAGAAAGAAGGGTATGGGAGGATGAAGGGAAACTGAGAGACGTAAAGGGGCAGGAACAGACACACAGATAAGATTTAGATTTTCCCATGTGACCCTCCTCCCCGGAGCAGTGGCTACATCTGCGCAATAACCCCCCAGCCAGCACGGACTCTCTGCTGGCTACAGTCACCTCCCAGAAAGCCCCCAATGCATTCCTGCTCCAGCTGTGGCTCTCCTGGTCTTCTCGCTTCTTCTCCCCTTCCTGCTTACTACCATGCTCTCCGACCACTCCTCTTAGCCCCCACGCTCACTGTCTCACTCACTTGCTTAGGCCTGGGAGTAATTATGAGCCCATTGCCAGGAGAAGGAAAGGCGGAAAGAAAAGGAGGGGGAAAAAAAAAAGGAATTGTCTGGAAAACAACTGCTCCCTTACCCCTTGTTCCGATTCCAGGGGCTCAGCTTTGACTCGGACTGCAGGCATTCCGTCAAGCATTAACATCCTGTTTCTTAGGCTGCCTGCAAAAGGAAACAGAGGAGGTAGGTGTAAGACGGGTGTTTTAGCATGACTAAGCAGGTCAAACACTCAGTTATTCACACATGTACATCTACAATTTTGTGCCTGCACCCATTGAGAGATAAACACATTTTGAATAGAAACAAATTCATGTGTCAAAGCCATCACAAGGTGACGGACAAAGGATGCATGGCAACTGTATAAAGTCAGCGCAAGTCAGTGCACAGCATGACTCTCTCTTCTCAATAATAAAGATTTTCAATTGCCTGGTGGGCTGCTGTGAGGCTAATAACACTTCATAACACAGACTAAAATCCTTTTAAGACTTCAGAGGAATACAAATACATGCTTTGATATATAGTTACTCAACAGCAATGACAACAGCACAGCCACACAACCTGTCCTCTGTAACCACGGCTAGAATAAAATGATACCTGGAAATAGAAGTGACATTTTGACACATTTGACACGACAAGATACTGTATTTTATACTCATGATGATACATATAATTTAAATACCACAATATGACACTTAGACACATTCAAACACACACAAAAACACACATTTTAGTACATCTGTACGTTCATCTTTCCCTCTGCTGCCTCAAAGCAGTGTGCATCCACACAGTGGGCAGCAGTACCCGACTCCTCAGCTCCGTGCTGTGGCTTTAAGAGGGATACTCAGATGGGGCCAATGACAACAATGCATGTTCCGTATCCCTCAGCTGGGGCCGACCTGAGGTAACCCTTCCTCTCTTATTATTTTAGCAGCAGTACATGGAGGAATGCAAGCAAGGCAAATAGACTCTAAACATCTCTTTTACTCTCCACTGCTGTCACCAGAGGCGGGATGTGTGGCCCAAACCTTGCAGTGGGCAGCGCCGCACCACCATGACCACTCTCGTGCGGAGAAAAAAAGCTCGGCCAATCATGAATGACATACATTTCTCTGCAGCTGGTTGCCCGACCATCTAAAACTAACCATCTCACATCTACAGTAAGGCTACATCCATCCTATTATCAAGATTATTTTTACTCGCCAGAAAATCCACTCAGGACAGTTATCAAAACATCGATTTTTTACAGATTTTAATAAGAATTGCAACAAAAAATAATGTAAAGCCACATATCAATCCACTACCTCTTATATTCTCAAGCATAAGGCAAATCCTGACTGTGTTTGTGTGCACGGGAGGTGCAGAAAGAGGGAGGATTTATTCTCTCAATCTGCAACCCCCCAGAACTCGCCTCTCAGGTCTAAGTCCCTCAGGTACCCTGGCTGTGCTGCTATTGTATTGTTGTCCAGGATGTCCTTCGGCTTCAGGTCTTGGTAGGCCCAGATAGCGTTGCCATAGTAACGGCTGGGCGGGTGGAGCTGCAGCCTCAAGCCATGTGTTGAGGAGAAGAGAGGAGGCAGAAAGTGAGGTTTGTTGTTTTTGCTGTTCCTCAAGATGACCAATATTCTGGCAGATGCATTTTCTACTTCTCAGAGAATTTTTTTTTTTTTCATAAAAAGGCGGTGCAGTTACAATCTGGATTTTCTCATGGGGTGAATTTCACTTTTTCAAGGGATTCTTAAAGTTGCCTTTTAGTTCTCTATGCTAACACTCATGTTTGTGGACGAATTAAAACATGTCGGAATTTCACATTTCTTCAAAGCAACAACCTTTGCCAGTATGTTTATAGTCCAGTTAATCCAGTGGTTCGTGATCACCTTCCTAATGAACTGGCCTGCAGCAGGCCGTTCATAGATAATCAATAGCCAGTGCGTACCTCTGTTTGTGACTGTAATGACCATGGCGCTAACAACAGTGAGAGAGTCCTAACACTGAGTAATGAGCTAACAGAGGGACACTGTGTATTGAAGAGGTCATGTCGAAACACTTCGACCAAAGTCAGCTGTCAACTGGTTTTTGCTCCAATGACAGGAACATGACCGCCAGTTAGTACTTCAAGATCAAAATATGAACAGAGACTGAG